>NC_056739.1:1394308164-1394630664 GCF_019279795.1 Protopterus annectens | reverse complement strand
GATTATCTCCTTTCCACCATTGGCACACTGTCTTTTTCCCCCCTTCAGAATGCAGATTTTTCATTCTAGATTTGTAGATGAGGACATTGTGGTAGATTTTATTTTCCTTTCAGTTTTGTTTCAGCCATGGGGCTGAGAAAGGTAGTGTCAGGTTTGTGGATATAATAAGTAAATAAAAGAATGTCAGAATTGGTAGTATAAAACCAAAAGGTAAATAAAAATGCACTTTTAAAAAATCTTTTTAATGAGTGTTTTTGTCTAATACAATAAAGATCTTCTCAGATGAAGTTATTGTATTGGACAAAAGCGCTCATTAAAAAGTTTGATTATTTGCTTATCCTTAGCTTTGTGATTTACATTATCTTTTCTCTTTATGTAGGTATAGTCAGTATGAGCGTATGCTTGGTATATTAGCACAATGTGAATTTTCAATGGGAAAAACTTTGCTTGTATATGACATGAATCTTCGAGAAATGGAGAATTATGAAAAAATCTACAAAGAAACAGGTAAGGTAGAAATTATTTACATACTGCTTTCTTTCCTAAAAATCAGTTTTCTGTGTACAGTTATATGGTTATTAGATTTGCTGTTGTAGTACCTTCCATATAATATAATTCTTAAATAATGAAAAAGATATGCAAATCTCTTTGTAACCAATTGTTTTTTTCTTTAAAGAAAGCAATATAATGGCAGCTCATGAGAAGATTGCAGAATGCAAAAAACAGATTCAGCAAGCAAAGCGAATACGGAAAAACAGACAAGGTACACACCATTGTGCAGTATATAACAAGATTATTACTTTTCCGTGTTCATTTCATACTCTTGTGTAACTGGATAAAGTTCACATTTGATTTTTTAAGTAAAGAGAATTTCTTTTTAAGTAAAGACAGAAAATTCTTTGACGCCGTTTTGCTATGTACAGTTGATCACATTGTAGACGAGTAAGTGAAGTACAAAAACAAGGGTGTTACTAGTGCTGCTTTTATTCCATGTACTCCTGTTTGAGGGATTCTTGGTAATTTGTGCATTTTGTGTTTGTGTGTTTGAATGAGAGACACAGAGAGAATCCTTGACGATAACACTCGCTAGCAGTCACTTTATTGATCCTGTAACAGTGTATATATTGCCCTAAGGGTGGACAGTATAGTAATTGCAAACTTAAAAACAGAACACTGTGTCCTGCACAAAAAACTGTTCCTATTGTTTGTTTCGCCACATGTTATGCCATAAAATTTCCAACCTCAAAGCAATTTGATTGGGTTGTGGATAGAGGGTGGATCCCTTTTTGGCTTCTGTCCCTGCAGTCTTGTCATGCTGAGATTGACTTCAGCCTTAGCAAAGATTTGAATTTAGTAGAGGAATAACTGTCTTAGGCTGCGTCAATACTTTAACAGATTAACATCAACAAACATCATACTTCACATATATTGCTATGTATCATATAACCTAAGCAACGTCACATCAATTATTCAATTCCTGCCTCTTTTTTTAAACAAGAAACATCTTTATTAAACCATCGCTTACAACATAAATTATGAAAACAAACCACACCAACACAATCCTAGTTGCAAGCATTTTACATCACAAACCATACTGACACACTCCCGGTTGCAAACGTTATACATCACTTATAATCTACCCAATAATTTTCATTCAGACATTACATAGCTCATTTAAGTATTGCCTTCTTTTAAACTTCATTCCTCCCCTGTATGTATTGCTTCCACAATTCACATTTTTTCCTGTGTAGTTTGCACCTACCCTTTTCTAAAGATCTCAGTTCCAGTTTTATATCTATTACTATATTCACTACTTCTAATATAGTTGGTTTAGATTTTGATTTCCATTTTCTAGGAATTGCTTTTTTGGCAGCAGCCGTAGTTAGACACAGCAAGGCCTTACCATGTCTAGGCAATTCCGATTCTGTGTCAGAGAAAAATCATCTCCCTCGTCACACTAGTCAGCCTACCCAGCATCTCCAACAGTGCATCTCGCAAGCAATCATTAAAGTCTGCCAACTCACTGCACTCCCAGAAAATATGTTCCCAAGTACGTCTTCCCTGTCACACCTCCATCATTTGCTGTCTACCTGAGGAAAAATTCTCTGTAGTCTAATTGGGGTATAAAAGTATGTAAACATTTCCACACAAACATCTTAAATCTTCTAGATTTTTTTTTGCATATTTGGGAGACATACATATATCCCCCCATTGTTTCTTTGTGAATTCTTTATCCAGTCTCTCTTCCCAATCCTTTCTAACCTATTCTGATTGATTTTTATAGTTATCATGCAATATTTTATATGCTGTACTAATCATTCCTTTTTTAATGGCAGTTTCTGTTCTAGATTCTATTAAAACTCTACCAGTGCTGGCCTTTCGTTTAGGACCACCCTATTTCTTTCTCTTTGAATATACCGTGATATATATCCTAGATAGGGAAGGCAAGCTCTAACCTGCTGTCCAAATAAATTCTTGCCTCTTCTCATTCTATCACCTTTCCTTCTCTAGTTATTTCTTCCCAATACCTTGGTTCCTTTGCCATTTTTTTTTTTCCAATAAATTCCCGCCCCCTCTTGCCTATTGTCTATATCCCTAATTGCAGTCATCCCTATCGGCAGAATCTCCTTTCTCCATTCACGTTTTGGCTTAATTCTTAGAATACTTTCTGCTACTTTATGGATATAATATTCTGTATGTTTATTGTTATTCTCCTTAAAGGTCTGCATCTAAAATACCAGTCTCTCCTAGTTTCGTGAGCATCCCACCATTTCAACACCATCCCTTTTCACTTTGAATTATAATTTTCTGCTTGTGCTGTGTATAGGAGCCTTAACTGCGTAGCTCTGAAGTACCCCTTCAAATTAGGTAATCCCAATCCGCCCTGTTCTACTGGAAGAATAAGCTTATCCTACTTGACTTTTGCCATCTTCCCCTCCCAGATAAAGTCCTTCAGCTCATTATAAGTTATCCACAACTTCTCCTCTGGTTGATAAAAATATGCCTGTACTATGATATCAATCCTTGATAGGGAAGGCAAGCTCTAATCTGCAGCCCAAATAAATTCTTGGCCTCTTCCCAGTCAATTACCTTTCCTTCTGTAGTTATTTGCTCCCAATACCTTGGTTCCTTTGCCATTTTTCTCCAATAAATTCCAGCCCCCCTCTTGCCTATTGTCTGTATCCCTAATTGCAGTCATCCCTATTGGCAGAATCTCCTTTCTTCATTCCCGTGTTAGCTTTATTCTTAGAATACTTTCTGGTACTTTATAGATATAATCTGTATGATTATTGTTTTTCTCCTTAAAGGTCTGCATCCAAAATCCCTTTCTCTCCTTGTTTCTTGAGCTTCTGCCCATTTCAGCATGATCCTTTTTCACTTTGAATTATAGTTTTCTGCTTTTGCTGTGTTTTGGAGCCTTAACTCCGTAGCTTTGAAGTACTCCTTCAAATTAGGTAATCCCAATCCACCCTGTACTGGAAGAATAAGCTTATCTCATTTGACTCTTGCCGTCTACCCCTCTCAGGTAAAGTTCTTCAGCTCTTTATTAGTTGTTATCCACAACTTCTCCTCTGGGTGATAAAAATATGCCTGACCTGTGCATAAGACTAAAGTGACTAAAAACATTTTGACTGATTGTATCTTGCTATCCATATCCATATAACAAAGCTTCCATTTTCTCAGTTTTTGAATTATCTTTTGTTCAGACTCTTCCCACATATCCTTAGCTGCCACCCCAGAATCATTTTTAGTCCATACTCCTAAATATTTCATTTTATCATGTCCCCATATATACGGATAATGCTGAACCAGTTTGTGTGTGGGTACTTAATTGACAGCTATTGCCTTTGTTTTAGCTTCATTAATTTGTTTTAGCTTCATTAATTTTGTATCCTGAAAAAAATTTGAAACGGTCTCAAAATGTTCCACAGCATTGTAATTTTTCTTTCTGGCTTTGTTAGGTATAAAATAATACCATCTGCAGATAGAGCCATCTTTTCTCGACTACCATACTGTACAACAGAGTGCAAGTGTGTAACATTAAGAAACTTTTCCAAGTGTAGGCATGTGCATATAAATAGTGAGGATGTGCAGGCAGCAGTACCATTTTGAGAGAACAGCCAGAGTGTTAACATGTATGAGTGTGGTAGTCAGTTTGTGGAAAAGTTTAAGTTTCTAAGCCTCATTCCTGATGTGTTTGTGTGCAATAAAGCTGCTTGATGTAAACCCACAACTGTTTGTTTGTTTATCCTGACGGGACGAGTGACATGGTGTCAGAACCGGGATTAAGAATGCAACTTCTTCAAGCCATGAGGTGCAGAGTTGACGGTGAAGGTGTATTGAGCAGATTGAGTGACATAGTGCTCAAACGATAAAAAAGGGCCAGAAATGAACTTCAGGTAACCAAAACTTGCACAAATTATTTATTTTGCAAAGGAAATGAAATGGAGCTTTCTTAAGGCAGAAAACATTCTTAATCAAACGAAAGGCACAAAATGCATTATTAATTGAACAAAGTGTTTGAAACTATAATATTAATCAGAAATATTTCTATGGGGCTCAGAATTACTTTAGGTTTGCATAACGAGCGTGTTTAAAGTAAAATGAGCACAAGCAAATTACAATGAGCATGATAAGAGATTAAATGGGCATAACAAGTACAATAAAAAGGGCAAAATAAGCTTAAAGGCCAAGCCAACTGCATGTTTTTTAGTAAAAGACCGTGTTTTGGGCATAAACTACTATTTTGCATTGTCCAAAACCATTCAAAGCATAACTAGAGTTGTTTGAAGTATCTCAGTGTATGTAAAGTGTTTGCAGAGTGTGTACTTTATTACGATGCAATTATTTCAAAGAGTTTACTGTGTGCAGAGTACAGTTATTTTGCAAAGTGCAGTCAAAGTACAGCCATTTCATTTGCAAAGTGCATTCATTTCGAAGTGTTTCTTACTCTGAGCTTCTTCTGCTGTGTACAGTTTATTCGCAAAATACAGTCACTTCAAAGTATTTTTTTTACCGTGATAAGGACTGATTTTGCAAAGTACAGTTATTTTAAAGTGTTCTTGTGCTATGGAGACTTATTTGGAAAAGTGCAGGTCTGAAGTTGTTGCTTTCATTTGATCTTCAACCTGAGGGACTTGGATCTGGTACAGATCCGACTTGGCTGCATACTCCAGCATCGGATCCAAGCTCCTCACCTACCAATAATGCCCCTGTCTCCCTCCTCCCCTCAGATCTCATTTGCCACTCTTTTGACTTAGCTCTGAGCTTCCTTTCAGTGCACCAGTTTTGGCCATTTTAGAATTTTTGGCTGACATTTTTAACCATGGCGCTAGTCTTTCTATGGTTAAGGTACAACTGGCAGAAATTTTAACTTTCACATAGGCATCAGTTTACCAGATTTCTTTCCAAATTTCCAGACTAAGAGAGAGTACAAATTGCACTTGCTTGATGATCTGCATTTCTATTTGCATAGAACAAAATCCTTTTGTAAGTCGGATCAACTTTTTGTTTCCTTCTCCAAACTTTTCTTGGGAATGCCCATTTCTGAAGTGACTATTGCTTGATGGATTTCTGAATGCATTTCATTGGGCTATCGAGCCAAAGGGTTATCTCCACCAGGACACGTCCAGGCGCATTTCACCAGGTCTGCCGCTGCTACAGCAGCTTTTTGGTCCAGGGTTTCATTAGATGATATGTGTTCTGTGGCTACCTGGGCTTCATCATTATAAACTGGACCTTCTTTTCAGGGGCAGGGCATCCTTTGGCTCAGCTGTGCTCTGGAACATCCTTCCATGAGGACCTCCCAGGGTTATTGGTAGCTGGGGACTCTGTCCCTCAGGTTGAAGATTAAATGAAAGCAACAACTTCAGATAAATAAGTTATGTACTTACTATAACGTTCCATCTGAGTTGTTGCTTTCCATTTGTCTTCAACCATCCCTTCCTCCTTCCTCCTGCCTTGTGTGGGTTCTGTAGTGAACCAGATGGAAGAGTCATAGTCCCACTATTCTGGCTAGTCTTCCATTTGATAAGCTTCTTGTGGGTTGTGCCAGGTTGATAGGCATATTGTCTAGGTTGGGTTGTGGCTGTTCTGCAACAAACTCGATATGAGAGGAGGAGAGAGTTGGGCATTATGGGTAGGGGAGGAGCCTGGAGTTTGGAGTTTGGATCTGATGCTGGAGTATGCAGTCGAGTTGGATCCGAGTCCCTCAGGTTGAAGAAAAATGGAAAGCAACAACTCAGATGTGACATTATGGTAAGTACATTACTTATTTTTATTTCAAAGAGTCTGTTGTGTTATTAGGCATAATTACAAGATGTCCTTCATGGATGCATCTGCAGTCATAACAAATGGGTTGTCCTGTCGTCAGGCAGCCCCTCGGTCGGCCGGATTCCAAAGTCCGGGTCCGGCTTCGGCTGATGTCGCACTTCACCCGACGTCATCTCTGCTGGTCTTTGGGTATAAAGGCATCAGCCGACGCCATTTTCCTCAGTCTTTCTTGCCGCGTGGCACCCGAAGCAGAAGCTGTTCGCAAGTGCCGGTCGGTCAGATCCAGAGATTACTACTACCGAATACTACTTCGAAGACTTCTAAAAGCTAAGTACCCCGTTGGGGACTCTTTCTTGCCTCAGCCGATGTCAGAAAAAGTCAATAACTGTTTAACTTGTGGGAAACAAATACCTCATAAAGATTTCCACTCTCACTGTTTGCCTTGTTTAGGCCCAGACCACGACGTAGCAGCCTGTTCGGCCTGTGCTTCCTTCAACCGACGAACGCTTAGGCGTCGGTCGGAGTTTGCTGAACAGTTTTTCGGCTCAGATTTTGCGACATTATGCCGCCGGATCCTCCGACTACCCAAATTGTTAAAAAACGCAAAGAAAAAGACCGACACTCGCGGTCCGCATTTTCGGCCGAAACCACGGTTAAGCAAGCCGCGAGTGTCTCGGTTTCGGCCGAAACCGAGAAAACTGGTCAATCTTCAGCCGAATCCATGACTACTACTGAGGCTCCTGCTACCTTACCTGAATCAGCCTCAGAAATTTTGCCTACAACTGTGGTTCCTAGTGATTTATCAGACACCATCCCCTTAGATGTCTCTACCCCAGCACGTGGTGCTGCTAGGCCTCCTGCAGCCATGTCTATTAAGGCCTTTGCCAGGGCTAAAGCAGCCAAATCTGCTAAATCAGTGCCTGTTAAACCCCCCTCAATCAGGCCCACTTCTAGTTCACAAATGCTTACTCTGGCAGAAGATTTAATATCCTTAATTAGGGGATCCCAATCTCACCCAGACAGGGCCTCTCAGCCCCCAGAAAAGAGACCTAGAGCAGAGCCCCCCGAGCCTGTGACCTCTGATGATTCTGTGGATGACTCAGACATTACAGACCAGCCAGAGGCTCCTTTCTCCAATTATGAAGATTCCGATGCTGAAGAATCCATTCCAGCTGCCTCTCCACCAGAGGAATTCTCCTTTGGGGAAACCTTACATGCCATGAGAGAACAATTCCAATGGCAGGGACAAGATTTCTCAGATTCAAGAAAAAGGCTTAGGACTTTTCTGCACTTACCACAACATAGGCCCTTAGCTATACCTCCTGTCCTGTCTGTTGTGGACGATGCATTTAATGATGTCTGCACTGCACCTGATTCTTTACCTCCAGCCCCTGCCAAACCAGATAGACTTTACAGGGTGCCAGACACTCATCACCACCTATACAAGGCCCCACTTGCAGACCCAGAAACTATATCCCAGGGGCCTAAGGCAGTAGCCTCGACCACAGCAAAACCCTATTCCTCTGAAAGGGAATCCAGGTCCTTAGAGAGATGGGGGAAAAAGTCTACACCTCTGCTACTCTCTCAGCTAGAGCTTTAAACTGTCAGTTTCACATGATCCAATACCAAGAGTTTATGCTTGATCAATTAATTAAAAAGCTGTCCTCTGATGAATCTTTAGATAAGAAATATGTATTAGAAATGGTGAATAACATCCAACAGGTTAGTAACCATTCCTTAAAATGTGGCTATGATGCACTGGAGGCTTCATTTAGATCAGCCATGACTGGCACAGTGATAAGAAGGCATGCATGGTTGAAAGAACAGGTCTTACCGGATCATGTTAAAGCTAAGCTATTGGATGCTCCTATGGATAAGGCCAGTCTATTTGGGGAACCTGCCCAGCAGGTAATGAAGAAAATGGAAGAGAAGGCAAAATCTGTACAAACAGTTAAAGATTTCCTACAGGTTCAGCCCCCAAGGTTTAGCAGGAACTGGCCTGCCAAAAATTGGTCCTTTCCTGACTCCACAAGATCACAAAGGGGCAGGAACAGACGCTCTAGGGGCAGAAATCAATCCAGAGGAGGTGCCTACAGAGGACGACAGTGGCAAGGCAATAACCGAGGCACAAACACAACCACTGCCACTGCAACAGGACAATCACAGTGACTTGGTTCTGACTCCACCTACCAGGGAGCAAATAGCAGCACCATTAGGCGGAAAGTTAGCCTTATTCTCGAAAAATTGGCACTACATCACAAAAGACAAGTGGATTTTGCAAACCATAGACCAAGGCTACCGGTTCCACTTCCACACTTCACCAGTAAAAAGAGGAATGCCAAACCTGCCCCCAAATCAAAAAATAGAAGCCCTGCACCAGATAGCGGAATTAACAAAGATGAGAGCTGTGGAAAGAGTACCAATAACAGAACAGGGCAAAGGATTCTACTCCAGACTCTTCCTAGTACCAAGAAAAGAGAAAAACTGGAGACCTATTCTCGACTTGTCCATCTTAAACACATACATCATTGTCCCAAAATTCAAAATGCTGACCCTACAGCAACTTCTTCCCATGCTGGGCAAGGAGTGTTGGCTGGTAACTCTAGATCTCAAGGAGGCATACCTGCACGTCCCCATTCGACCAAATTGCAGAAGATAACTCAGATTTCTTGCAGGATCAGAGCATTATCAATTCTCAGCATTGCCCTTTGGCTTATCTACTGCCCAGAGTATTCACAAAATGCCTGGCATCAGTAATCGCCACTGCAGAGTACAGGGAATCCAAATCTATCCATACCTGGACGACTGCCTGTTACAAGCGGACAACAAAAGCAAGCTGACAACAGATTTACAAAGGGTCATTTACTTGCTACAAGCCCTGGGATACACAGTCAATTTACAAAAGTCAAGGCTGATACCATCCCAGACAAGAACTTTCTTGGCGGAATTGGACACAGTAAAACAAATGGCATTCCTAACTGCAGAAAACAAAAAGAGCTCCTCTTTACTTCTTGGCATTAACAAAGCAGAACAAACTAACAGCAAGAAAAGTCCTGCAGGCCTTGGGCTTCATGGCATCATGCATAATCTTGGTCCCACATGCCAGACTGCATATGAGAAAGTTACAGTGGTACCTAAAGAATTTATGGTCTCAACACAGGCACAGCCTAGAAACAGAAATACCACTAATCCCATGCTTAAAACAGGAGTTCCTATGGTGGGCTCAGGCATGCTAGTCAAACCCAGGCCTACCCTTCCACAACTTCCGAGCAAGCCAAACCATCACAACGGACGCCTCAGACCTAGGATGGGGGGCACACATGCTGGACAAATGCGTACAAGGACTGTGGACTCAGGACCAGCTGCACCTGCACATAAACCAAAAAGAGATGCTGGCAGTAAAACTGGCAATTCTAAAATTCAGACCATTCCTCAAAGAAGGCCATTTGATGATAAGGACAGACAACACCACAGTCATATGGTACATCAACAAACAGGGAGGCACTCATTCATACCCCCTATGCAGAATGACTTTGGACCTTTGGAATCTGGCTCTAAGCTACAACATCCAGTTACAGGCAATATTTGTACCGGGAAAAGAGAACACCCTAGCAGACATTTTAAGCAGAACCACCTCGGATGCTCACGAATGGATGCTACACCCGGACATCTTCAAGGCCATTACAAAGAAATGGGGAATGCCACAAATAGATCTATTCGCTTCCCCAAAATCACCAGCTCAAAAAATTCTGCACAAGGACATTCCACCCACTTGCATGGAAGGTGGACTCTCTATCCTTCAGCTGGAAAGGCCTGACAGCATATGCATTTCCACCTCTTCCCTTGATGCACAAGGTACTACTGAAAATCAAAGAGGAACTTCCAAGGATAATTCTGATAGCTCCGAACTGGCCAAGACAACACTGGTACCCATTGCTAAGGAGCATGTCTCGGGAGAAAATGTGGTCAATACCCCTGATGCCTCTGATGTTAACTCAGAACAACTACAGCATCATACATCCAAACCTAAAAACCTTGCAACTGACTGCCTGGAACATCACATAGCAGTAACTAACCCAGACCTTTCACAAAGGGTTAAAGACATTATCCTTGAAGCCCGCAGACCTTCAACAAGAAGGAACTATGCAGGAAAATGGAAAAGGTTCATCATTTGGAGTACTGAAAGAGGAAAAGATGTGTCAACATAGATATTGCTAACATTCTGGAGTACTTGGCAGAGCTTCTACATACAGGCCTGTCCTATTCCTCCATCAAGATACATGCATCAGCTATCTCAGCAGAATACAGCTTTGATCCTCCTGTCTTTTCACATCCTCTACTCAGGCAGTTCCTCAGAGGGATCAAGAATGTAAAACCTCCTAGGAAACCACCATTACCAGCATGGGACTTGAATTTTGTACTAGAAAAATTGACACTCCCTCCGCTTTGAACCAGCAGCAACAGCAGATCTACAACACCTGTCATGGAAAACTGCTTTCCTACTGGCTATTACTTCAGCAAGGAGGGTTTCGGAACTACAGGCCTTAATGGCAGTGCAACCCTTCCTAATCTTCCATCAAGATAGGGTGTCCATGAGAACTAATCCTACATTTATGCCTAAGGTGGTATCCAGAGTGTCTTTAAACCAGGCAATCCACCTACCTACCTTCTTTCCCAACCCACAAAACAGAGGTGAAAGAATGCTGCATACCTTGGATGTACATAGACAGTTGCGCTACTACCTGGACAGAACCAAAAGTACCAGAAAAACTGACCAGCTCTTTGTAGCCTATGCAACAGGAAGGGAAGGAAAAGCAATTTCCAAACAGACAATCTCCAAATGGATAGGAAATTGCATAAGATTCTGTTACTCCTACCATGGAAAACCAGTTCCACAGAACATCAGACCTCATTCTACAAGGGCTACAGCCACTACCACAGCTTTCTTAAGAGGAGTGGCAACCAAGGACATTATTGAGGCGGCTACTTGGACCTCCGTGCATACATTTGCCAAGCATTATAATTTACCTCTATATTCTAGATCCCGAGCAGGGTTTGCCACTGCTGTACTGCAAGGGATCCTGACTACACCATAATTTTTATTCCTCCTCCCCTAGTTTGGCTATGGTATTCTACCCATTTGTTATGACTGCAGATGCATCCATGAAGGACATAGTACAGTTTTGTACCTACCATAAATGTAGATGTCCGAACTGGATAGCATCTGCAGTCAGGATTACCTCCCTCCTTCCCTCTGTGGTACTCCTAGGGTATTTACCCTCCTAATAGCTAGCTGGGGGGGGTCTCTTATGGTGTATTTGTTTGTATATATGTACATACATGTTTATTTTTGTGCTTGCCTTCTACTATTTTGGAAACATTGGCATTTATCCAAAATTTAGCTTTCCAAGAGGGCAATTGGCATCTGGGGCAAGAAACACTGAGGAAAATGGCGTCGGCTGATGCCTTTATACCCGAAGACCAGCAGAGATGACGTCGGGTGAAGTGCGACATCAGCCGAAGCCGGACCCGGACTTTGGAATCCGGCCGACCGAGGGGCTGCCTGACGACAGGACAACCCATTTGTTATGACTGCAGATGCTATCCAGTTCGGACATCTACATTTATGGTAGGTACAAAACTGTACTTTCTGGCATAAATTTATGTGTGTATGTTCGTACATGATTTCAAGCACCTTCATTTCTCAGACCAAGTCCACTTATGTTTGATCATAATATAGCAGAGAACTGGAGAATATTTGAGCAGGAATAAGATAGTTTCATACAAGCAGCTTTTTCTGACAAAGATGCACATACAAGGGCATTCATTTTGTTTAACTTTGCTGGGTCTGAGGCCATTGAAAGACAGGTTCATTTGTGTATGCACCAGCAGTGTATGTAGGAGGGGGAGAAAAATGCCATATTGTTGTACCGGCTGAATCAAGAAAGGAACCTGAGTGCTTGAAACGTAAATTTAGAGAAATGTGCAACCCCCAGACAAATGTTACATTAGAGAGGGCATCTATTTTATACAAGAGACTAAAAGCCAGGTGAACCTTTTGCAGCTTATATCACCAACTTCAGAAATAAGGCTAAAACATGCAGATTTGGTGATTTGAAAGATGAGTTGATAAAGGACATGCTTGTGTGTGGTGTTAATAATGCTGCGGTGAGAAAGATTTTGCTTTGTGACAATGATATAACGTTGAGCAAAGCTATAGAGATTTGTCCAGTTCATGAGCTCACAAGTGCTCACAAGTATGCTTACAAGTGATAAGAGCTTAGTTTCAGCAGCCTCTAAAGCAAAGGCAGAGACAGCATGTAGCATGTGGCAAGCAGAAGCAGGCCTAAGCACATGGCAGCTGCAGCCCTTACCGGTTCCCCTGGGAGATCCTGTAACTTTCTAGCAAGTTCCAAGACTAGCTCAGCAAAATGGACATGTTCAGTGCAGTGTAAGAGTGAGTCAGCAAAACCCACGTCTAGTCTTATTGTTAACTGTCATAATTGTGGTGGCAGTCATGAGTCTAAAAGAGAGAAGTGCTTAGCATTTGGTCAAGAATGCCACAAGTGTAAAAAATGGAAACACTTTCAAAAGTTTTGTAAATCAAGCAAACCTCATTCAGTTATTAAGAATGGTCATTCAAAAAAATAAGCAAGTTGATTATGTGGAAAGCTGCAGTCCTACTTTCTATGTAGATGGTGTATCAGTAGTTGGTGAAAAGGTTAATGCAGTTGATTTGTTGGCAAAGAACAATGTGTTTTGTACTGTCCTGATCAATGGTAATCCCATGGAGCTCAAAGTGGACACTGGTTCAAAGTGTAATGTTGTATCAGCAGAAACATTTGCGAGAGTGAGAGCTGGTGAGCAACTTACTTTATTTGGCCATTTGTGCGAAGCTTTTTGCTTATGGAGGTGGAGATTCAAACCAATGTTTCAGTAGTGCTGTCGTACTATTCTGCTGTTAACAGTTGCACCTTGCAATTTTATGTAGTCAGACCAGTGCAGTCATTATTAGGTCTCGGAGACCATTTGAGAATGAAACTTCTTTCTTTTACGAAAGAAGTACATCATATCAGCTTGTATCCATTTCAGTTTCAGTGATGCTGTTTTCTCAGAGTATGCTGATGTTTTTGACAACAAACTAGGCAAACTTCCAGTTGTGTACTCCTTGAAAGTAGACCCAGTGGTCAGACCAGCGAGGAGAGTTCCAATAGCTATGCAGGACAAGGTCAAGGTTCAGTTAGACAAAATGGGTGCAGTAAGGTATGATTTGTCCAGTCACAGAACCAACTGATTGGGTGTCTTCCATGGTAGCTGCTCACAAGAAAAGCTCGGATGAAATCAGAATATGCATTGACCCAAGAAATTTGAACAAGGCATTAAAGAGACCTCATCATCCTATGCGTACAGTCGAGGAGTTTCCGCTCTCATGCCAAATGCCACAGTTTTTTTGTCTTAGATGCAAAGAGTTCATTTTGGCAAGTAATGCTTGATCACAAGTCTTCATTACTGACTACATTTAGTACTCCCATTTAGTAGATCCAGATTCCTCAGGATGCCTTTTGGAATAAATTCTGCCAGTGAAGTCTTTCAGCATGCAATGGAGCAAATTTTTCAGGCTGTCCATGTGCTATAATAGTTAATGATTTACTGGTTGGAGATGATGGTTAAGCAGAGCATGACAGAAACCTCAAGAAAGTAGTGGAACAGAGCGTGTGAAGTGAACTTGAAGCTCAATCTTCTGAAATGTAAATTCAGACTACCAGACGTTACTTTAGTAGGTCATTTATTTACAGTACAGGCTTATGACCAGACCCTTCCAAACAAACAGCAGTTCTTGAGATGCTAGCTCTGGACAATGTCCAGTCCTTGCAGCGTTTTCTTGGTATGGTTAACTATTTGGGCAAATTTATCCCTGACTTTAGTGAGTTATCAGTACCGTTAAGAGAGCTGACATGCAAAAATGTTGCCTGGTCATGGTTGGAACAGCACCAGAGAGGATTTGATAACGTTAAACAGCAAACTGCCAACCCGCCTACATTGAGGTACTATGATGTCCACAAACCAGTAGTTCTTTCCTATGATGCTTCAAAGTTCGGACTTGGTGCAGTTATTCTTCAAGAGGGCAAACCTGTTGCCTATGCATCTAGAACTCTTACCCAATCTGAGATGCAGTTTGCTCAAATAGAGAAGAAACTTTTGGCAATTGTGGTTGCATGTTCAGTGTTCCATGATTATATTTATGGCCGAGCTATCCAAATTGAAACTGGTAATCAATCTCTAGTTTCTATTTTAAAGAAGCCTATGCAAGACTACAAAGAATGATGCTCAGACTGCAAAAGTATAATTTCAAAATGGTCTGCACAAAAGGCAAACTTCTTTATCTAGCTGATACCTTATCCAGATCGCCCAGACTAATGAACAGCTTGTTGCAGAGAATTTTGACTTTGATGTCATGGAAATGTTTAATTTTTCTACCACAAGACTTGATGTGCTAAGAGATCATACAAAGACTGATCGAATTTTGCAGAAGTTCAACCACTTCATAAATATTGGATGGCCATCAAAGCAGTCTTGTGTACTGCCAGAAGTACAACCTTATTTTCCATACAGAGATGAGATGCTGATGGAAGATGGTGTCATTTTCAAAGGTCCATAAGTTATTGTTGCTACATCCTTACAACATGAATACATTTAGATTTTGCATCGTGGCCACCCCAGGTTCTAATTCTGCCAAAAAAATGGTGAGAGGACTAGTATTTTGGCCTTCTCTAACAAAGGACATTGATAAAGTGCTTTCTTCTTGTTTAGTATGCAATAGTACTAAATCACATTTGCAAAAAGAGCCACTTCAGCTAAGCCAGAATGTTCTTCGTGTTTCACTGTTGCAGTCATTACATTTGGGTAATCCTGCTGGTAGGTTGCCCTCAGTGGGCCTGAATTCTAAAGTCCTGGGTCCTGCGTCGGCTGCTGTCACCCCTTCCGAGATGTCAGGTCGTCAGGGGTATAAAAGATGCAGCCGACACCATTTTCTTTAGTCTTTCTTGCCGCGCGGTGCCGAAGCAGAAGCAGTTCGCAAGTGCCAGTCGGCCGAATCCTGAGATTTTCGAGTTCAAGTTTCAGATCCGAAGTCTTCTATAAAGCTAAGTACCCCGTTGGGGAAACTTTTTTTCTTGCTCCAGACCGATGTCAGAAAAAGTTAATAATTGTATTTCTTGTGGAAAGCAAATACCTCATAAGGACTTTCATGCTTACTGTATTCCTTGCCTAGGCCCTGACCATAACGATGTCCTTCAAGGATGCATCTGCAGTCATAACATATGGGTTGTCCTGCCTCTGGCAGCCCTTCGGTCGGCCGGATTCCAAAGTCTGGGTCTGGCCTCGGCTGATGTCGCACTTTCCCCGATGTCAGAGTGTCTGGGGTATAAAAGCATCAGCCGACGCCGTTTTCCTCAGTCTTTCTTGCCGCGCGATGCCCGAAGCAGAAGCTGTTCGCAAGTGCCGGTCGGTCAGATCCAGAGATTTCAACTACCGAAACCATACCTCCGACCACCGAGGCCAGAGAGGCCCTGGCTGAGTCGGCTGCAGAACTCCCTACCGAAGATGGTGTTCAGGATTTGTCCGACACCATACCTTTGGACATTTCTACCCCTGCACATGGGGCAGCTAGGCCCCCAGCTTCTATGTCTATTAAGGCCTTCTCCAGGGCTAAAGCTGCCAAACTTTCAAAAGCTTTGCCTGCCAAATCTACATCCCAGAGGCCTTCCTCTAGTTCTCAGATCCTCAGTCTTGCTGAGGACCTTATCTCCTTAATTAGGGGTTCCCAACCTCACCCATACAGGGCCTCCCAACCTCCTCCAGACAAAAGGCCCAGGACTGACCCCTCTGAACCTCACTCCTCAGATTACTCCATGGATGGATCTGATTTGTCAGACCACCAGGAAGGGGCCTACTCGCCTTATGAGGATTCAGATGCAGAAGAATCTATCCCTTCGGCCTCCCCCCCTGAAGAATTTTTTTTTGGGGAGACTTTACACTCCATGAGAGAAAACTTTCAATGGCAGGGTCAGGATTTCTCTTGATTCTAGAAAAAGATTAAGGACCTTTTTGCATTTGCCCCAGCATAGGCCCTTAGCTATACCTCCGGTTCTAACTGTAATTGATGATGTGTACAATGATGGCAGTACTGCACCTGATTCACTTCCTCCGGCCCCCTCCAAACCTGACAGATATTACAGGGTCCCGGATTCTCACTTCCACCTGTATAAAGCCCATGCTGCGGACCCAGAAACTATTTCTCAGGGCCCTAAAGGGGTTGCAGCCGCTACTGCCAAAAATCCCTACCCTCTGAAAGAGAGTCTAGAGCATTAGAGAGATGGGGAAAAAAGGTTTATACATCTGCTACTCTTTCTGCCAGGGCATTAAACTGTCAATTCCATATGATACAGTACCACGAATTATTGTTAGATCAGCTAAATAAGAAACTTTCTTCACCTGAACCCTTAGACCGTAAATCCCTTCAGGATTTGGTACACAACTCACAACAGGTCAGTAATCATTTCTTAAAATGTGGCTATGATGCACTGGAGGCTTCATTTAGATCAGCTATGACTGGGGCAGTAATTCGTAGGCATGCCTGGCTGAAGGAGCAGTCTTTACCAGACCATGTCAAGGCTAAACTCCTCGATGCTCCAATGGAGAAACAACATTTATTTGGCTCCCCTGCACAGGAGATTCTAAAGAAGGTTGAAGAAAAAGCAAAATCTGTGCAAACAGTTAAAGATTTCCTGCAAGTTCAACCTCCGAGGTTCAGCAGAAACTGGCCTACAAAGAATTGGTCCTTTCCAGACTCCTCCAGAGCACAGAGAGGCAGAAACAGGCGCCCTAGAGGCAGAGGTCAATCCAAGGGCCCCTACAGAGGCCGTCAGTGGCAGCCTGCAAACCAGAGGAGTAGTGCAACAGCTACAACTACTACCACTACTACAGGACAGACCCAATGACTTGACTCTGATTCCGCCTACCAGGGATCAACTGGAAGCACCCTTGGGCGGAAAGTTGGCTTTATTCTCGAAAAACTGGCATTGCATTACAAAGGATACATGGACATTGCAAATAATAGACAAAGGATACAGGTTTCACTTCCATACTTAGCCAAAAAGAGGCAGAATGCCAAACCTTCCACCAAACCAGAAGGTAGAGGCTTTAAGACAAATCAGCAAGTTACTTCAGATGAAAGCTATAGAAAGGGTACCATCTACAGAACAAGGCCAAGGATTTTACTCCAGACTATTCCTTGTGCCAAGAAAAGAAAACCAATGGAGGCCTATACTCGACCTGTCCGCACTGAACACTTATCTCATTGTGCCAAAATTCAAAATGCTGACCCTACAGCAACTTCTTCCCATGTTGGGCAAGGAGTCTTGGCTGGTGACTCTAGATCTCAAGGAGGCATACCTGCACGTCCCTATCCTACCAGATTGCAAAAGACACCTCAGATTTCTTGCAGGATCAGAGCATTATCAATTCTCAGCATTGCCCTTTGGCTTATCTACTGCGCCCAGAGTATTCATGAAATGCCTGGCATCAGTAATTGCACACTGCAGACTTCAGGGAATTCAAATTTATCCATACCTGGACGACTGCCTAATACAAGCGGACAACAAGAAGAAATTGTTAAAGGACTTGGCCTATGCCATACACCTGCTACAAACCTTGGGATACACAGTCAACATCCAAAAGTCAAGACTAGTACCATCCCAAAGGATAACCTTTTTGGGTGCGGATCTGGACACAATCACTCAGATGGCTTTTCTCACAGAAGAAAAACAAAAACAACTTCCAGATTACTTCATGACTCTGACAGCTTACTGCAAGGAAAGTCCTGCAGGCCCTGGGTTACATGGCATCCTGCATAATTTTAATTCCACATGCCAGGTTGCATATGAGGAAATTATAATGGTACCTAAGGAATGTATGGTCTCAACACAGTCACAGTCTAGAAACCATGATACAAATCATTCCATGCCTTCAAAAGGAATTCCTGTGGTGGGCTCAGGCCTGCCAGTCCAACAGAGGGTTGCCTTTCAACAAACCAAAAACAAGGCAGACCATCACCACGGACGCCTCAGACCGAGGATGGGGAGCACACATGGAGGACAAACGTATCCAAGGCCTATGGCCTCAAGGGCAGCTAAGCATGCACATAAACCAAAAGGAAATGCTGGCAGTAAGGCATGCAATCGAGGCATTCAGACCCTTCCTCCAGCAAGGACATCTGTTAATACGGACAGACAACACCACGGTCCTGTGGTACATAAACAAACAGGGAGGCACACATTCCTATCCTCTATGCCGGATGGCTATGAATCTGTGGAACCTATGCCTGAATCTCAATATCCAGCTGCAGGCCAAATTGCACCAGGAAAAGAGAATACACTAGCAGACAGCTTAAGCAGAACTACCATGGATGCACACGAATGGATGCTGCATCCAGACATCTTCAAACTCATAACAAAGAAATGGGGAATCCCAGAGATAGATCTGTTCGCCTCCCCACTCAACCACCAACTGAAGAAATTCTGCTCAAGGACATACCACCCACAAGCCTGGAGGGTGGACTCTCTCTCTTTCAGCTGGAATGCCCTAACAGTATATGCCTTTCCACCTCTCCCATTGATGTACAAGGTTCTACTGAAGATCAGGGAGGAACAGCCAAAAGTCATACTAATAGCTCCGGACTGGCCAAGACAACATTGGTACCCACTATTGAGAAGCATGTCTCAGGCAAACTCATGGCCTCTTCCCCTATGGCCTCTTCTTCTAACGCAGAACAATTTCAAGACCCTGCATCCCAACTTGAAAACATTGCAGCTAACTGCCTGGAAGATTCCTTAAAGCCCAACCAAACCGTTTTATCTCAGAGGGTGAAGGACATTATCCTGGAGGCTCGCAGACCTTCCACAAGAAAGACATACTCAGCTAAATGGAAGAGATTTCTCATTTGGAGTGCATCAAAGGGCACAGATGTCACAGTGGCAAACCTAGCATGCATCCTAGAAAACTTAGCAGAATTGTTCCACAATGGCCTGTCTTATTCATCCATTAAGATTCATGCTTCAGCAATTTCAGCAGAATACAATATGGATCCACCTATCTTCTCACACCCTCTTCTCAGACAATTTTTGAGAGGGATCAAAAATGTTAAACCTCCAAGAAGACCCCCCCTCTACCTGCATGGGATCTCAATTTTGTGCTGGAAAAACTGACACTACCTCCTTTTGAACCAGCAGCATCAGCAGACCTCCAGTTTTTATCTTGGAAAACTGCATTCCTTCTGGCAATCACTTCAGCAAGAAGAGTATCTGAGTTACAGGCATTAATGGCAGTGCAGCCTTTTCTTACTTTTCACCAGGATAGAGTGTCACTGAGAACCAATCCTACTTTCATGCCAAAGGTGGTATCTAGGGTATCCTTGAACCAAGCTATTCACTTGCCTACGTTCTTCCCTAACCCACAGAACAAAGGGGAAAAACTTTTGCACACCTTGGATATACACAGACAACTACGCTACTCTCTGGACAGAACTAAAACTAACAGAAAAACTGACCAACTTTTTGTAGCATATGCAACTGGAGTGCAAGGAAGAGCAATTTCCAAACAGACAATTTCAAAATGGATAGGAAATTGCATTCGCTTTTGCTACTCCTTTCATGGAAAGACAGTTCCTGAAAATATCAGGCCTCACTCCACAAGGGCCACAGCCACCACTACAGCTTTCCTACGAGGGGTGGCTACCAAGGACATTTTAGAAGCTGCTACTTGGAGCTCCGTGCATACATTTGCCAAGCATTACAATCTACCTTTATACTCCAGATCCCGAGCAGGGTTTGCAACTGCAGTACTGCAGGGATCTTAACTACACCATAATTCTCTTAGTACCTCCTCCCCCAGATTGGCTATGGTATTCTACCCATATGTTATGACTGCAGATGCATCCTTGAAGGACATAGTACAGTTTTGTACCTACCATAAATGTAGATGTCCGATAGGTATGCATCTGCAGTCAGGATTACCCACCCTCCTTCCCCTCTGTGGTATTCCTAGGGTGCTTACCCCTCTTTCAGCTAGCTGGGGGAATCTATTATGGTGTATTTGTTTGTTTGTTTATATATGTATATAATTTGCAAATGTTTGGAACTTCTCAGCCTTTATCCAAATTTAGCCTTCCTAGAGGGCAGCTGGCATCTGGGACAAGAAAAACTGAGGAAAATGGCGTCGGCTGATGCTTTTATACCCCAGACACTCTGATGTCGGGGAAAGTGCGACATCAGCCGAGGCCAGACCCAGACTTTGGAATCCGGCCGACCGAAGGGCTGCCTGAGGCAGGACAACCCATATGTTATGACTGCAGATGCATTCCTATCGGACATCTACATTTATGGTAGGTACAAAACTGTACTTTTCAGGTTGTCGGTTTTGTGCTAGATTTAACCAACGCACTGTTAAGCGTCGGTATGATTTTGCATTAAACTATTTTGGACGCAGGTTTAATTATCCATAAATGTCGTCGGATAGCCATCCGACTACCGGAGTTCACAAAAAATGCAAAGGAAAAGAAAAAGATAGACAACTGAGGCCCAAAACTGATGACAAAGCTTCTCCTAAGCCAGTCGCCGGTTCTCAGTGAGGCACTTTCACAGCCCCTGACACCCGCTACTTTAGAGTTGCAGGCTGCTACCGACTCCCACGTGGAGTCGGCTATGCCGCTGGAAACTCAAGGTATTGGAGCCTCGGACGCTATTCCTTCAGATGGGTCCGGAGCCGCTGAGCAGGCACCGGCTTCTGAGGGTGTATTCAGACCTAAACATCTATACATTAAACCGACTTCAAGGGCAAAGACTAAAGCACCTTCAAAGGCAAAGAAGCAAACTCAGGAGCCACATGGACAGGCCTCCATGCCCAAAACGCAGATGCTCAAAATGGCCGAACACTTGATTACCTTGATCAGGGGTTCCCATCCCCCCCTGATAAGAGGCCTAGGCAAGAGACTGACTATGAATCTTCAGATCAGGTTTCCATTTCTTCTGATTCCTCTTCTGATCAGGAATATTCTCTTCCCCCTATGAGAATTCTGATGCTGAAGAATCTATACCTTCAGCTTCTCCTCCAGAGGACTATTCTTTTGGGGAAACCTTACATACCATGAGGGAGCATTTCCACTGGGAGAGACAAGATTTTTCAGAATCTAAAAACAGGCTCAGGGGTTTCCTGTTATTACCTCAACACAAGCCACAAGCCACTAGCCATCCCACCTGTGTTAGACATTGTAGATGATGTGTTTTCGGAGTCTAGTCTTACCCCTGACTCCTTACCTCCAGCTCCTGTTAAGCCTGACAGATATTACAGGGTTCCTGACTCACATAAATTCCTTTTTAAAATCCCTGCTGCAGACCCAGAAACTATTTCTCAGGGTCCCAAAGGAGTTAAGGCTTCCGCTGCAAAACACTCTACCCCCTCTGACAGAGATTCTAGGGCACTGGATAGATGGGGGAAAAAAGTTTTACACATCTGCTACCTTGGCTATAAGGGCCTTAAATTGTCAGTTTCGTATGATCAAATATCAGCAACATGTCATGGCATTGCTTAAACAGAAAATGTTGTTAAACTCTGAATGTGCAGAAAACAAGGAAATGTAGGATTTATTGCATGGAGCTGAACAAGTTGGAAAGCATAATTTGCATTGTGGTTTTGATTCTTTAGAAGCCTCCTGCAGGGCCGCAGTTACAGGTTCTGTAATTAGGAGGCATGCTTGGTTAAAGGAACAAAAAAGTTAAATTATTAGATGCACCTTTACAGCATGATACCTTGTTGGTGTTAAGGCAGAAGAGGTGTTAAAGAAAATGGAGGACAAAGCTAAATCTATGCAAACGGTCAAAGATTTTTCACAAGTTCAGCCACCTAGGTTTAGTAGACACTGGCCTACAAAGAATTGGTCCTTTCCTGTGTCAGACAGACCTCAAAGGGGCAGACCCAAACGCCCTAGAGGCAGATCCCAGGCGCAAGGTTCATTCTGCTCAAAACATTGGGGGGGCTTCTACCTCCAAAGTTGGAGAAGACAAATCACAACCATTCAGGAAACCGTCCCAATGACTTCCCCGTGCAGGCACCAAGCACTTATTTCCTGGCAGCCCCCTTAGGGGGAAAATTAGCACTTTTTTCTCAAAATTGGCACATTATAACCCAGGACAAGTGGGTCTTAAATATTGTGTCACAAGGCTACAAGTTCAATTTCCATACCCTGCCAAAGGCCAAACGGCTGGCCAGATTTGCCAAAAAATCAATAGGCAGAGGCACAAAAACAAGTCTCATCCCTCATGGACATGGGGGCCATTCAACTAGTACCAGAGCAAGAGCAGGGACAAGGATTTTACTCAAGACTGTTCTTGGTACCCAGAAAGGACAAAGCCTGGAGGCCAGTACTGGACCTATCTATTTTGAACACATTCCTGGATATACCAAAATTCAAGATGTTGACTTTACAGCAGCTTCTGCCTATGCTGGGCAAGAACGCTTGGCTTGTGACTTTAGACCTAAAAGAGGTATACCTGCATGTCCCAATCAGACAGATATGCAGGAGATACCTGAGATTCAAGGCTGGCTCAATGCATTACCAATTCTCTGCACTGCCCTTTGGCTTATCTACTGCGCCCACGGTCTTTACAAAGTGCCTGGCATCAGTAATAGCATTCCACAGACAAAGAGGAATACAGATATATTCTTACTTGGACGACTGTCTAATTCAGGCAGAGTACAAGGGCATTCTTCTACAGCATCTGACGTTTGTGAAAAGACTTCTAACATGCCTAGGGTACACAGTCAACGAAAAGAAATCAAAACTAGTACCCTCTCAAGAGATAATATTCCTGGGTGCAAGCTTAAATGCAACTACCCAGATGGCTTATCTCACGCCAGACAAACAAAGGCAACTGACTACCTATTTCAAAATGCTGGCAACAAAGGCCCAGTTATCTGCAAGAAATATTCTGCAGGCTTTGGGCTTCATGGCATCCTGCATCCTACTAATTCCATATGCAAGACTGCATATGAGGAAACTTCAATGGTACCTAAAAAGTGTTTGGATTCAACATTGCCACAGCCTGGAAACTATGATTACTCGCATTCCCTGCCTGCAACAGGAGTTTCGATGGTGGGCAAAGGCTTGTCACCATAACAAGGGACAGCCATTCAAATTACCCCCAGCCAGGCAAACACTAACAATGGATGCATCAGATTATGCCTGGGGGGCCCACATGGCAGGAAGATGCATTCAGGGCACATGGACCTCAAACCAAATGCATCTACATATCAATCAAAAAGAGATGCTAGCAGTTCAAAAAGACCTGACAGCCTTCAAGGACCTACTTCATCCAGGACAACTACTGATAAAGACAGACAACACCACGGTCATGTGGTATATAAACCATCAGGGGGGCACTCATTCTTACCCTCTTTGCAGACTAGCCATGTCTTTGTGGAACACAGCATTGACTTACCAAGTACACCTGCAGGCACAATTCCTGCCAGGAAGGAAAAATTCTCTGGCAGACGACCTAAGCAGAAACCTCATGGATCCGCACGAGTGGCACCTGGATCTACAAGTCTTCAGCATGATAACAAGGAAATGGGGATGCCCGAACATAGACCTATTTGCCTCCCCTCACAACTACCAACTAAAAGGATTCTGCACAAGGATTTATCACAGACAAGCATGGAAATTGGACACCCTATCTTTCAGCTGGAAAAACCCATCAGTATACGCATTTCCCCCTCTGCCTCTCCACCCCAAGGTACTCCTAAAGGTCAGACAGGAGAAGCCAAGGATGATACTAATTGCCCCAGACTGGCCCCGCCAGTACTGGTATCCAATACTAAAGAGCTTTTCTCAATGCCCAGCTTGGACCTTACCTCAGATACCTCATCTACTGTCCCAGCAAAACAATCAGATCCTGCACAGCCAACTCAGGACTTTAAACCTGGCAGCATGGCGGATAATGTAGTCATGCAAAACACACCTCTCAGTAAAGCTGTGATGGATGTCATTTTGGAGGCCAGAAGGCCTAGTACTAGAAAATTTTATGCTGGAAAATGGAAGAGATTTTGTGCTTGGAACCAGGCACAAGGAACTGATACAGCTGTGCCAAATATTCCTCAGATTTTGTAATACTTAACTGAGATGCTGGACAAAGGTCTATTTTTTCATCTATTAAAATTCATGCCTCTGCCATTTTGGCTCATTACAATACAGAGCCACCAATCTTTTCTCATCCATTACTAAAACAGTACCTCAGAGGAGCCAAAAACTTAAGGCCTCCAAGAAGATCACCAATGCCTGCATGGGACCTCAACTATGTCTTGAACTCACCCTGCCACCTTTTGAGCCAGCTGCTATGGCTGATATAAAGTTTTTATCTTGGAAAACAGCTCTGCTCCTAGCAATGACCTCTGCAAGACGAGTTTCAGAGCTTCAGGCTCTCATGGCTGTGGAACCTTTTATCATTTTTTATCCAGACAGGGTCTCTCTGAGGACAAACCCAACATTTATGCCTAAGGTGGTGTCCAGTGTGGCTCTTAACCAAACTATTCATCTGCCAACTTTTTATCCAAATCCACAGAACAAAGGGGAGAGAATTCTGCATTCTTTGGAAGTATGCAGACAGCTTAGATTCTACTTGGACAGAACCAAAGTTTTCCGAAAGACAGAACAATTACTAGTGGCATGTGCTGCAGGATCACAAGGAAAGGCTATCTCAAAGCAGACTATTTCAAAGTGGATAGGCCACTGCATTCATTTCTGCTACTTACACCATGGCATGCCAGTGCCTAAGGGCATTAGGCCACATTCAACCAGAGTTGCAGCCACTTTTGCAGCCTTTCTCAGGGGAGTACCAACCAAGAACATTTTAGAGGCTGCTACTTGGAGTTCAGTGCACACCTTTACCAACCACTATCATCTGCCACTCTACTGTAAACCCAGGGCAGGCTTTGCCACTGCAGTTCTGCAGGGCCTCATAGCCGCTCCTAATGCTGTTTAGCTCCAGCCTCCCATCGATAGCTTTGGGACTCTACCCAAATGTAATGACTGCAACACTGAAACACGAAGAACATAGTACAGTTGTGTACACTTACCATAAATGTAGATGTTCGAGTGTATTCACTGTTGCAGTCCGGGTTACCCACCCGCCATCCCCCTTTCTTCTGATGGAACCTATCTTTCCTTCTCTGATTTATACAACCTATGTGGTGTATTTGCTTTTAGTTGAAGGTAAAGTTTATATTTGTGCATGTATTTATATGTATATAAATTTTGGTACCCTTTTAGGGGGCACCTGACATCTGGGACAAGAAAAACTAAAGAAAATGGCGTTGGCCGCATCTTTTATACCCCTGACGACCTGACGTCAGGGAATGGGCGACAGCGGCCGACGCAGGACCCAGGACTTTGGAATTCAGGCTGACTGCAACCTGCCAGCAGGATTACCCAAATGTAATGACTGCAACAGTGAATACACTCGAACATCTACATTTATGGTAAGTGTACACAACTGTACTTTCCTGAACTACCTTAGTCAACAATAGACACTGACAAATTTGAGTGGAACAATCAGCATTACTTAGTGTTGGTAGACTCTTATTCAGCTGGTTTGAAATCATTTTGCTACCTAACCTAATGCCCAGTGCTGTTATTACTAAGATGAAATGTCATTTCTCAGTCCATGGTAGTCAACGCAAAGTTATTTCAAACAATGGTTCCCAGTTTACCAGTCGGTTGTTTCAGAAATTTGCAAAAGAGTGGAACTTTATCCATGTTACTAGTAGTCTGGAACACCCACAGTCGAATGGCCTTGCTGAACGTGCAGTACAGAGTGCAAAGCAATTACTAGAGAGGTCAAAGCATGACTGTACCAGTATCTTCTTGAATTTACTTAGTTTCAGAAATGTACCCCATGACAACCTACTTGACTCGCCTGCTCAGCGACATCTATCTAGGCAAACCAGAACAACCTTACCCATCAGTTCTAGTTTGTTGGGCTTTGATTGCTAAAATCACCAGAGCAATCAAAGCCCAACTCTTTAAGAAGCATTCTTTTCAGAAGTCCAGACAGTGAGGATGCGAATGGTGAAAGGCTTTGACCGAATTGGTCAAGTGAGAGGCGTATGTGCAGAGCCGAGAACCTACTTAGTGGATTCTGAGGGTATAGAATACAGGAGAAACCGCAGGCATCTTCTTCCTGTGTCTGAAATGATATCGCAGTATCGTACCTGTGATACAGACACTAGATCTCTGAGCAACCCTGACAATATTCATTCCGAAGAACATGAATCAGTATCCATTCCCATTCCTGATGATGTCCCAGTTGTCCCCAAAGTTGAACATTCCTTGAAGATAGTCCCCTTTGCTAAATCCAGTTCTGACTTTTATGTTACACGATCAGGTCGTATTTCTAGACGTAGTGTGAAATGCACAACAACCCGGACATGATTGTTTTATGTGTGTTTAATTTTGTACGATTGCATGTCAAAGAATTAGTTCTGTGTAATTGCATGTCACAAGATCACCTTTGTGTAATTACATGTCAGTGAATACTGTCATTTGGTATATGATCTATTTTTCAAAGAGGGAGGATGTAGAACAGAGCCTGTGTGTGTAACTTTAAAAATCATTTCCAAGTGTAGGCCCGTGTATATAGATAGTGAGCACATGCAAACAGCAGTGCCATTTTGAAAGAACAGCCAGAGAGTTAACATGTATGAGTGTGGTAGTCAGTTGTTTATAAGTTTATTTAAGTTTAAGTTACTAAGCCTCATTCCTGATGTGTTTGTGTGTAGTAAAGCTGCTTGAACTGAACCCATAACTGTCGGTCTGTTTATCCTGACCAGACAAGCAGCACATTCCAATTATATCCTTGAATTTCTGAGTCCCTTATTTTTTTTTCCCAGTGGTTCTAAATATAATGCAAGTAACAAAGGGGAAAGAGGACACCCCTGCCTGGTTCCTCTGCTCAGGCAGAAATGATCAGAGGACCCCACACACTTTAGTTTTCGCCTCCGATCCCTCATATGTCTTCCTAATCAACCTTATAATTTTTTTCAGGAAATGCAAATGTTTCCATTGTTATGCTCATAAAGTCCCAGCTTACTCTGTCAAATGCTTTCTCTGCATCAAGACCCTCCAACAACAATGGTATTTTCGTACAGTCTGTTCCCCCTGGATCTTCAATGTTCTGTTAATGTTTTCAAATGTTTGCCTCCATTCACAAAACCACATTGATCCATATCTGTCAGTTTTGGCATTATTTTAAGTGTAGCCCTTCCTTCATGTCATAAGTAGCCATAGAAGTTAATTTGAACTAAGCCACCAACTTTCCTTTTTTTTCACTTTTCAGATACAGAAGAGTAGGAGAGTACATGTATTTTAGGGCTGTACATAAGCAGCTGAGTTTTTAGATGGACTAAAGAAAGACAATCGGAAATGATTCTTCGCTGCTTCCTATACCTCAAAAAAATAAAGTAAGACAGCTTCAAAAGATCATTCAGTGCAGATGGCCATCAGAATGCATTAGATTTTGCTGACAAGTATAACAAAAACCTTACCAAATCAGCCTACAGTGCAATCTGCCAGGGCTGTGGCATGCCATGGACATTCTTCAGAAATGCTTGTATGAATAACATTTGTGTGACTGTGACTTGAACTTCTCTGAATACCTTTTCAAGTCACTAAGCTGGATGTGATTTCAAAGTCCAGGACCTCTTTTTTTCAGGTCCTCAGTCATTCATGGGATGTTTTCATAATACCACATAGGAAGGTATGCTGGAGGCTCTGTCTCAAGGGCTGAAAGGGGTTAACCAGAACATGTCATCTATGAAAGTTATGAACATACCACAGTGAATAGAGCTGCATGGTCAAGGTACAGCTTTTCTGGCTTTAATTTCTGCAAGTCTTTTGGGTTCTTATGCTGTGATGGGAATGGACCCTAGTCCTAAGTTCATGAAATTAGTGTGGTTTCAGTCTTTAATTTTAGCCAGAAGTGCTCTTCTCAGCACCCACAATATGCCCAGAATTGACACCTTCCATAACTCATACAGAGGTACATGCATTGGGCTGAGACTGAAATTTGTCCAGTAGGTTCATTGCTCTACCCCAGTTAAACAAATTGTATAAATAAATTGAAAACATATCTAAATACAGTTGTACATTTTTTTATTAGACCTGTTGCACCTACTACTTTTGGAAATGTCTGGGTATCTTTCTTGTACATTGCTCTTGTTTCTTCCTGCAAGTCCTGGTATTTTATGACTTTGTGTCTCTTTGTACATAAGACATTGTAATCACTTAGCAGAAAAGTCATCTTGGAATTCCTTTCCTCATGTTTTAAAACTTTCATTATGGATCTGGTGAGGTCAGCAGATATGTATGCAGTCCCACAACTGCATATCTATATATGTAATCAATTCTGAGGAGGCCTATACCTCCAGAATGAGGAATATGTAATCTTGCCATACACTGATTTTTATGTTAAGCATGAAACATGGCTTTTGATGATGAACAACCAGCTGATTTAGTATCTTTTGGGACCAGTCAGTCTCCCCAAATTTGTAAGTTAGAACAGGAAAAGCAACTTGGTTTATACCTTGGATTTTACCTAGATGTCAAGGCAGCTTTCAGTATTTGTTTTTTACTGTTCTGAAGTGTTCCTTTTCAAGTTTCTTTGTATTTGATCATGTTTTATTATCTATCCTTCATCAATTACCAAATATTTATACACACACTCCATTTCAAATTCCTTTATGTCAGATTCCAGTCCCTGATTGATATTTTCTTGGTACTGCAGCTTTCCAGCTTTAAGTGGTTCTTTTGCACATTTATTAGGACCAAATGACTTTCTTGTATCATCTGAGAAAGTTTTAATCACTTGCAGTTGTGCTTTCACCTCCTCATCTGATGAACTTTGCAGTTTTACATCATCCACAAAAAGCAGATGAGAAGTCTTTAAAAGCTGTTTTCTAGGAGCCAAGTTGTAACCATGGTGTATTCTATTAAGTAAACAGATTATTGGATTAAGGGCAAAACAGAACAGTAGTGGTTACAGAGAATCACCTTGGGGCATCCCCTTTTATATTTTTATCCCTGGGATGATACTTTGACCTTTGCCATGGCTTAACTGCAGAGGGATTTGCCACTATTTGATGATTGCAGTAATGTAATTGATCGGTGCAAGGTGCATCTTGTATGTCTGTAAGCATTCCTTTATCCATGAATGTGGGATACGGTCATATTCTTTTTTTTGTAATTTATTCTTGTCATACTTAGATTATTCCCCTTTTTTTTACAGTTCTATCTTATAGTTTTAACAACAAATGAGTCTTTGTTATATATGACTTTCTTTTGTTACCCTTTTGTTTTATTGCCATCATTGATTTTTTTTCCTAAATGACTATAAATAAACTCTGTATCATTTCCAGTATTTTGTTCATCATCAGAAGTCAAATTGTAGGTCTAGTTTTAGGATGGCTTGCAGGTTCAATGTTGAGGAGAAATGTAGTTTTTCCTGTTAACCATGGTGCTGTCTGTTCCAGATGCACATGCTAGTAATTCTTACTTGGAGAGTTAAATCTTTGCATAAAGATGTTTAATGCTTTTAGCTAAAAGTGAAATACTGTGTCTGGGCCTTGGGTTTTCCAATTAATTTTATTTCATTTTCTCTGTGGCAGTTGCTTCATCCCATTTCATGTCATCTACATTAAAACTCTTTACTGTTTTAATTTTTCGCTTCTTTCGGCACCTTTATGTTCCACAATGTTTCCATAAATATTTCTCCAGAATATGTCCATTTCTTCTTTTTGTGCTGGTGTAGCTGTTCCTTTTGCATTGTTTTCCAGTTCTCTATAAAACTTTTTTGGGGTCATCAATGAATTGCTTATTTTGTACTTTCCTTTGTAGTTATCTGCATGTCTTCTAAGTTTTTTGCTTGTACTGATGTTTTTAATTTATTATTTGCAATAGTGTATTATAGATTCTGTTCTGTTTTGATACTCTTCATTGCTTTTACCATGACTCTGAGTATTTTTGATTATCTGTTTTCTCTTTGTTCTTCTTAATTGTTTTATAGTTCTGTATTTGTGGTGATAACTGTGTGAGGGAAGTGTTTCACTCTGAGCAACTGACTTCAAATCTTGAGAAAATAATGATGCACAGTGCAGTATGGTTAAGAGGAGGAGCTAAATATAAATCCTGGGAAAGCTTTTCATTTTTCTCAGCTGACCTTTAGTTTCAGTTCTGTAGGCTGAAGAAAATGAGCAGTGACTATTTGGATCTGTCATTATGGTAAGTACATTATTTCATGATAAGTAGTTCTTCATGGTGTCCCTTCCACCTGTCAACAGTGTCCCCATTTTAAGCATTTCTCTACCTTGCTGAGGGCTGTCTGGGCACTGTACCACCTCTTCACCTGAATCACCAGATAGGTTGGTATAACCCTTTTGAAGCCATCCAAAACATATCCCCATGATGGTGTTAGACCCCATTCACACATGACCCTTTACCTCAGTCACTAAAGTAGCCGCTGCCTTATCGGTTTGTTTAATCTGACAGCTTCTGTCACTAATGGTGCCGACTGGCAAGTCTTAGAGTTAACTCCATGACGAGCATTAACCGTGTTTTGACCACATCTCCTTTCTTTCGCCTCAACATTTCGAGGTATTGAACATGGTCTGTTCATATTCTATGTCTCTGAACTCTCCATGTATAGGGAAGAAGGTATTCTAGAAGTGGGAGTTGAATTTGTTCAACAAAAGCATCAAGTAGGTGTTCCCAGGATACCATTGTTACACGTTTCGCCTTTGGGTCTGATCAGCCATCTCTCCAGCATTCTAACCAAACTCTGCATTAAATATTGATTACTTAACAGCTCAGCACCTCTTTTGATCTGAATGTCCTGATTTGTATATCCTTGGGTCTGATGACTTGAATACAAATCCAGCCATTGACCATTGGCCCAATGTACTTTGGTACCAAAAGACAAATACAAACATCTTTGTGTTACAGTGCTTGCTATAGAAAATTCATGACTGCCAGAGAAGACCAACGGCGGTTCATCACTTAGATTATTGTCAGGCAAGGAGGCCGTGCTTCCCAGTAATTTCTCTCCAAGCATCTCCATTCCTTACATGAACATTGCCGTCCTGCACTAGAAGTGCAGACTCCTTACCTGGTGCCCTGTTAAGCATCTCACCCACTGTCTATACGTCTGTGCTGTCTAAATACCAAAACAGTGTAAGAAACTTCTCTGTGTGGAAGATTTTTAGTCCATATATTTCTAGTTAATCACTGTATATTAATCAGACAATAGTAGTAGAAGTAGCGAACGTAAACTCGTCAAGTCAAAAAGTAATAATAGAAAGCATATAATTCTACAGCATTACTAAGTATTCGAAAGTAATCCAAACAAGGCAGGCAGTTTGTTTCCAGTCGAAAATCCTTTATTAAGTACATAGACAAGAGATCCAAGTAAAACAAAAATAGAGTAATAACTTCCTCACAAGCTTTCTAAATATATATATATATATATATATATATATATATATATATATATATATATATATATTTATATATACACTTTTTATCAGGCATGGGAGTGGTTTATTGTGCTGTAAAACAAAGTGTTATTGGTACACATGTTAAATTCACATCCCTTCCCCATCAGTGTGACATTCGAGCTGGTCCTGCCCTACCTAGTAGCTGTCATAATAATATATAGCCCTAATGTACTTTAATGGTACATCTTATTTAACCAAATTATTAAGTAGATTATTAAGTCTGTGATTTTATACAAGGCAATATACTACATGGCTGGAAATATATCAACCTTAGTTCATTTTGCAATCAAAAATTATATATAAATATATACATATACATTTTGCATGTAAAAATCAGCTTCTATTTTCATAACCTATTGATGTTAAGTTGTCAATCTCGCCTTCATTCTTGCTGGATGGGTTCGGAGCCGATCCTCGGCTCCGACTCGGCACTTGCTAAGCTCGAGAGTCACTTTTACCAGCTCGAGGCAGCCCCATATCCCATGATGCAAGGCGGTAATTACCCAGATCTCGTTTGCCGCTTCACTATTGAGGTCATCCTTTTTACCAGCTCCTGGTAAGTGATTTTTTCATTGATATTTGTCAGGTTTTAGGTCCCAAAAATATAAAAATTTTGTTACTTAGACTTAGTTAGTGAACCTTATTCACTTAGCTCCATACCCATTCCCATTTAGTTCACTCTTCCATAGTTTTCTGTGTTTCGGGCCTTAGGCCCTTTCCCACCCTCACAGTTCCTGTCAGATTTTTCACTTAGGTGTGTGTGTGTTGTGTCACTGTTAATAATAACTAATTATTTACTCTTAATAATAATTTAGTTGTTAGTATCTTTTTTGGTCTGATTGTTGTGTGTGTGTGTGTGTTTTATGTCAGACATGTCTAAAGATATTAGGGTCTCAGGTTTCAAGAAGTGTGACTCGTGCTATCAGAAGATGTCTCTGACAGACGGTCACACTTCTTGTATTTATTGCCTGGGACCCCTACACCTGCAGGACTCCTGTGCTATTTGTCATTCCTTCAGCCAGAGAGTCCTGCAGGAACGTAGAAATAAGTTGATCCTCAGGGGTCTTCTTAAACCTGAGAGCTCCCCGGCCAAGGTCGGCTCCGGGAAGCCCTCCAAGCCTCCCAAGACCCAGGCTTCGGTGTCCAAGTCTGTGGTCTTGGTTCCGACTCCGCTGGAGTCGACATCAGCTCCGTCCGGAGCCGATCCTTCCTTGTTGGAAGCTTCAGTACCGGCTCCGTCTGGAGCCGACACCCTAGCATCGAAGCATGTCTCGGCTCCGGCTCCGGCATGTCTCGGCTCTTTGTCTCCTCTCGGAGCCGACAAGTTGTCGGCTCCGCCTGGAGCCGAACGTTCTTCGGCTCCGATGGCTCCGTCCAAGAAGAGGTCTAGATCTCCTTCTTTGGAATCTATACACTCGGCTCCAGCCTCACCCTTGCTTTCGGAGCGGAGCCATCGGAGCCAATCTTCGAGGTCTTCCAGGCTCTCAGACCACGACTTAGAGAGAGTGGCGAGTAGGCTATTAAAATCACAGGCACTAGCCCAGATGCTCCATAGCCCGTCTCATCAGACGTCAGCTATTCTACACCCCCCTGAGATTCCTCCTTCGAGACTCCTACAGAGTTCGGAGCCGGAGATTATTGGTACCGTGACTGTTCCTGCTTCGGAGCCGATACCACACCTTTCGGCTCCGTCGTCCTCGACTCCTATCTCCTCCTTGAGACCTTCCTTGGAGGGATCCGGGCGTCAGGCTTCCCTGGTCGGTTCCGAGGGGGCGAGTGGCATCGGACCCTTATCCGACCCCGTTCTCCCTCTCGGAGCTTCGGCCTTGGTGAGCTCGGCCCCGACATCTGCTTTGGAGCCTTCCCTTTCGGTGAGACCAGGGATCCCTGTTTCTTCGGAGCGGGATCTCTCGGCCCTCCCTGGAAGGGGAGCCTTCGAGGTGATGAGGAGTGTGCTAGCTCCAGAGCTTAGCCAGCAGTCGGTTCCTTTAGCTCCTCCCTCTATTATGCCTGTAGATGCCTCTTCCCGCTCTCTTGCTCCCGGACCCAGAGATCCATCGCCCCAGGTTTCCCCATTGGGAAGGACTTCCTCTTCCGAGGTTTCTCCTGATCCTTCAGGTGAACCCCCGCGTAAGAGGACCTGCAAGAGGAAGCATTTAGACTCCCCTGAGTCTACAACATCAGATACCGATTTAGATGTGTTGGAGGGGTCCCCAAGATCTCCCTCTGAGGATGTCTCCTTTTCAGACATCCTTGAACTCCTGAAACAGAGGGGGAACTGGCCCTCCATTAATCCCTCCAAGGATGAATCGGTATACCTGGAGGCTTTTGGATCTCGACCCTCCACCTCCTGGGTGTCTCCGCCTTTCGACCCCCTCATGGAAGTCATAGCTCGAAAGGTGTGGGCATCTCCTGATTCGGTGGAACCAGTCCCCAGGAGACCTTCAAAGTTTATTACGGCCCCTGCTGAAAAGCAGTTTCTTACTAAGGGTGCCCCGGTTGATGCCATGGTGGTGGCGGCCGCCACCAAAAAGGAACTTGCAGATCCTTCCGTGCCAGTCCATCCTCCTAACAAGGAATCTAGGTCCATGGACAGGTATGGCAAGCGGATGTTTTCCTCAGCGACCTTTGCTATGCGTTCGCTGAATTATTTATGTCACTTCACCAGACTTCAGAGAGACATCCTCAAAGAATTGGGTGAAGTAGTACAGGATCCGTCAGCGGCAGGGGCTCAAGAAAAGATTGCCTCTCAGCTGGGAATCCTTAATTCCATAACCAACTCCTCCATGCGGCTCATTTCTTATGCAGCCGATGGGGCGAGTAGAGCTGCAGGCACAGGAGTGGCTCTCAGACATCAGTCCTGGATGCGGCTCTGTAATTTTGCAGACCCCTTTAAGGCGTCCTTCACAAACTCTCCCTTTGATGGTACAACATTGTTTGGCCCTCAAGTGAAGGACACTTTGACCAGGTGCGAGCAAGACGGCAAGACTCTTTCTGCCATAGGAGTCCGTTTCTCCACCCCTTCTAGACCTTATCCCAAAGGTCAGAAGGGAGGGAAAATGTGGTTCCGAAAATCTCAGGGAGTCACGCCTGACGCATGTGGTCAATTTACCCCCAGAGGCAGAGGGGGTAATAACAATAGACGCCGCCCTAGGGGCAGAGGAGGTCTGCAGAACCAGGGCAGCAGAGAGCCTCTCTCTGACAAGCCCTTCCAGCATCCCTGAGGTGTTGCCCGACTGTCCACCCTTGGAGGCAGTTGGGGGGAGATTGTTGCTGTACCCAGAAGCCTGGTTTTCCCTCTCTCAAGACAAATGGGTACAGTCGATCATATCCGAGGTTTACAAGATTCCTTTCGAGGAAAGCCCCTTCCCTCAAAAAGGTTCCCTTCCAGACGTTCCACCCGGTCTAAGGGAAATTGCAAAACTAGAGGTTTCAAAGCTTCTAAAGAAAAGGGCCATCCAGTCAGTACCAACAGATCATTTATGGTCCGGAATCTACTCAAGGTTCGTTTTGGTCCCCAAAAAGACGGGAGACTGGAGACCAATATTAGACCTCAGCAGGCTCAACAAGTATGTCAAAAAGACAAGATTTCGGATGGTCACACTTCAATCGATTTTGCCCTTTCTGTGCAAAGACAACTGGATGTGCTCCATAGACCTTCAGGATGCGTACTATCATATAAAAATCCACAGCCGCTCCAGAAGTTTTCTCCGCTTTCGGCTGGGGACCAGTCATTTTCAATTCAGAGCCCTGCCCTTTGGTCTCACTACAGCCCCTAGAGTGTTCACCAAATGCATGGCAGTGGTCACGGCTCACCTGAGACGTCAAGGATTCCAGGTGTTTCCGTATCTCAACGACTGGCTGCTCTCAGCCACCACCAGGCATCAACTTCTCCAAGCCAGAGATTACACTCTACGTCTCTGCGGTCACTTGGGAATCTCAGTCAACTTCGAAAAGTCTTCCTTATCGCCCTGCCAATCTATTACCTTTATAGGCGCAAATCTAGACACTACTCGGATGTCAGCAAACCTAACAAGTCAGAGAATCCTAGATATCCAAAACCACGTTCGGATCATCCTATCCAGCAAAAGGGTACAAGCCAGGTTGGTCCTGAAAGTGTTGGGCCTCATGGCAGCTGCCATCACACTTCTTCCTCTGGCCCGTTTTTACATGCGTCTCCTACAATGGATGTTGTTCACTCAATGGTCCTTCCAGCAGCTTCCCATGCATCACAAGATCCTGGTGACACAAACCTGCAAGAACCATCTATCCTGGTGGGCTTCCTCTCCTCTAGTCCATCAGGGCAGACCTTTTGTTTCCCTGGCCCCGGTAGCCACGGTCACTTCGGATGCCTCCCTGATCGGGTGTGGGGGGGGCATTATCAGGGCAGGATGGTTCCTGGCACGTGGCAACCGTTCGAGTACCACCTGCACATAAATGTCCTAGAGATGAGAACAATGCTTTTAACGTTGCAAGCCCTCAGCGACTTTCTTCCTTTAGGGACTATTGCAGTCCACACGGACAACATGTCCGTTGTATGGTACATCAACAAGCAGGGCGGAACCAAGTCCTACCCCTTGTGTCGAGAAGCTCTCAGACTTTGGCAATGAGCGATCTCCTCTCATCGGTTTCTGGTAGCAACGCATATCCCCGGGAAAACCAACATAGTAGCGGACAGATTGAGCAGAGCTATACTCATGCCTCACGAGTGGTCTCTCAACCAATCCATAGTGGAGGAGATTTTTCAGAAGTGGGGCCGCCCATGCTGCGATCTTTTTGCTACACCTCAAAACAGCAAATGCCCAGACTTCTTCTCTCTCTTCCCACTTCTGGGCCATCCCCCCAGAGACGCTCTTACCCAAGATTGGCCCCGGGGACTCCTTTATGCCTTTCCTCCCTTTCCTTTGATACCACAAGAACTCCAGAAAGCTACCGTCTTGAGAGCCAAAATGATTCTCATTGCCCCTTACTGGCCTCAACAAATTTGGTTCCCGTTCCTTCATCGCCATCTTTTGGTGCAGCCTTGGCATCTGGACCCAGTTCCAGATCTTCTGATCCACCAGTTGGGTCAACTGCACCGGTCCGTTCCTTCCCTCAACCTCACAGCTTGGTTGCTCCACTTCCTTCCTTAGCCAGGCTTCCTATGATCTCTAACCCCGTTAGAGATATCATAGTAGCTTCTCTTAAGTCCTCTACCAGGAGGATTTACTCTAGCAAGTGGAAACGCTTCTCCTTTTGGGCTAAATCTAAGAACATAGACCTCTTTACTGCCCCTATTCAGTCGGTCTTGGATTTCCTAACGGAAATTTTTCACTCAGGTTTTCGTCTTCCACAGTCAAAGTTCAGTTGGCAGCAATCTCGAATTTCCATGTCGGGTTTGCAGACCACAACATTATGTCCCACAAACTTTGTAAAGCTTTTCTCAAAGGAGTGTTCCTTCTTAAACCCCCTGTTAGAGATCCTCCACCACAGTGGGACCTAAATTTAGTGCTGACATCCCTGATACTTCCCCCTTTCGAACCAGCTGCTTCATGTTCATTAAAGTTTCTTTCTTGGAAGACACTTTTTCTAGTCGCTACTACCTCGGCTAGAAGAGTGTCGGAACTTCATGCCCTCTGTGTTCGTCCCCCTTATTTAGTCTTTCACAAGGACAGAGTATCCTTGAGAACCAATCCATCTTTTTTGCCCAAGGTTGCTTCTAAGACAAATTTAAACCAATCCATTGATCTCCCTGTATTTTTTCCAAATTATTCTAACAGGGCAGAACAAAAATTGCATTACCTAGATGTTCATCGCCAACTCAGATATTACTTGGACAGAACAAAGCAATTTAGGAAATCCGATCAGCTCTTCCTTTCTTATGCTGAAAATAAAAAAGGTCTCCCTGTTTCTAAGGTGACCTTATCCAGATGGCTATCTTCCACCATTTCTGACATTTATCAGCTTAGGGGCAAACAGCTGAACTCAAAACCTAAAGCTCATTCCACAAGAGGTCTAGCCACTTCTACAGCCTTTCAGGCTAGACTACCCTTCGATACTATTTGTGCAGCAGCCACTTGGGCCACTCCTCATACCTTCGTTTCTCATTACAAATTGGATTTGGCTTCCAGGGACAGGGCAAGCTTTGGTTCCACTGTTCTCAAGAGTCTGTTCCATTGAGCCACCCAGGATAGAGGTGCTAGGGGGCAGTCCCATCCAGCAAGAATGAGGAGATTGACAACTTAACATTTAGAAGTTATGTACCTACCATAACGCTCCATGTTAGTTGTCTTCTCTGCCTTCTTTCTTATCCCTCCCTCCTGTCCCCTAGCCTGGACAGACCTTGATCTCCCCTTTTCTCTGGAAGATTCTTCTTCCTTGGACACCAGATAGTTCTTGTCCGTGATTACCTGGTTTCCCCTACAGCCTTTTTAGGTTAGTTGTTTCTCTTTCCTTAGTGGAAAGTTTTTATAGGCAGTTTTTCCTCTAGATACCAAACGAGATCTGGGTAATTACCGCCTTGCATCATGGGATATGGGGCTGCCTCGAGCTGGTAAAAGTGACTCTCGAGCTTAGCAAGTGCCGAGTCGGAGCCGAGGATCGGCTCCGAACCCATCCAGCAAGAAAGAAGGCGAGAGAAGACAACTAACATGGAACGTTATGGTAGGTACATAACTTCTAATTAACAAAGATCGCTTTCGTCCTTCTAGACTTCTTCAGGTCTGTGTATAAGAACCCTAAAAACCTATATAATTGTATAATTAGTTAGTATTGTTATTACCATCATTTTGAATAAAGTGGAAAAAAAGAGAACCAGAAAAAAATAAAATAAAAATAAATAAATAAATATATATATATATATATATATATATATATATATATATATGTATGATGATGGAAACAAAATATACACTTAAATTTCAAATAATTTAAAATGGTATTTAAAACCAATTTGTAGAAAAAAATAAAATAAAATACAATTAGTCATGTAAACAATGTGACAATTTTCTAAGTTCCAGTGCACATTTAATTGAACAGTAGTAGTTTAGTCCAGGCTTTCTAAAAGAGTTCAGCTTTAATTGCCACATGAGTTCATGTTTCTCCAGAATATTCGGGATGTCTCCTTCAAGATCACCCATGTCTATGCGATCCAGGATCTGGAACTTAAAACCTGTGTGTCTTTTATGAAGAGAAAGGTGTTTGGCTAGTACATTATTTTTACATCCAGAGCGGATTTCTGACAGATGACATGAAATCCTTCGCTTGAGTTTATTTACAGTCTTGCCGACATAGAATGCATCACATTCATTGCACTGTGCCCTGTAAATTACTTTTTTAGTGTTAGTCACCCCCTGCACTGGTTTTAATGATCTTCTTTAAATAAGGCCAATAAAAACTATCACCTTGCTGTATAAATATACAAAATGTACAATTAGTTTCACATCTTTTAGTGCTTTTCTCACATGGTCTAGGTTTAAATTCAACAAAACTTCTAATATTCCTGGCCTTCCTATAAACAAATGATGGGGCTTCACCTAAGATGTTAATCAGAAAAGGGTTTCCTGTGACAATGTCCCAGTTTTCTTCAATAATATTTTTGATACTGTGATAATCCAAAGTGTATGTCAGGATGCAGCTATTTTTGCATTTGTTATTCTCTGTGGGATTACTTAACATTTTTCTACTGGGGAGGTTGAGTGAAGGTGCTTCAGTCCTTTTCAGTTCTATAATGGGTTCCAGGATGTTTTTTAACATCTGACTTTCAAAGCCTCTCACTAGAAAATCATTCTCTAAGTTGTTCAGGTTTCTCAAAAATGGTTCCATCTCTGTGGTAATTTGAGCTAATCTATAGCCTTGGGATTTCACTACATTATACTTGGTTTTTGTAGGATGTAGACTTTTACTGTGGAGTAATAAGTTAACCCCCGTTGGTTTTCTGAATAGATCAGTGGTGATTCTGTTATTGTTGGTGTCCTTGGAAATCTGCATATCTTAAGAAAGTGGTTGAAGTACAGCTATGGGAAGAGGTAAACTTCAGGGTATATTTTGTTTCCATCATCATACATATATTTTATTTATTTATTTTTTATTTTTATTTTATTTTTTTCTGGTTCTCTTTTTTTGCACTTTATTCAGAATGATGGTAATAACAATACTAACTAATTATATAGGTTTTTAGGATTCTTGTACACAGACCTGAAGAAGTCTAGAAGGACAAAAGTGACCTTTGTTAACAATAGGTTATGAAAATAGAAACTGATTTTTACATGCAAAATGTATATGTATATATTTATGTATAATTTTTGATTGCAAAATGAACTAAGGTTGATATATTTCCAGCCATGTAGTATATTGCCTTGTATAAAATCACAGACTTAATAATCTACTTAATAATTTGGTTAAATAAGATGTACCATTAAAGTACATTAGGGCTATATATTATTATGACAGCTACTAGGTAGGGCAGGACCAGCTCGAATGTCACACTGATGGGGGAAGGGATGTGAATTTAACATGTGTACCAATAACACTTTGTTTTACAGCACAATAAACCACTCCCATGCCTGATAAAAAGTATATATATATTTAGAAAGCTGGTGAGGAAATTATTACTCTATTTTTGTTTTACTTGGATCGCTTGTCTGTGTACTTAATAAAGGATTTTCGACTGGAAACAGACTGCCTGCCTTGTTTGGATTACTTTTGAATACTTAGTAATGCTGTAGAATTATATATTTTCTATTATTACTTTTTGACTTGACGAGTTTACGTTCGCTACTTCTACTACTATTGTCTGATTAATATACAGTGATTAGCTAGAAATATATGGACTGAAAATCTTCCACACAGAGAAGTTTCTTACACTGTTTTGTTTTTAGACCCACTACACTTTAGTGGGTTGTTTTGAGACTTCGGGGATACCATGGAGATTACTTGTTTTTTGCTATCTAAATACCCTGATCAGCCTTAAGGTGTATATTCACAAACATTTTTGCAACTTGCAGTTTATAGTAAGGTGACCCTTTCATTTACTGACTTAGAATTCAGTTGAAGTACTCCCAACTAGGAGATTGTAAGTATCCCTGTGCCTGCCTAGAGCCTCCCATGAGGGTAATCTCCAGAGGAGAGGAGAGACCATCCCTACTCAAAAAGTCTGGTTCCAGAAGTTATACTTAAGGTAGAGGAGAGACCATCTAAATCTATATGGCACTTGGCAACCTCTTGCATAAAGTCCTGCTTCTGCCCCTTTACTGACAAGACATTCTGTGCCCCAGTAGACAGTCTTCATCGCTATAGTTTTCTCTGTATAAATCCATCTTGCTTCTGCCTGATAGCTCATTAGCATTGCACCTGATCCCTGTACTGTGCCTTTTGAATGGTGAGCCCACATGAAGACTCCATGCAGCTTTTTTGGGGAGCTTAGCCTGCCTGTGCTGGTGGTGGTGGTGGGCATTACCAGGCCACAAGACGCTTGCTGATGAATATAATCCCTCGGGTCAAGATGTTCTTCGTGTTTCACTGTTGCAGTCATTACATTTGGATAATCTCCTGGCAGGTTGCCCTGAGTCTGTCTGATTAACAAAGTCATGAGTCCTGCGTCCGTTGCTGTCCCTTCTTCCATGACGTCAGGTCGTCAGGGATATAAAACATGCAGCCGACGCCATTTTCATCAGTCTTTCTTGCCGCGCGGTGCCTGAAGCAGAAGCAGTTCGCAAGTGCTGGTCGGCCGACTTCTGAAATTTTTGTTTTCGAGTCTCAGAACCGAAGTCTTCAACCTAAAGCGGAGTACCCCATTGGGGAAACTTTTTCTTGCTTCTTACCAATGTCAGTAAAAGTTAATAATTGAATTACTTGTGGGAAGCAAATACCTCATAAGGATTTTCATTTGTACTGTATTCCTTGCCTAGGCCCTGACCACAACGTGCCTTGCTGTTGGTTTTGTGCTAAATTTAATCAACGCACTGTTAAGTGTCGGTATATTTTTGCATTCAGATATTTTGTCTCACGATTTAACTATCCAGAAATGTCGTCGGTTAGCAATCCGAATACCGGAATGCACAAAAAACGCAAAGAAAAAAACAGAGACAGACCATCTAGGTCCAAAAACTGATGGCGAAGCTTCTCCTAAGCCAGTCGCCGGTTCGCCGGTACTCAGTGAGGCATATTCACAGCCCCTGATACCCGCTACTTTTGATTCGCAGGCCTATACTGAGACCCATTCGGAGTCCGGTGTGCCGCAAGACACTTTAAGTATTGAACCCGCGGATGTCTGTACCTTAGATGGGTCTGGAGCTGCTGAGCAGGCACCGGCTTCTGAGGGTGTTTTCATGCCTAACGATTTGTATATCAAACCGACGCCATCTTCATAACCTAGGCCAAAGTCAACTTCTATGTCTAAAAAAACAACACTTGGACCATGTGCATAGGCCCCTATGCCTAAAAAACAAATGATCAAAATGGCTGAGGATTTAATTACCTTGATCAGGGGTTCCCATCCCCCTTCTGCTAAGAGGCCTAGGCAAGGCACTGACTATAAATAATCAGATCAGGTTTCTATTTCTTCTGATTCCTCTTCTGATCAGGAATTATCTCTGCCACCTTATGAGGACTTTGATGCAGAAGAATCCATTCCTTCTGCTTCTCCTCCTGAGGATTTTTCTTTTGGAGAAACTTTGCATACCTTAAGGGAACACTTTCACTGGGAGAGTAAGGATTTCTCGGAATCTAAAAAGAGGCTTAGGGATTTCCTTCTTCCTCAGCATAGGCCTTTGGCTATACCTCCTGTTTTAGACATTGTTGATGATGTTTTCTCAGAATCCAGCATGGTTCCTGATTCCCTGCCTCCGGCTCCTAGTAAGCCAGACAGATATTAGTTCCTGACTCCCACAAATTCCTTTTTAAAAACCGTACTGCTGACCCTGAAACCATTTCTCAGTGTCACAAGGGCGTTAAGGCCTCTACTGCTAAAAATCCTACCCCTTCTGATAGAGACTCCAGGGCACTGGATAGTTGGGATAAGAAGGTTTACACATCTGCAGCCTTTGCAATCAGGGCTTTAAACTGTCAATTTCATATGCTTAAATATCAACAGCATGTCATGGGCTTACTTAAACAGAAAATTATGTTGATTTCTGACTGTGTGGAAAATAGAGTTGCAGGATTTATTGCATTCAGCTGAACAAGTTGGAAAGCATACTTTGCGATGTGGTTTTGATTCCTTGGAGGCCTCTCGCAGGGCCGCTGTAACTGGATCTGTGATAAGAAGGCATGATTGGCTCAAGGAGAAAAATCTGTCTGATCATGTTAAAGCAAAATTGTTGGATGCTCCTTTACAACAGGACAGTCTATTTGGTAATAAGGCAGAAGAAGTTTTGAAAAAGTGCAGCCGCCCAGGTTCAGTAGGCACTGGCCTACTAAGAATTGGTCCTTTCCAGTACCCACCAGAGCCGCTCAGGTCAAACCCAGACACTCCAAAGGCTCCAGGTTTCAGTCACAAGGAACTTACAGAACAAAACAATGGGGTGCCTCCACCTCCAAATCTGGAAGTAACAAGGCACCTCCCTACGGTAAACAGTCTCAATGACTTTCCTCTGCCATCACCAAGCACTTATCTTTTGGCAGCCCCTTTGGGGGGAAAACTGGCACTTCATGCACGAAATTGGCATCTAATTACCCAGGACAAGTGGGTTTTAAATATAGTATCCCAGGGATACAGATTTAATTTCTATACTTTGCCAATCCCAAACGGATGGCCAGATCTGCCTCCAAATCAGTGGACAGAAGCTCAGAAACAAGTTATGTCCCTCATGAATATGGGGGCCATTCAACCAGTACCAGAAAAGGAAAAGGGACAAGGTTTTTATTAAAGACTTTTCTTGGTACCCATCAAAGACAAATCATGGCATCCAATTCTGGACTTATCCATTCTAAATACATTTCTGGACATTCCAAAATTCAAGATGCTGACTCTACAACAGTTACTGCCTATGCTAGGCAAGAATGCCTGATTGGTAATTCTAGACTTAAAAGAGGCTTACCTGCATATCCCAGTCAGGGAATCTTGCAGAAGATACTACCGCTTCAAAGCAGGCTATTTGCATTACCAGTTCTCTGCACTACCCTTTGGCTTATCTACTGCGTCCAGGGTCTTCACAAAGTGCCTGGCACCAGTAATTGCATTTTGCAGGCCAAGAAACATTCAAATTTATCCTTATCTGAACGATTGTCTAATTCAGGCAGAAAACAAGCACACTTCTACAGCATCTGGCGTTTGTAAAGAGGCTTCTAACTTGTCTAGGGTACACCATAAACGAAAAGAAATCACAACTGGTACCCTCTAAAATAATTACATTCCTGGGTGCAAACTTGAATACAACTGCCCAGATGAGTTACCTAAAACCAGAAAAACAAATTCAATTGATGACTTACTTCAAACAAGTGCGCACAAAACCCACCTATCTGCAAGACAAATTCTGCAGGCCTTGGGGTTCATGGCTTTCTGCATTCTGCTAATTCCATATGCAAGACTGCATATGAGGAAACTTCAGTGGTACCTAAAAAGCTTATGGAGTCAACATTGTCACAGCCTGGAAACAATGATTCCTATCATTCCTTGCCTGCAGTTAGAGTTCCTATGGTGGGCAGAGGCCTGTCACCAAAACAAGGGACTGTCATTTATTCCACCCCCTGCCCAAACCCTGACTACAGATGGATCAGATTATGCTTGGTGGGGGGGGGGGGGGGCGCATCTGGCAGGGAGATGCATTCAGGGCGAATGGAGCCCGAATCAAATGCACCTACATTGCTACCCCCTTTGCAGACTAGCAATGGCTTTGTGGAACACGGCCATGACTTACCAAATACATCTACAAGCTCATTTCCTGCCAGGAAAGCAAAATACTCTGGCAGACAAACTAAGCAGAAATCTTTTGGACCCACACAAATGGAAACTGGATCCACAAATTTTCAGCATGTTGACATGCAAATGGGGAAGCCCAGACATAGTTTTGGGGTGAGGCAAAAAGATCTATCAGTTGGACAAATTCTGCACAAGAATTCATCACAAAAAAGCTTGGAAAGTGGATGCTCTATCCTTCAGCTGGAAAAACCTATCAGTCTATGCCTTTCCCCCTCTGCCTCGGCTCTCCAAGGTCTTACTAAAAGTCAGACATGAAAAACCCAAAATTATTCTGATTGCTCCAGACTGGCCTCGGCAACACTGGTACCCGCTGCTACGCAATATGTCACACCTTCCTCCGTGGTACCTGCCTCAGACACCTTATCTACTGTCTCAGCAGAACTATCAAATTCTGCATACTCCACTCCAAACTCTGAATCTTGCAGCATGGCTAATCCACTAATTTCACCAGTTACATCTCTCAGCAAACCTGTGATGGATGTCATTTTGGAGGCTAGAAGGCCTAGTACTAGAAAATCGTATGCTGATAAATGAAAAAGATTCGGTGCCTGGAACCAAGCACAAGGAATAAACATACCAATGCCCAGTATTCCTCTGATTCTGCAATATTTAACTGAGATGACTCACAAGGGCCTATCCTTTTCTTCCATAAAAATCCATGCCTCTGCCATTTCAGCTCATTGCAACACAGAGCCTCCCCTCTTTTCTCATCCCCTGCTAAAGCAGTACCTCAGAGGGGCCAAAAATTTGACACCTCCCAGGAAAGCACCAACTCCTGCATGGGACCTCAATTTTATGTTGGAAAAACTCACCCTACCTCCTTTTGAACCAGCTGCTACTGCAGACATAAAATTTCTCTCTTGGAAGACAGCTTTTCTTTTAGCAGTCACTTCAGCTAGAAGGATTTCAGAACTACAGACTCTCATGGCAGTGGAGCCTATTATCATCTTTTACCCGGACAGGGTGGCTCTCAGGACCAATCCATCCTTTATGCCTAAAGTGGTATCTAGTGTGGCTCTTAATCAGACCATTTATCTGCCAATCTTTTTCCCAAATCCACAGAACAAGGGAGAGCGGATTCTGCATTCATTGGATGTACACAGACAACTAAGATTCTACTTAAACAGGACAAAATGTCTAAGAAAATCTGAGCAATTATTGGTGGCGTTTGCTGCAGGGGCAGAGGGAAAGGCTATTTCAAAGCAGACTTTCTCAAAATGGATAAGCCATTGTATTCATTCCTGCTACATGCATTATGGTAAACCTGTCACCAAGGGGATCAGATTCCATTCCAACAGGGTTCCATCTACTTCTGCAGCCTTTCTCAGAGAGGTTCCTACGAGATACATTCTAGAAGCTGCTACCTGGAGCTCAGTTCATACGTTCACCAAACATTACCATTTACCTCTCTTTTCTAAAGCTAGAGCAGGCTTTGCCACTGCTGTCCTGCAGGGTCTTATAGCTGCTCCTAATGCTGTATAATTCCATCCTCCCAAACATAGCTTTGGGATTCTACCCAAATGTAATGACTGCAACAGTGAAACACGAAGAACATAGTACAGTTATGTACACTTACCATAAATGTAGATGTTCAAGTGTATTCACTGTTGCTGTCCTGGTTACCCACCTGCCAGCCCCCTATTTTTCTCTTACTATACCTCTTCTTCCTTTTACTATGCTCAAAAGCCTTTTTGGTGTATTTGCTTTTATTTGGAGGTATATTTTTTGTGTTCTAAATTACATGCATATATATATATATATATATATATATATATATTTTTTTTTTCTCCCCAAATGGGGAGCACCTGACATCAGGGGCAAGAAAAACAAATGACGTCGGCTGCATGTTTTATAGCCCTGACGTCATGGAAGAACGGACAGCATCCGACGCAGGACCCAAGACTTTGTTAATCAGGCCGACTGAGGGCAACCTGCCAGCAGATTACCCAAATGTAATGACTGCAACAGTGAATACACTCGAACATCTACATTTATGGTAAGTGTACACAACTGTACTTTCCAGGAGTGGATCCCAGAATCCCATTTCCAGGTTAGGTTATTTAGTTATGTAAATAAATGATCGTAGTGAACATGTTTTCTTTTTAAAAAAATATTTTGGCCCCTGAGGAGCAGACAGCCAGCTGCCTCGGTGCCTTTCCTGAATCTCAGACACCAGGAGGGACTCTCTTAGACCTATTACAAAAACCTTGCATTGTCTCCAATACCCAACATGCTTTGACATAAGGCCATTAAGGCTGAGAACATATGTCAGTGTGCTCCCTAGTGTTTTGTAACCATGAAATGCTTACCCCAGTACCACCAACAGCTCTGCCTTCCCTGCTTATGACTCCTCCCATCCATCAGCATATGCAAGCCTGTAAAATACTGCTCCTTTCCTTTCCATCAGTCGGCTCCTTAAGGACCAGGCTCTTTAATCAAACCCAGGTCACCAGGTTTGCAGTCAGGACTCCAACCTTTTGTTCTGTGAAGCTATAAGTGCATTTAGGACTCCTTTGTCTGGCCCCTCATTTCAAGACAGTAAGTGGTTAACCTTACAAAGGAAATAAAACTCCAGACAATGTCTACTATAAGGATCTTGACATAGTACATATTATTTTATCCAGTGGGATGTGTATATGTATGCAAGTTTGTATGTAATATATATATATGTGTGTGTGTGTGTGTGTGTGTGTGTGTGTGTATGTGTGTGCGCGCAATTTCACAATTCAACCACCTCGCAACTCGACCTTTTCGCAATTCAATCTTCCTTTTGGCCACCTGGGCATCCTGCAATTCAACCGCCGTCTTGCAATTCGACCTGAAAAGGAGGCTGAAAAGTTGTTAATTGTTTCCTGTTGTTGTGTTGTTTATGTAGTGCAGTTTTCTTTTAAGTGTTGTGGAGAAGCAAAGAAATGGGGCCAAAGAAAAGTGATACTTGTAGGAAAAACAAGTGGCTGAGTATTGAAAAGAAGAAAGAAATCATAGGTAAAACTGAGAGAGGAGGTAAAATAGGATGAATAGCAGAACAGTATGGCGTGTCTAGGTCTACTTTCTCAACATTTTGGAAAAATGGAGAGAGCATCATGTTTGCCAAGGTGTCAGAAGGATCAACAAAGGATGTTATGTAGTCCAATCTCGCCTACATTCTTACCCGTGGGTTGACTCGGCCAAACTTTTCTAGCTCGAAGTCTTTCTATTGGCTGGGCTAAGAAGATATCCCATGCTGCATTGCTCTATATCCAGAGATTTCTTTTGCCGCTCGTGTAGCTCGGACGTGGTCTCGCTCTTGGCTGTAGCTAAGTACCCTTTTTTCTTCTTCTTGAGAGAATTTATTATAAACAAAAAGTTATTTTAATAGCTATTGCTCATTTGGTGTTTTGTGAAATTTTTTGTAGTGTGTGTGTGATTGTTCTGTGGTATCCCACTAGCTGTTCCAACGGGCTAGGCCCGTTTCAGTTAGAGGACCTAGTCTGTCCCCTTGCTTCCCTGTGTTCCAACTTTCCTGCCTAAAACTGTTTTAGTTAGAGGTTTTTAGTCTTAATCCCTCTATTGTGCGTGTGTCAGGATAGTTTGTTAGTATTTTGTTAGTGGTAGTTTTTTCCCGCGCTAAGTGTGGTGTTGGTCTGTGGCTGTTTTTTCCGTCAGTGCTGTTCCTTTGATTTTTGGTCTTGGTGATTGTTGTTAATCCTTTACAATGTCTAAAGATTCGAAGGAGTATAAGCCCTCAGGCTTCAAGAAATGCTGAAAAGTGTGTCTATAAAATGTCCATTACCGATGGGCATTCGGTATGTGTATGTTGTCTGGGAGCAATCCATCTGCAAGAGTCTTGCAGCTTCTGTCATGCATTTAGTCCCAGGGTGCTTCAGGAAAGAAAGAATAAGTTAATTCTGAAGGGACTTCTGAAACCCTCCTTCGAAGAGAGTCTGCAGTCTGCTTCCAGCTCTAAAGCTAAAGCCACTGAATCGAAAAAGAGGTCTCCGGCTCCTTCAGTCTCCTCGGAGCCACCGGAGTAAGTAGCTAAAACAGCTTCGACATCCTCGGCTCCACTGCCTTTGGGGCCGCAGGGAGTGTCAGTTGTGATGGAACCGGCGTCTGCTCCAGCAAGTATCACCTGAGAGGAGATCTCGATCTCCCTCCCTGTCCTCTAAATCCTCCAGGACATTATCGGATGTGGATGTCGATAGAGTGGTGCAGAGACTCCTTCAGTCACCGGTCTTGGCGAAATTGTTCTTGGCTCCGGAGCCCATCCTGCAGTATACTTCGATTCTTCCTCCTCTGAGTGCATCCCAGCTTTCGGAGCCAGAGTGCTCGGCTCCACGTGATGTTTCCAGGTCAGTTCCGATGGCCCCTCCTGCCTTATCGGTGCCGACGTCAGCTCCGATCCCGTCGGCGCCGTCCATGGGAGTCAGGACTCTGGAATCTTCAGTCAGACCCGAGGAAGATTCTTCGGGACATCCTTTGGTTCCTAGTCTCCCTCTCGGTGCTTCGGCGGGGGGAAGTCAGACTCCTGTTGTGGCTTCGGTGGCTGGTCGCTCCTCGGACTCAGGGGGACCGGCCTTTGAGGCCATGCGGAGTGCACTGGCCAGATCGTCAGCGACATCATGCGGGTCGGTCATTCTGTCCCCTACCACTTCGGTGCAAGTCTCTGATCACCACCTATCTTTAGACAGCGGAGCCCCAAGGCCTCAGGGTACCCCCATGAGCGGTTCCCAAGTTTTTGAGGGCCCCTCAGAGTGCTTGCCTGAGGAGCCCCCCAGAAAGAAAACATGCAAGAGGAAGCACATAGACTCCCAGGATGAGTCTCTTACCTCAGATACTGACCTCGAGGAATCGGAGGGGTCCCCCAAGTCATCCTCTGAGGATGTTTCTTTCTCTGACATCCTAGAGATATTGAAACAAAGAGGTGACTGGCCATCCAAGCCCCCCTCCGAGGAGGAGTCGGTTTTTTTGAAGGCCTTCGAGGCTCAGCCCTCCGCCTCCTGGGTGTCTCCACCCTTCGATGAGCTCCTGGATTTGATTTGTCGAAGGGTGTGGGAGAACCCTGACTCTGTGGAACCAGTCCCCAGGAGACTCAATAAATTTCTGTCTGCTCCCCTGGGTAAGGAATTTCTGTCCAAGGGGGAGTCCCTGTGGATGCCATGGTGGTGGCAGCAGCCACTCAGAAGGAAGTAGCCGAGACTTCTTCCACCGTCCATCCTCCTAACAAGGAGTCTAGGACCATGGACCGTTACGGGAAGCGTACCCTTTCTTCAGCGACTTTTACCTTACGGTCGCTGACTTACTTATCTCACTTTACACGGCTCCAGAGAGATCTCCTCAAGGAGCTTGGAGATGCTCTCACGGGTAATACGTCTGAGGTGGTGACCCAGACGGTTAATGCCCAGATGTCTACCCTCAATTCCATCATTAACTCCTCCATGAGGCTGATTTCATATGCAGCCGAGGGAGCGAGTAGGGCAGCAAGCTCAGGAGTCGCCCTTAGGAGGCAGGCCTGGATGCGTCTTTGTCATTTCGCAGAGGCCTTCAAGTCTTCATTCACCGACATCCATTTTGATGGTTCCTCCTTGTTTGGAACCAAGGTGAAAGACACCCTCACTAGGTGCGAGCAGGAGGAAAAAACTTTGTCTGCTGTAGGGGTCCGTTTTTCCCTTACCTCTAGACCTTACCCCAAGGCCCAGAGGGGCGGAAAAATGTGGTTCAAGAAATCACAGAAGTTTTTTCCCGGTGCACAAGGTGAGCCCCCCCTCCAGAGGCAGAGGAGGGGGGGGGTTATTCAGGAAGATGCCACCCTAGAGGCAGAGGAGGCCCCCGTAATTCGGGAGACCGCGATTCCTTTTGCGGTTCTCCCTACCATCACTCCTGATGGGAGGCCCGACTGTGCATTTCCGGAGCCAGTCGGGGGACGAATATCGTTATACCCGGAGGCCTGGCAAGACATCACCCAGTACCAACGAGTTTTACGAATAATTTCCGGAGGTTATGTCATCCCCTTTTCGTCAGATCCCCCCTCCAGTCAGGAAAATCCCGGATGTTCCACCCAGTCAAAGGGATTACGCAGCCTTAGAAGTTTCAAAGCTGCTAGAAAAAGGAGCCATCCAGCATGTCCCCTCAGACCATCTCGGATTAGGGACTTACTCAAGATTCTTTTTGGTGCCGAAAAGAACAGGGGACCTGAGACCCATATTAGATCTCAGCCGTTTGAACAACCATGTACAAAAGTCCAAGTTCCGAATGGTCACATTACAGTCTATTCTCCCATTGTTGGGAAAAGAAGTATGGATGTGCTCCATCAACCTCAAGGATGCTTACTACCGTATCAGAATGGACAGGGCATCCAGGAGTCACCTATGCTTCCAGCTGGGAGCCAGTCATTTTCAGTTTCGAGCCCTGCCCTTTGGTCTCACCACAGCCCCCAGGGTGTTCAAATGCATGGCAGTGGTGACTGCTCACTTGAGACGTCAAGGATTCCAGGTGTTTCCTTATCTGGAAGACTGGCTCCTCACTGCTACCACCAGGCATCTACTAATTCAGACCAGGGACGCCACCGTAACTCAGTGTCAACAGTTGGGCATAACACTGAACTGGGAAAAATCTGCCTTGTTGCCCTCACAGCATGACAAGAGCACGAGATACATTTGCATATCCATGTCTTGGAGATGAGAGCTGTGCTCCTTGCGTTGCAGGCACTTCAGAGCTTTCTCCCTCTCTGGACTATTGCAATCCACTTGGACAATATGTCAGTGGTTTGGTATCTGAACAAACAGGGAGGAACTAAGTCATATCCCCTGTGCAGAGAGGCCATGCGAGTGTGGCAATGGGCAGTGTCTTCCCAACATTTTCTGGTGGCAGCGCACATTCCGGGGAAGTCCAACATGATCGCAGACAGGCTAAGCAGAGCTATTCTGATGCCTTACGAGTGGTCCCTGAACAGTCAAGTTGCGGAACAGATCTTCCGCAGATGGGGTCAGCCTTGCTGCGACCTTTTTGCCAGCCCCCTCAATGCCAAATGCAGCAGCTACTTCATGTTGACCCCCCCCCCCTCTGGGGGAGTCACCCAGGGACGCTGTAGTCCACGATTGGCCCTCCGGTCTTCTATATGCCTTTCCTCCGGACCCCTTGATGTCAAAGGTTATTCAGAAAGCGCAATCCTTGGGAAGCAGAATGATCCTGATTGCCCCACACTGGCCTCGTCAGGTTTGGTTCCCCTTTCTCCATTCCTACCTTGTGGACGCCCCTTGGATTCTGGACCCACAACCAGACTTATTGACACACGTCAGGGCAACTTGATCCCTCTCTGCGGACCCTCTGGTTGATGGCCTGGCTACTCCATTTCCGTCATTAGTTAGGTGACATCATTTCTCACCGGAGGAAGTTCATATCTTATCTTCCTCTCATAAGCCCTCTACCAGAAAGATTTATTCCAGCAAATGGAAGAGATTTTCAATCTGGGCTCGTACCCAAGGGATTGACCCTTACACAGCTCCGATTTCATCTGTTTTGGAGTTCTTGTCTATGCTTTTTCGCCAGGGCTCAGCATCAGCCACTATAAAAGTCCAATTGGTGGCAATTTCTAACTTTTATGTCACTAATGAGCCTAGTCTGATGGTTCACAGACTCTGTAAAGCTTTCCTGAAGGGCACTCTGTTGCTCTGTCCTCCGGTGTCGGAACCTATCATGCCTTGGGATTTAAATTTTGTTCTACAGGCTCTTACTTCATCACCCTTTGAACCTGCAGCTACTTGTGATTTAAAATTCGTGACCTGGAAGACCATCTTTTTATTAGCCATCACATCAGCCAGACGAGTTTCAGAGATTCAAGCACTATCAATAAAACCCCCATACTTTTTTTCATAAGGACAGGGTTTCTCTTAGGCCGAACCCTTCCTTTCTTCCCAAAGTGGCGTCTATCAGTAATCTTAATCAATCTATTGAGTTGCCAGTGTTTTTCCCCAGTTCTCAAGCAAGACAGAATTTAAATTTCATCAATTGGATGTACACAGACAATTACGTTTTTATCTGCACAGAACCAAAGACCTCAGAAAATCTGATCAGTTGTTTGTTTCCTTTTCGGAAGACAAAATTGGGTCTTCTGTCTCCAAAGTCACGCTGTCCAGGTGGATCTCCAGTTGCATTTCTTTCATTTATACCTCAGGGGGTAAAAATCTTCCGTTCCCGGTGAAGGCTCACTCTACTAGGTCTGTATCTACATCTACAGCCTATCAGGCCAGATTGTCTATGGATGATATTTGTGCTGCGGCTACTTGGGCATCTCCTCACACCGTTGTTACTTATTACAAGTTGGATGTGGTGTCTAGGGGCAGGTCTTCCTTTGGTTGCACAGTGCTCAGGAGTATTTTCCACTGAGCCTCCCAGGATTTAGATGCTAGGGACGCTGTCCCACGGGTAAGAATGTAGGCGAGATTGGACTACATAACATCAAGAAGTTGCGTACTCACCATAACGTTCGATGTATGTAGTCCATCTTGCCTCACATTCTTACTTACCCTCCCTCCTTCCCCCTTCCTGGAGGATCTGGAGGTTAGGACTGGTTTCAGAGCTCCCTTCATTCTAGGTTTGTTCTTCCTTTCCTTGGGTGTTGTTATGCATGGAGAATGAGTGCTGGTGTTCGCAACAAACTAGATCTGGAGATATAGAGCAATGCAGCATGGGATACCTTCTTAGCCCAGCCAGTAGAAAGACTTCGAGCTAGAAAAGTTTGGCCAAGTCGGAGCCGACATTCGGCTCCGAACCCATGGGTAAGAATGTGAGGCGAGATGGACTACATACATCGAACGTTATGGTGAGAACATAACTTCTTGTTTTGGACAAACACAGAGAAACAATTCATGAAGATATGGAAAAGATGCTTCTTGTTTGGGTCCAGGAGAGCCAGATGAAGGGAGATATAATAACTCAGACCATGATATGTGAGAAAGCTAAGCTCATCTTTGAAGACCTACAAAAAAAAACTCCAGGAAGTAGCTGTGCTTCCCAGTGAAAGCAAGTAGGGGATGGTTCCACAGATTTAAAAAAAGAAGTGGCATCCATAGTGTTTTGAGACGAGGAGAGGCAGCTAGTGCTGACAAAGAAAGGTGCACAGAAATTTGTCAAGGAATTTGAAGAACTGCTAGAGAGAGAGAAGGCTATCTGCCAGAACAGATTTTTAATTGCAGTGAAACAGGGCTTTTCTGGAAGAGATTGCCAAGTAGGACTTGCATAACCCAAGAAGTAGTTAGGATTCCAAGTCACAAGCCCATGAAAGATAGGCTCACACTCCTCCTGGCAGCAAACGCCAGTGGAGACATCATGCAGAAGCCTCTGCTGGTGTATCCCTCAGAATACCCAAGATGCTTTGGAAAAAAGATTATTAAAATCAGAAGTAGTTGTAATGTGGAAATCAAACATCAAAACTTGGGAAGACAGTCAGTTTTCTAGGACTGGATTTTCGAGAAGTTTGCTTCAAGTGTGAGGAAGTACCTGACGGAGAACAATTTGCCAATGAAAACTGTTATGCTTCTGGACAGTGCCATTGCTCAACCACGAGAGTTAGAGGAAATTCTTAAGATAGATCATGATTTCATCAAGGTTTAGTTCCTGCCTCCCAACACAGCTTCTTTCATTCAACGTTTGGATCAACAAGTCAATGCTTGCTTCAAGAAGCTCTACACAAAAGCACTTTTCTCAAGGCTGTTTGCCATGACCCATTCTTCAGATAAAACACTGAAGGAATTCTGGAAGACTGAGTTCAGCATTCTTCACTCCATGTTCATCAGAAGTGCCTGGGATGGAGTGTCACAGAAAGCTCTTCATGCAGCCTAGTGGAAACTGGTTCCTTCCTTTTCCCAGGGCAAAATTGTGGATGAAGCAGCTAAAGACGCTGAAGTGCTGCAAGACATCGTTTCCACAGCAGAGCACCTGGACATAGGAGAAGTGAATGAGGCGGATGTGGAGGAACTGCTACAAGACCATGATGATGAGCTCACAATGGAGAAGCCTAAAGCACTTTGCAATGAGCAATTCAAAGAAAATGAAAAAAGGGAAATTTCTTCTGAAGATGAGAACCCCAGGGAAAAAGGACCTATGCCAATAGCGTGCATTAAAGAACTTTTATCGAAGTGAGAGAAGGTACTGGCTACAGTCTTGGAGTGGCACCCCAAAACAGGTGATGTAAACAGGATGACGGACTTGCTTAACAACACAGTCATGCACCACTTCAAGACCATCCTGAAAATGAGGGAGAGAAGTAACACTGGACATTTTTTTTTTCACCTACACCTGCCAAACAAAAGAGGAAACAGGCAGGACAGGGTGAAGAAGACTCCCCTTACAACGACTAAAGACTAAATGGACTCTATGTATGGTGACTCATGTTCAATTTTTGGCATGGACACTGGTGGGGCTGGGCAGAGAGAATGGGCACCTGTATGATGCCAACTCACCTGAATGAATGAGCCAAATAGGGGAGCCACTGAGCTGGCGAGGGATTAAAAAAACAGACACACCAGTATACACTGTATTGTGTGTTGTTATTTCTTTTGGGATGTGGATAAGAAACTGTTGTAAAATGTTTTAAGTTATAATTTGTCACATTAAAGTGAACTAAATAAAACATTAATCATAATCAGAGACAGCAGATATTCATTTCTTAACTGCTATTGCACAGTGATGTAATGAGCATGCATTTTAGCTGGACAGGAAACATGTTAGCCTCCATTCTTAAATGGATTTAACATCAAATAAATGTGTATGTGACATGTGAGCCATAGTTTTAGGAATGTACAGTAGTCCTACATTCTGCCACCATCCCTACTACATATACTGTCCTCCATTTAAGAGATTTTCTACACTTCAAATCATGGTGAGCTACATTTTTTTAAATTTTTTTAGTGTATTTTTTAATTTTGTGTGGGCCAGGAATGAATTAAACCATTGTCCATACATTTGTATGGGAAATGACATCTCACAATTCAGCCGCCATTCTGGAATGGATTACAGTTGAATTGTGAAGCATCACCTGTATGTATTTGTGTGTGTGTGTGTGTGTGTGTGTGTGTGTGTGTGTGTGTGTGTGTGTGTGTGTGTGTGTTTGTGTGTGTGTGTGTATATATATATATATATATATATATATATATATATATATATATATATATATATATATATGGTTCCCTATCAGAAGCCTGAAACACTATAAGCTTGAAAATCAAAATCCTGAAACCAAAAGCCTGAAAATTCAAAATCCCGAAAACCCAAAATCCTGAAACTCAATACAAGATACTGTTCTGCCTGTGGTGGTTTCTCTGCAGCTGAATTTTACATCTCTTTACCCGGAAAAACTGGCAGATTTTACAGGCTGCAGCAGGTTTCCCAGTACCTATGCAAGATCTTATGGCAGATCCAGCTGTAGTCTGTCACTCTCTCTCTGTTGCCATGGATTATTATTTGGCTGTAGACTTCAGTAGTTTCCAATATGGTAGAGAAAATAGGATGCTTCAGTAGTGTTAGGGAAAAGTCTACACATCTTTCAGGTCTAGCAAAGACGCACTTGGCAAAATACCAAGGAGAGGTCCTGAAACAAGCTGAAGGCTGTACCTTTGAGATCATGGATGAGATCTTGTAGTTACAGATTTACAGATTAGCCTATACAGATCTGAAAGTGGGCAGACATGTTCAGACATGTGGGTACGATGCCAAGGATGCATAGTCAGTGACGACAGCAGCAACAGTCTCTATCACAAGGGGAAATTCTTAGATAAGAATTCAGCCTGTGCTCCTTAATGTGCCCATTGGCAGGAGTGTCCTATTTGGTCTTTTCATACAAGATATTTAAAAAAAATTAGAAAAAAAAGTGAAGGCATTGGAAATTGTAAGATAACACTTCCATCTGTCCATTTCCAGGTGCCGTATAAATTAGCCACATAAGCAATTGCCCTTCTGTTACTGTCAATCAAGAGGTCAGCAGGCCAGGCAGATGAGAGCTCTTGAAGAGCACAGGTAGCAGAACAGTAAAACACCAAGTCATGGAGACCTTCTAGAAAATGCTTCACCGGGATGTCTCGATAACTATGACTGCTGAAGACACTAATTGCCCCTTTCTCAACCCCACCTTCTTAAATCCTTGGGATCAACTGATTCTATTCAGGGAAAAATGGAGAATGATTTACCTCAGACAAATTGACACTAGGTGTTATCTGATTCAGACATCAGAATAGATTTCAAGATATTCCCCTTTTTCATGGGCATGCCTCCTATCCCACTAGATCAGGTGAGAGTTGGCCGTACCCTTCTTTGACTAACTCCTTGCTTAGGGGCACATAGAAAGAATGCCTCGGTTGAAGCAAAGGAAGAGATTTTTCATACAGGTTCTTTCTTGTCCCCAGAAAGGATGGCCTTTGGAGGCCTGCACTAAACCTCTCATAATGGAATGTCTTCTTAAAGGTACCAGTGTTTAGAATGCTTATCCTGCAGTCCTTTTTCTCCTTGCTGAGTTGCAGAACCTTGATGGGAACACTGAAATGTCCTTCAAGGATGCATCTGCAGTCCTAACAAATGGGTTGTCCTGTCGTCAGGCAGCCCTTCGGTCGGCCGGATTCCAAAGTCTGGGTCTGGCCTCGGCTGATGTCGCACTTCACCCGACGTCATAGCTGCAGTTCTTCGGGTATAAAGGTATCAGCCGACGCCATTTTCCTCAGTCTTTCTTGCCGCGTGGTGCCCGAAGCAGAAGCTGTTCGCAAGTGCCGGTCGGTCAGAACCAGAGATTACTACTACTGAAGACTTCTAAAAATCTAAGTACCCCGTTGGGGACTCTTTCTTGCCTCAGCCGATGTCAGAAAAAGTGAATAACTGTTTAACTTGTGGGAAACAAATACCTCATAAAGATTTCCACTCTTACTGCCTACCTTGTTTAGGCCCAGACCATGACGTAGCAGCCTGTCTAGCTTGTGCTTCTTTCAACCGACGGACGCTTAGACGTCGGTCGGAATTTGCTGAGGAGTATTTCGGCTCCGCTTTTGCTTACAATATGCCGTCAGAAACTCCGACTTCGCAATTAACTAAAAAGCGCAAGGAAAAGGACCGACATTCGCGGTCCGCGGTTTCGGCCGAAACCGCGGTTAAGTCAACCACGAGTGTCTCGGTTTCGGCTGAAACCGAGTCCACGGTTCTTCCTTCGGCCGAAAGCTTGCCTCCTACCGAGGCCTCATCCAGCATGGCTGAATCTGCTACTGAAATCCCACCTGCTCTTGCAGGTTTACAGGATTTATCTGATACTATACCTTTAGATATATCTACTCCTGCACGTGGAGCTGCTAGGCCCCCTGCATCCATGTCGATTAAGGCTTTTGCCAGGGCTAAAGCAGCAAAATCTACCAAAACTGTGCCTGCTAAGACCCCCTCTCACAGGCCTAGCTCTAGTTCTCAAATGCTTAGTTTAGCAGAGGATCTCATTTCTTTGATCCGGGGATCCCAACCTCACCCTGACAGGGCCTCTCACCCACCTCCAGAGAAGAGGCCTAGAGCAGAGCCCCCTGAGCCAGTTTCTACAGATTACTCCTCTGATGATTCAGATAATACAAACCCTCCAGAGGGGCCTTATTCTCCTTATGAGGACTCTGATGCAGAAGACTCCATTCCTTCTGCCTCTCCGCCTGAGGAATTTTCTTTTGGGGAAACCTTGCATGCTATGAGGGAACAATTTCAATGGCAGGGCCAGGATTTTTCAGACTCTAGGAAAAGGCTTAGGACCTTTCTGCATTTGCCACAGCATAGGCCTTTAGCCATTCCTCCAGTACTTACTGTTGTGGATGATGCATTTAATGATGCTTGTACTGCTCCTGATTCTCTTCCTCCGGCCCCTGCTAAGCCCGACAGGTACTACAGGGTTCCGGACACACATTATCATTTGTATAAGGCTCCTTTTGCAGATCCTGAAACTATCTCCCAGGGACCCAAGGCTGTAGCAGCTACCTCTGCCAAAAAAACCCTCCCATCTGAAAGGGAATCTAGGGCCTTAGAGAGATGGGGTAAAAAAGTTTACACTTCTGCTACTCTTTCGGCTAGGGCCTTAAACTGTCAATTCCACATGATTCAATATCAGGAATTTATGTTAGATCAGTTAACTAAAAAACTGTCCTCGTCTGAACCATTAGACAAAAAATCTGTTCAGGAAATGGTACATAACTTTCAGCAGGTCAGTAATCATTCCTTAAAATGCGGCTATGATGCACTGGAGGCTTCCTTTAGATCAGCTATGACTGGTACAGTGATCAGAAGACATGCATGGTTAAAAGAGCAGTCCTTACCAGACCATGTTAAATCAAAGCTCCTAGATGCTCCCATGGATAAGCTCAATTTGTTTGGCTCCCCTGCACAGCAGGTGCTGAAGAAGGTGGAAGAGAAAGCAAAATCTGTCCAGACAGTCAAGGATTTCTTACAGGTCCAGCCTCCAAGGTTTAGTAGGAACTGGCCTTCCAAGAATTGGTCCTTTCCAGACACCTCCAGAGCTCAGAGAGGCAGGAACAGGCCCAAGAGGCAGGGGTCAATCCAGAGGTGCCTACAGGGGACGCCAGTGGCAGCCCAACAACCAGCGAGTACTGCCACAGATCCAGCCACCACCACTTCCACAGGACAATCACAGTGACTTGGCTCTGAGACCGCCTACCAGGGAACAACTAGAAGCACCCTTAGGCGGAAAGCTAGCCTTATTTTCAGTAAACTGGCATCACATCACAGGAGACAAATGGATTTTACAGACAATAGACCAAGGTTACAGGTTTCACTTCCATACTCTACCAAGGAAGAGAGGAATGCCAAACCTACCTCCAAATCAGAAGACAAAAGCTCTAGAACAAATACACCACTTACTAAGGATGAGAGCTATAGAAAGGGTACCGTCTATGGAACAAGGGCAAGGATTTTACTCCAGACTTTTCCTGGTGCCAAGAAAATAAATCCAATGGAGACCTATTCTCGACCTGTCCGCTCTAAACACATACCTCATTGTTCCAAAATTCAAAATGCTGACCCTACAGCAGCTTCTTCCCATGCTGGGCAAGGAGTCTTGGCTGGTAACTCTAGATCTCAAGGAGGCATACCTGCACGTCCCCATACGACCAAATTGCAGAAGATACCTCAGATTTCTTGCAGGATCAGAGCATTATCAATTCTCAGCATTGCCCTTTGGCTTATCTACTGCGCCCAGAGTATTCACGAAATGCCTGGCATCAGTAATTGCTCATTGCAGGCTTCAGGGAATTCAAATTTACCCTTACCTGGATGACTGCCTGTTACAAGCGGACAACAAAAACAAATTAGCAAAAGATTTGAAAAAGGTCATTCATCTACTGCAAGCCCTGGGATACACAGTCAATATAAAAAAGTCAAGGCTGATACCATCCCAGAGGATAACTTTCTTGGGTGCAGAGCTGGCACATCAAATCAAATGGCATCCCTCACAGCAGAAAAACAGAAGCACCTTCCTCTCTATTTCATGGCATTAACAAAGCAGAACCAGCTAACAGCAAGGAAAGTCCTGCAAGCCCTGGGTTACATGGCATCCTGCATAATATTGATTCCACATGCCAGACTACATATGAGAAAGTTACAGTGGTACCTAATGAATTTATGGTCTCAGCACAAGCACAGCCTAGAAACCCAAATTCCAATAATTCCATGCCTGAAGCAAGAATTCCAATGGTGGGCTCAGGCCTGTCAATCGAACAAAGGGCTGCCCTTCCACAGCACTCAACCAAGCCAGACTATCACAACGGACGCCTCAGACCTCGGTTGGGGGGCACACATGCTGGACAAGTGCATACAAGGCTTATGGACTCAAGACCAGCTGAACCTACACATAAATCAAAAGGAGATGCTGGCAGTAAAACTGGCAATTCAGACATTCAGACCATTTCTTCGACAGGGTCAATTGCTGATAAGGACGGACAACACCACAGTTATGTGGTACATCAACAAACAGGGAGGCACACATTCATACCCTCTATGCCGGATGGCCATGGACCTCTGGAATGTGGCCCTGAGCTTCAACATTCAGTTACAAGCAATATTTGTATCAGGAAAAGAAAATATACTAGCAGACATCCTAAGCAGAACTACCACGGATGCCCACGAATGGATGCTGCATCCAGACATCTTCAAATCCATTACAGGGAAATGGGGACTACCAGAAATAGACTTAATCGCATCCCCACACAACCACCAATTGAAAAAATTCTGCACGAGGGCATACCACCCACTTACTTGGAAGGTGGACTCCCTATCTTTCAGTTGGAAAAACCTGACAGCATATGCATTCCCACCTCTTCCTTTGATGCACAAGGTGCTATTGAAGATCAAAGAAGACCGTCCAAGGATCATCCTGATAGCTCCAGACTGGCCGAGGCAGCATTGGTACCCATTACTGAGGAGCATGTCTTGGGAACAAATATGGCCTCTGCCCCTAGTTCCCTTACTGTTAACACAGAACAACTACAAAACCCTGCATCCAAACCTAAAAACACTGCAGCTGGCTGCCTGGAACATTGCATAAGACAAAATAACCCAGATTTATCTCAAAGGGTTAAGACATTATCTTGGAGGCTCGCAGACCCTCAACAAGGAAAACTTATTCAGCAAAATGGAAAAGATATCTTATTTGGAGTGCAGCAAAAGGAGAAAATGTGTCACTGGTGAACATATGGTGAACATAGCTAACATCCTGGAATACTTGGCAGAGCTTTTCCACAATGGCCTGTCCTATTCTTCCATTAAGATTCATGCATCAGCTATTTCAGCAGAATACAACATGGACCCTCCAGTCTTCTCACATCCTCTACTCAGGCAGTTTCTGAGCGGAATTAAAAATGTAAAACCACCAAGGAAGCCACCATTGCCCGCATGGGACTTGAACTTTGTGCTAGAAAAGTTGACACTCCCTCCTTTCGAGCCAGCAGCAACAGCAGATTTACAGTACTTATCATGGAAAACTGCTTTCCTGCTTGCAATCACTTCAGCAAGAAGGGTTTCTGAACTACAGGCATTAATGGCAGTACAGCCCTTCCTTATCTTCCATCAAGATAGAGTGTCCATGAGAACTAATCCTACTTTTATGCCAAAGGTGGTCTCCAGGGTATCTTTAAACCAAGCTATCCACCTGCCTACATTCTTCCCCAACCCACAGAACAGGGGAGAAAGACTATTACATACCTTGGATGTACATAGGCAATCGCGCTACTACCTGGACAGGACCAAGAGCAATAGAAAAACTGACCAGCTACTGGTAGCATATGCAACAGGAATGGAAGGAAAAGCAATTTCAAAACAGACAATCTCTAAGTGGATAGGAAATTGCATTAGAAAGACAACTCCAGAAAACATCAGACCTCACTCCACAAGGGCTACAGCCACTACTACAGCTTTTTTACGAGGAGTGGCTACCAAAGACATTTTAGAGGCTGCTACTTGGAGCTCCGTGCATACATTTGCCAAGCATTATAATCTACCCTTATACTCCAGATCCCGAGCAGGTTTTGCCACTGCTGTTTTGCAAGGGATCTTAACTACACCATAATCTTATTATTCCTCCTTCCCCAGTTTGGCTATGGTATTCTACCCATTTGTTAGGACTGCAGATGCATCCTTGAAGGACATAGTACAGTTTTGTACCTACCATAAATGTAGATGTCCGAGAGGTATGCATCTGCAGTCAGGATTACCCTCCCTCCTTCCCCTCTGTGGTACTGCTAGGGTATTTGCCCATCTTCTAGCTAGCTGGGGGAATCTATTATGGTGTATTTGTTTGTATATATGTATGTACATGTTTATTTTTATTTTGCTCTCTCTTATTTGGAAACTTTTACATTTATCCAAATTTAGCCTTCCTAGAGGGCACCTGGCATCTGGGGCAAGAAACACCGAGGAAAATGGCGTCGGCTGATACCTTTATACCCGAAGAAATGCAGCTATGACGTCGGGTGAAGTGCGACATCAGCCGAGGCCAGACCCAGACTTTGGAATCCGGCCGACCGAAGGGCTGCCTGACGACAGGACAACCCATTTGTTAGGACTGCAGATGCATACCTCTCGGACATCTACATTTATGGTAGGTACAAAACAGTACTTTTCATGGATTTATGTTAGCATGTCTAAGAACTTACCAGGACCCCAATCTTCAGTGCTGTCCCTCGTACTTTCATATATGTCAGATCTCTTTTGAAGCAGGATTTTCTTACTCCTCCATTGAAGTACATCTGACTGATCTCTGCATACCCTCCTCTTTATCAGTCCCTGATGAACTGCATGTTGATAAAACAGTTCCTGAAGGGGATCATACATCTCCATCCACCAAGGGAGTTGTCTCATTTCTTTTGGACCTTAGTTTTGTCTTTTAAAAAGCTGAGCTTAGATCCATCTGGTTCATCAATCTCTGCTTCTCTCATATACTTACCTTGGAAGGCACTACCGTTGATAGCTGTAATCATAGTCATGGGGTTGTCAAGATTTGTAAGCCTTGGTGTACAAGTAGCCATTCACAGTGTTCCACAGTGACACAGCAAGTATGAGAATCAACTCTTCTTTCTTTCTTTCTTTCCCATATGAGTTTCAGAGCTTTCCCAGAAATAGACCATTCAATTGCCTGTCTTCTTTCTCAAGTCAGAAAAGAAAGGGGAGAGAATATTGCAATTCTTGTGTGTTATGTGGGCAAAACCAGGGAATGTAGGTAAACAGAACAATGTATACATATTCTCTCCCCCCCCCCCCACTGGTGTCCAGATATTTTCCAAATGGCTGGTTAAGTGAGTTTTGTGCTGTTATGAAAAGCAAGAGAAAACTCAGGGAAGTATTAGTGGCTGCCTTTTTCCTGGTGAAAGGACTCTTCCTTTATACATGTCCTCCAATACCTCTGCTACCCAAGTGACTGAAGAAAACGAGATTGTAGAGGCCCATGGTGGTCCTGTTTTCCCCATTCTTGCCTGAACAGCAAACTTTCTCCTGTGGCGTGTTTATTAGAGAAGTGACCCTCAGAGTTCCAGCCTTCTGTGTTGCGTCTACTTTGAATATGAAGTTGCTTTATGTTACACAGAAGCTGTTTGCTTGCTTATGTTATTCGTGTTTTATTCAGATGAACATATAGTCTGTGTTTAAAGTGTGGGTTATAATTTTAGAATAACTTTGGAGTTGAGATATTTTGTCTTTTTTCCCTTTTTTGCAGAATATGATGCACTTGCCAGAGTGATACAAACTCATCCAGACAGACATGAAACATTAAAGTAAGTACTTTAAACAGGTTTGTTGACAAACGTAGATACCAAAGACCATTCCATGCAGTAAATGTTCAGTTTAGTGCTTAGTTTTGATGGTACCTGGGGTGTACATGTTACTGTTTATACTGAAGCCAAATTAGATAAGAGGAAAAATGTCGGAACAACCCAATAAGGAAGATGAAAAGTTTTAGCAATATGTTACTGCAGGGAAACTTAGGATGTCCTTCATGGATGCATCTGCAGTCGTAACAACTGGGTTGTCCTGTCGTCAGGCAGCCCTTCAGTCGGCCGGATTCCAAAGTCCGGGTCCGGCTTCGGCTGATGTCGCACTTCACCCGACGTCATCTCTGTTGGTCTTCGGGTATAAAAGCATCAGCCAACGCCATTTTCCTCAGTCTTTCTTGCCGTGGCCAAGCAGAAGCTGTTCGCAAGTGCCGGTCGGTCGGATCCAGAGATTACTTCTACCGAATACTACTTCGAAGACTTCTAAAGCTAAGTACCCTGTTGGGGACTCTTTCTTGCCTCAGCCGATGTCAGAAAAAGTTAATAATTGTTTAACCTGTGGGAAACAAATACCTCATAAAGATTTCCACTCTTATTGTCTGCCTTGTTTAGGCCCAGCCCACGACGTAGCAGCCTGTTCGCCTGTGCTTCTTTCAACCGAAACGCTTAGGCATCGGTCGGAGTTTGCAGAACAGTTTTTCGGTTCTGATTTTGCGTACATTATGCCGTCGGATCCTCCGACTACCCAATCTGCCAAAAAACGCAAAGATAAAGACCGACACTCGCGGTCCGCGGTTTCGGCCCAAGCCATGGTTAAGCAAACGCGAGTGTCTCGGTTTCGGCGAAACCGAAAACTGATCAAAGTACAGCTGAATCTATCTCTACAACTGAGGCCCCTGCTACTACTCTTGAATCGGCCTCAGAAATTTTATCCACTACGGTGGCTGCCACTGACTTATCAGACACCATTCCCTTGGATGTCTCTACCCCAGCACGTGGTGCTGCTAGGCCTCCAGCAGCCATGTCCATTAAGGCCTTCGCCAGGGCTAAAGCAGCCAAGACTACTAAGACAGTGCCTGTTAAACCCCCCACAACCAGGCCCTCTTCTAGTTCTCAAATGCTTACTTTGGCAGAAGATTTAATTTCATTAATTAGAGGATCTCAATCTCACCCAGACAGGGCCTCTCAGCCCCCAGAGAAGAGACCTAGGGCAGAGCCCCTGAGCCAGTGTCCTCTGATGATTCTGCTGATGAATCAGACATAACTGACCAGCCAGAGGCTCCTTTCTCCAATTTTGAAGATTCTGATGCTGAAGAATCCATTCCAGCTGCTTCCCACCAGAAGAATTCTCCTTTGGGAAACCTTACATGCCATGAGAGCAGTTCCAATGGCAGCAACAGGATTTTTCAGACTCCAGAAAAAGACTTAGGACCTTTCTGCACCTTCCACAGCACAGGCCCTTAGCTATACCTCCTGTTCTCTCTGTGGTGGATGATGCTTTCAATGATGTCTGCTCGCACCAGATTCTTTACCCCCAGCCCCTGCCAAACCAGACAGATTTTACAGGGTGCCAGATACTCATCATCACCTTTACAAGGCCCCACTTGCAGACCCCGAAACTATATCCCAGGGTCCCAAGGCAGTAGCGACCATAGCTAAAAACCCTATTCCTTCTGAAAGGGAAGCAAGGTCATTAGACAGATGGGGTAAAAGGTCTACACTTCAGCTACTCTCTCAGCTAGAGCTTTAAACTGTCAGTTTCACATGATACAATACCAAGAGTTTATGCTTGATCAGTTAACTAAAAAGCTAACCACTGATGAATCTCTTGATAAGAAATATGTATTAGAAATGGTAAATAACATACAACAGGTTAGTAACCATTCCTTAAAATGTGGCTATGACGCACTGGAGGCTTCATTTAGATCAGCCATGACTGGCACAGTGATAAGAAGGCATGCATGGCTAAAGGAGCAAGCTTTACCGGATCATGTTAAAGCTAAGTTGCTAGATGCTCCTATGGATAAGACAAGTTTGTTTGGTACACCTGCCCAGCAGGTTATGAAGAAAATGGAAGAAAAGGCAAAATCTGTTCAAACGGTTAAAGATTTCTTGCAAGTTCAACCCCCAAGGTTTAGCAGGAACTGGCCTGCCAAAGTTGGTCCTTTCCTGACTCCACAAGATCTCAAAGGGGCAGGAATAGACGTTCCAGAGGCAGAAACCAATCCAGAGGAGGTGCCTACAGAGGACGACAGTGGCAAGGTAACAATAGAGGCACAGACACAACCACTGCCACTACATCAACACAACCACAGTGACTTAACCCTAAATCCGCCTACCAGGTAACAAATAGCAGCTCCTCTAGGCGGAAAGTTAACCTTATTTTCAAAGAACTGGCACTACATAACAAAAGACAAGTGGATTTTACAAACCATAGATCAAGGTTACCGGTTCCACTTCCACACTTTACCAGTCAAAAGAGGAATGCCAAATCTACCTCCAAATCAAAAAACAGAGGCTCTACAACAGATAATGGAGTTAGCAAACATGAGAGCTGTGGAAAGAGTGCCAACAGCAGAGCAAGGAAAGGGTTCTACTCCAGACTATTCCTAGTTCCAAGAAAGGAAAAAAGTTGGAGACCAATTCTCGACCTGTCCACCTTAAATACATACATCATTGTCCCAAAATTCAAAATGCTGACCCTACAGCAACTTCTTCCCATGCTGGGCAAGGAGTGTTGGCTGGTAACTCTAGATCTCAAGGAGGCATACCTGCACGTCCCCATTCGACCAATCTGCAGAAGATACCTCAGATTTCTTGCAGGATCAGAGCACTATCAATTCTCAGCATTGCCCTTTGGCTTATCTACTGCCCAGAGTATTCACAAAATGCCTGGCATCAGTAATCGCCCATTGCAGACTACAGGAATTCAAATTTACCCATACCTGGACGACTGCCTGCTACAAGGGGACAACAAAAGCAAGCTGACAACAGATTTACAAAGGGTCATTTACTTGCTACAAGCACTGGGATACACAGTCAATTTACAAAAGTCAAGGCTGATACCATCCCAAACAAGGACATTCTTGGGCGCTGAATTGGACACAGTAAAACAAATGGCATTCCTAACTGCAGAAAACAAAAGAACTCCCTCTTTACTTCTTGGCACTAACAAAACTGAACAAGTTAACAGCAAGAAAAGTACTGCAGGCCTTGGGCTTCATGGCATCATGCATAATCTTGGTCCCATTTGCCAGACTACATATGAGAAAACTACAGTGGTACCTAAAGAATTTATGGTCCCAACACAGACACAGCCTAGAAACAGAAATCCCACTAATTCCATGCTTAAAACAGGAGTTCCTATGGTGGGCTCAGGCATGCCAGTCAAACCCAGGCCTGCCCTTTCGCAGATGTCAAGCAAGCCAGACCATCACAACAGACGCTTCAGACCTAGGATGGGGGGCCCACATGCTGGACAAATGCGTGCAAGGATTGTGGACACAGGATCAACTTCACCTGCACATCAACCTAAAAGAAATGCTGGCAGTAAAACTGGCAATCCAAAAGTTCAGACCATTTCTCAAAGAGGGCCAGTTGATGATAAGGACAGACAACACCACAGTCATGTGGTACATCAACAAACAGGGAGGCACTCATTCATACCCTCTATGCAGAATGACTTTGGAGCTGTGGACCCTGGCACTCAGCTACAACATCCAGTTACAGGCAATATTTGTACCGGAAAAGAAAATACTCTAGCAGACATATTAAGCAGAACCACATCGGATGCCCACGAATGGAAGCTGCACCCGGACATCTTCAAGACCATCTCAAAGAAATGGGGAATGCCTCAGATAGATCTATTCGCATCACCTCTCAATCACCAGCTCCAAAAATTCTGCACAAGGACATTCCACCCACTAGCATGGAAAGTGGATTCGCTCTCCTTCAGCTGGAAAGGCCTAACAGCATATGCATTCCCACCTCTTCCCTTGATACACAAAGTACTACTAAAAATCAAGGAAGAACGTCCAACGATAATCCTGATAGCTCCAAACTGGCCAAGACAACACTGGTACCCACTGCTGAGGAGTATGTCTCGGAACAATATGTGGCCAATACCCCTGATCCCTTTCATGTTAACTCACAACAACTACACCATCATAGATCCAAACCTAAAACGTTGCAACTGACTGCATGGAACATCACATAGCAGCAGCTAATCCAGAACTTTCCCAAAGAGTTAAAGACATTATTCTTGAAGCACGCAGACCTTCAACAAGAAGGAACTATGCTGGAAAATGGAAAAGGTTTGTCATTTGGAGTACTGAAAGAGGAAAAGATGTGTCAAACATAGATATGCCTAACATTCTGGAGTATCTGGCCAAACTTCTTCACTCAGGCCTGTCCTACTCCTCCATCAAGATACATGCATCAGCTATTTCAGCAGAATACAGCTTTGATCCACCTGTTTTTTCGCACCCTTTACTCAGGCAGTTCCTCAGAGGAATCAAGAATGTAAAACCTCCAAGGAAACTACCATTACCAGCTTGGGACTTAAATTTTGTGCTAGAAAAGTTGACACTATCACCCTTTGAACCAGCAGCAACAGCAAACCTACAACACCTGTCATGGAAAACTGCTTTCCTACTGGCAATTACTTCAGCAAGGAGGGTTTCAGAACTACAGGCCTTAATGGCAGTGCAACCCTTCCTAATCTTCCACCAAGATAGAGTGTCCATGAGGACTAATCCTACATTTATGCCTAAGGTGGTATCCAGAGTGTCTTTAAACCAGGCAATCCACCTACCTACCTTCTTTCCCAACCCACAAAACAGAGGGGAAAGAATACTGCATACCTTGGATGTACATAGACAGCTACGCTACTACTTGGACAGAACAAAAGTAGCAGAAAGACTGACCAACTTTTGTAGCCTATGCAACAGGAAAGGAAGGAAAAGCTATTTCAAACAAACAATCTCCAAATGGATAGGAAATTGCATACGTTTCTGTTACTCCTTCCATGGAAAACCAATTCCACAGAACATAAGACCTCATTCTACAAGGGCAGCAGCCACTACCACAGCCTTCTTACGAGGAGTGGCAACCAAAGACATTATTGAGGCGGCTACTTGGACCTCCGTGCATACATTTGCCAAGCATTATAATTTGCCTCTATATTCCAGATCCCGAGCAGGGTTTGCCACTGCTGTACTGCAAGGGATCCTAAACACACCATAATCTACTTTTATCCTCCTCCCCTAGTTGGCTATGGTATTCTACCCAGTTGTTATGACTGCAGATGCATCCATGAAGGAGATAGTACAGTTTTGTACCTACCATAAATGTAGATGTCCGAACTGGATAGCATCTGCAGTCAGGATTACCCTCCCTCCTTCCCTCTGTGGTACTCCTAGGGTGTTTACCCTCCTAATAGCTAGCTGGTGGGGAGTCTTTTATGGTGTATTTGTTTGTATATATGTACATACATGCTTATTTTTGTGTTTACCTCTATCTTTTTGGAAACATTGGCATCTATCCAAATTTTAGCCTTCAAGAGGGCTACTGGCATCTGGGGCAAGAAACACTGAGGAAAATGGCGTCGGCTGATGCTTTTATACCCGAAGACCAACAGAGATGACGTCGGGTGAAGTGCGACATCAGCCGAAGCCAGACCCGGACTTTGGAATCCGGCCGACTGAAGGGCTGCCTGACGACAGGACAACCCAGTTGTTATGACTGCAGATGCTATCCAGTTCGGACATCTACATTTATGGTAGGTACAAAACTGTACTTTTACAGCATCTGTTTTTACTTCCCATTTCTGATGTTTCACTAATAGTTTAGGTAATTACATGCTTATCTGTACTGTATTTAAATAGAAAAAATTCCTGCTCACAAAAAGGTAAGATCTAAAGTTAGGGATCTACATTTGATGTTATGATTGGTTTTATTTCCTCAATCAGCTATAGATCTGAAGTAGTTAACTTCATTTATCTGCAACCTGTAGGTATTCGGATCCATATCATATCCGAGCCGGCAACATTTTATCAAGCATCTGCTCCAAGCTCCTCCCCTTACCCATAATCCCTCACCTGTCCTACCTTCCCTCAGATCTCGTTTGCCGCTTCATGCGTACGCATTATGGTTTCTATAGCTCCAAGTTGGGTAGAGTAAGTGGAACTTTTGTTTCTTAAGTTAGTGTGTGAGAGTAGATGTCCTTCATGGATGCATCTGCAGTCATAACAAATGGGTTGTCCTGTCGTCAGGCAGCCCTTCGGTCGGCCGGATTCCAAAGTCTGGGTCCGGCTTCGGCTGATGTCACACTTCACCCGACGTCATCTCTGCTGGTCTTCGGGTATAAAGGCATCAGCCGACGCCATTTTCCTCAGTCTTTCTTGCCGCGTCGCGCCCGAAGCAGAAGCTGTTCGCAAGTTCCGGTCGGTCAGATCCAGAGATTACTACTACCGAATACTACTTCGAAGACTTCTAAAAAGCTAAGTACCCTGTTGGGGACTCTTTCTTGCCTCAGCCGATGTCAGAAAAAGTCAATAACTGTTTAACTTGTGGGAAACAAATACCTCATAAAGATTTCCACTCTTACTGTCTGCCTTGCTTAGGCCCAGACCACGACGTAGCAGCCTGTTCGCCTGTGCTTCCTTCAACCGACGAACGCTTAGGCGCCGGTCGGAGTTTGCTGAACAGTTTTTCGCTCAGATTTTGCGTACATTATGCCGTCGGATCCTCCGACTACCCAAATTGTTAAAACGCAAAGAAAAGACCGACACTCGCGGTCCGCGGTTTCGCCGAAACCACGGTTAAGCAAGCGCAGTGTCTCTGTTTCGCCGAAACCGAGAAAACGGTCAATCTTCAGCGAATCCATGACTACTACTGAGGCTCCTGCTACCTTAGTTGAAGCGGCCTCAGAAATTTTGCCTACAACTGTGGTTCCTAGTGATTTATCAGACACCATCCCTTTGGATGTCTCTACCCCAGCACGTGGTGCTGCTAGGCCTCCTGCAGCCATGTCTATTAAGGCCTTTGCCAGGGCTAAAGCAGCCAAATCTGCTAAATCAGTGCCTGTTAAGCCCCCTCACACAGGCCCACTTCAAGTTCACAAATGCTTACTCTGGCAGAAGATTTAATATCCTTAATTAGGGGATCCCAATCTCACCCAGACAGAGCCTCTCAGCCCCCAGAAAAGAGACCTAGAGCAGAGCCCCCCGAGCCAGTGTCCTCTGATGATTCTGCGGATGACTCAGACATTACAGACCAGCCAGAGGCTCCTTTTTCTACTTATGAAGATTCCGATGCTGAAGAATCCATTCCAGCTGCCTCTCCACCAGAGGAATTTTCCTTTGGGGAAACCTTACATGCCATGAGAGAACAATTCCAATGGCAGGGACAAGATTTCTCAGATTCAAGAAAAGGCTTAGGACTTTTCTGCACTTACCACAACATAGGCCCTTAGCTATACCTCCTGTACTGCCTGTTGTGGATGATGCATTTAATGATGTTTGCACTGCTCCTGATTCTTTACCTCCAGCCCCTGCCAAACCAGATAGACTTTACAGGGTGCCAGACACTCATCACCACCTATACAAGGCCCCACTTGCAGATCCCAAACTATATCCCAGGGGCCTAAGGCAGTAGCCTCGACCACAGCAAAAACCCTATTCCTTCTGAAAGGGAATCCAGGTCCTTAGAGAGATGGGGGAAAAAAGTTTACACCTCTGCTACTCTCTCAGCTAGAGCTTTAAACTGTCAGTTTCATATGATCCAATACCAAGAGTTTATGCTTGATCAGTTAACTAAAAAACTGTCCTCTGATGAATCCTTAGATAAGAAATATGTATTAGAAATGGTGAATAACATCCAACAGGTTAGTAACCATTCCTTTAAATGTGGCTATGATGCACTGGAGGCTTCATTTAGATCAGCCATGACTGGCACAGTTATAAGAAGGCATGCATGGTTGAAAGAACAGGTCTTACCGGATCATGTTAAAGCAAAGCTATTAGATGCTCCTATGGATAAGGCCAGTCTATTTGGTACACCTGCCCAGCAAGTAATGAAGAAAATGGAAGAAAAGGCAAAATCTGTACAAACAGTAAAAGATTTCTTACAGGTTCAGCCCCCAAGGTTTAGCAGGAACTGGCCTGCCAAAAATTGGTCCTTTCCTGACTCTACAAGATCCCAAAGGGGCAGGAATAGACGCTCTAGAGGCAGAAATCAATCCAGAGGAGGTGCCTACAGAGGACGACAGTGGCAAGGCAATAACCGAGGCACAGACACAACCACTGCCACTGCAACAGGACAATCACAGTGACTTGGCTCTGACACCGCCTACCAGGGAGCAAATAGCAGCACCTTTAGGCGGAAAGTTAGCCTTATTTTCGAAAAATTGGCACTATATCACAAAAGACAAGTGGATTTTGCAAACCATAGACCAAGGCTACCGGTTCCACTTCCACACCTTACCAGTACAAAGAGGAATGCCAAACCTACCTCCAAATCAAAAAATAGAAGCTCTACAACAGATAGCAGAATTAACAAAGATGAGAGCTGTGGAAAGAGTACCAATAACAGAACAGGGCAAAGGATTCTACTCCAGACTCTTCCTAGTACCAAGAAAAGAGAAAAGTTGGAGACCTATTCTCGACCTGTCCGTCTTAAACACATACATCATTGTCCCGAAATTCAAAATGCTGACCCTACAGCAACTTCTTCCCATGCTGGGCAAGGAGTGTTGGCTGGTAACTCTAGATCTCAAGGAGGCATACCTGCACGTCCCCATTCGACCAAATTGCAGAAGATACCTCAGATTTCTTGCAGGATCAGAGCATTATCAATTCTCAGCATTGCCCTTTGGCTTATCTACTGCGCCCAGAGTATTCACAAAATGCCTGGCATCAGTAATCGCTCACTGCAGACTACAGGGAATCCAAATTTATCCATACCTGGACAACTGCCTGTTACAAGCGGACAACAAAAGCAAGCTGACAACAGATTTACAAAGGGTCATTTACTTGCTACAAGCCCTGGGATACACAGTCAATTTACAAAAGTCAAGGCTGATACCATCCCAAACAAGAACATTCTTGGCCGCGGAATTGGACACAGTAAAACAAATGGCATTCCTAACTGCAGAAAAACAAAAAGAACTCCCTCTTTACTTTTTGGCATTAACAAAGCAGAACAAACTAACAGCAAGAAAAGTTCTGCAGGCCTTGGGCTTCATGGCATCATGCATAATCTTGGTCCCACATGCCAGACTGCATATGAGAAAGCTACAGTGGTACCTAAAGAATTTATGGTCTCAGCACAGGCACAGCTTAGAAACAGAAATCCCACTAATCCCATGCCTAAAACAGGAGTTCCTATGGTGGGCTCAAGCATGCCAGGCAAACCCAGGCCTACCCTTCCACAACTTTCGAGCAAGCCAAACCATCACAACGGACGCCTCAGACCTAGGATGGGGGGCGCACATGCTGGACAAATGCATACAAGGATTGTGGACTCAAGACCAGCTGCACCTGCACATAAACCAAAAAGAAATGCTGGCAGTAAAACTGGCAATCCAAAAATTCAGACCATTCCTCAAAGAAGGCCATTTGATGATAAGGACAGACAACACCAAAGTCATGTGGTACATCAACAAACAGGGAGGCACTCATTCATACCCCCTATGCAGAATGACTTTGGACCTTTGGAATCTGGCTCTCAGCTACAACATCCAGTTACAGGCAATATTTGTGCCGGGAAAAGAGAACACCCTAGCAGACATGTTAAGCAGAACCACCTCTGATGCTCACGAATGGATGCTACACCCGGACATCTTCATGGCCATCACAAAGAAATGGGGAATGCCACAAATAGATCTATTCACTTCCCCACTCAATCACCAGCTCAAAAAATTCTGCACAAGGACATTCCACCCACTTGCATGGAAGGTGGACTCTCTATCCTTCAGCTGGAAAGGCCTGACAGCATATGCATTTCCACCTCTTCCCTTGATGCACAAGGTACTACTGAAAATCAAAGGGGAACATCCAAGGATAATCCTGATAGCTCCGAATTGGCCAAGACAACACTGGTACCCATTACTGAGGAGCATGTCTCGGGAGAGAATGTGGTCAATACCCCTGATGCCTTTGATGTTAACTCAGAACAACTACAACATCATGCATCCAAACCTAAAAACCTTGCAACTGACGGCCTGGAACATCACATAGCAGCAACCAACCCAGACCTTTCCCAAAGGGTTAAAGACATTATCCTTGAAGCCCGCAGACCTTCAACAAGAAGGAACTATGCAGGAAAATGGAAAAGGTTTGTCATTTGGAGTACTGAAAGAGGAAAAGATGTGTCGAACATAGATATTGCTAACATTCTGGAGTACTTGGCAGAGCTTCTACATACAGGCCTGTCCTATTCCTCCATCAAGATACATGCATCAGCTATTTCAGCAGAATACAGCTTCGATCCACTTGTCTTTTCGCATCCTCTACTCAGGCAGTTCCTCAGAGGGATCAAGAATGTAAAACCTCCTAGGAAACCACCATTACCAGCATGGGACTTTAACTTTGTGCTAGAAAAGTTGACACTCCCTCCATTTGAACCAGCAGCAACAGCAGATCTACAACACCTGTCATGGAAAACTGCTTTCCTACTGGCAATTACCTCAGCAAGGAGGGTTTCGGAACTACAGGCCTTAATGGCAGGGCAACCCTTCCTAATCTTCCATCAAGATAGGGTGTCCATGAGAACTAATCCTACATTTATGCCTAAGGTGGTATCCAGAGTGTCTTTAAACCAGGCAATCCACCTACCTACCTTCTTTCCCAATCCACAAAACAGGGGGGAAAGACTGCTGCATACCTTGGATGTACATAGACAGTTACGCTACTACCTGGACAGAACCAAAAGTAACAGAAAAACTGACCAGCTTTTAGTAGCCTATGCAACAGGAAGGGAAGGAAAAGCAATTTCCAAACAAACAATCTCCAAATGGATAGGAAATTGCATAAGATTCTGTTACTCCTTCCATGGAAAACCAATTCCACAGAACATAAGACCTCATTCTACAAGGGCTACAGCCACTACCACAGCTTTCTTACGAGGAGTGGCAACCAAGGACATTATTGAGGCGGCTACTTGGACCTCCGTGCATACATTTGCCAAGCATTATAATTTACCTCTATACTCTAGATCCCGAGCAGGGTTTGCCACTGCTGTACTGCAAGGGATCCTAACTACACCATAATTTTTCCTTCCTCCACCCCTAGTTTGGCTATGGTATTCTACCCATTTGTTATGACTGCAGATGCATCCATGAAGGACATAGTACAGTTTTGTACCTACCATAAATGTAGATGTCCGAACTGGATAGCATCTGCAGTCAGGATTACCCACCCTCCTTCCCCTCTGTGGTACTCCTAGGGTATTTACCCTCCTAATAGCTAGCTGGGAGGAGTCTCTTATGGTGTATTTGTTTGTATATATGTACATACATGCTTATTTTTTGTGTTTGCCTTCTACTTTTTTGGAAACATTGGCATTTATCCAAAATTTAGCCTTCCAAGAGGGCAACTGGCATCTGGGGCAAGAAACACTGAGGAAAATGGCGTTGGCTGATGCCTTTATACCCGAAGACCAGCAGAGATGACATCGGGTGAAGTGCGACATCAGCCGAAGCCAGACCCACACTTTGGAATCCGGCCGACCGAAGGGCTGCCTGACGACAGGACAACCATTTTGTTATGACTGCAGATGCTATCCAGTTCGGACATCTACATTTATGGTAGGTACAAAACTGTACTTTGTTTGTGATAGCCCTTCCTCCCCTTTGTCTTGTCGTTGGTTTGTTTAAAAAAAAAAAAGGTAAGTAGTTAGAAAGTTTGAGTTTTCTTTCTTGAATAGATTAGGACTGGCCAACCCCTGAGTGTGTGTGTGTGTGTGTCTAGTTTAGCATTTGGCTCAGTGGAGTGTGTTATGGCTGACCAGCCTAAACCAATGTTCAAGAAATGCACAGTGTGTGGCCGCAAGCTTTCACCGGCTGATGGACACACTCTGGGTGATGTTCATCGTGTTTCACTGTTGCAGTCATTACACATGGGTTATCTTGCTGGCAGGCTACCCGCAGTCGGCCTGAATTCCAAAGTCCTGGTCCGGCGTCGGTTGCTGTCGCCTCTTCCCTGACGTCAGTGCGCCAGGGGTATTTAAGATGCAGCCGACGCCATTTTCTTCAGTCTTTCTTGCCGCGCGGTGCCCGAAGCAAAAGCAGTTCGCAAGTGCCGGTCGGCCGACTCCAGAGATTTTCTAAATTGAATTTCAGATCCGAAGTCTTCAATAAAGCTAAGTACCCCGTTGGGGAAACTTTTTCTTGCTCCAGACCGATGTCAGTAAAAGTTAACAATTGTATTTCTTGTGGGAAGCAAATACCTCATAAGGATTTTCACTCTTACTGTATTCCTTGCTTAGGCCCTGACCACAATGTTGCTAGTTGTCGGTTTTGTGCTAGATTCAACCAATGCACTATTAAGCGTCGGTTTGATTTTGCTTTACATTACTTTGGACGAAGCTTTAACTACATAATGCTGTCAGAACAACCGACGACCGGAATTCATAAGAAACGCAAAGACAAAGAAAAGGGCAGGCATCCGAGGTCCAAAACCGACAACGAAGCCTCTTCTAGGCCAGTAGCCGGTTTGCCGGTTCTCAGTGATGTGCTTTCGCATCCCCTGACACCCGCTACCTCAGAGCCACAGACCGCCTCAGACTCCCACATGGAGACAACTAGGCCTCTGGAAACTCAAGGTATTGGTCCTACGGAAACTATTCCCTCAGATGGGTCCAGAGCCGCTGAGCAGGCATTGGCTTCTGAGGGTGTTTTCAGACCTACACAGCTTACTATCAAGTCCTCTTCAGCAGCCAAGGCAAAGTCTAAAACACCGCTAAAGACAAAGAAACAAGTACAGCATTCTCCTGGATAGTCATCCATGCCAAAGAAACAGATGCTTAAAATGGCCGAGGACCTAATTACTTTGATCAGGGGTACCCATCCCCCTCTTGATAAAAGGCTTAGGCAAGACACTGACTATGACTCTTCTGACCAGGTCTCTATTTCCTCTAATTCCTCTTCAGAACAGAGGTATTCTCTTCCTCCCTATGAGGACTCTGATGCTGAAGAATCTATCCCTTCAGCCTCTCCTCCTGAGGATTACTCTTTTGGGTAAACCTTGCACACCATGAGGGAGCATTTCCATTGGGAGAGCCAGGATTATTCAGAATCCAAGAAAAGGCAGAGACTTTCTTTTACTGCCTCAGCACAGGCCCCCTTGCTATCCCCCTGTACTAGATATTGTTGATGATGTTTTTTCAGAATCCATTTTGTCGCCTGATTCTTTACTCCCTGCACCAGTCAAGCCAGATAGGTACTACAGGGTCCCAGACTCTCATAAATATCTTTATAAAAACCCTGCTGCTGACCCAGAAACAATTTCTCAGGGTCCCAAAGGGGTCAAGGCTTCCACTGCAAAAAACCCTGTTCCCTCTGATAGGGATTCTAGAGCACTGGATAGATGGGGGGGAAAAATTTTACACTTCTGCTACTTTAGCTGTAAGGGCTTTAAATTGCCAGTTTCACTTGCTTAAATATGAACAATACCTAATGTCTTTGCTAAAACAGAAAATGAATAACTCAAAAAGAAATGCCAGTAACCAAGGACTGAGTTCCACAAAATGAATTCACTCGACCAGGAGCAACCAAAGTTCACATCTTTAATTTGGTCCAATACAAAAAATTCAAATTTAAACTCTGCACAACTCATGGTATGTTTATAAAGTGCATTAGTGTGTTTACCTCTTGAAATGTCATATATGTGTTCGTATATCCTTCTCTTTAAATACCTTTCTGTTTTGCCCACATAGAAGGACTGACATTTTTGACAAATAGCAAGGTAAACCACTCCCTTACTTTCACAATTATAAAAACCACTACTCTTCAACCATCTCTTTCTACTCTCCACATATACTTCTCCTTTGTTAATGATGTAAGGACATTGCTGGCACCTGCCACATTTGTATGTTCCTATTTTTTTCCCCCTATCTTTATTTTTACTTTTGTTTGTAAATCGAAAATTCCTTTCCAATATATTTCTTATGTTCTGAGAATTTTTATACACTATTTTTGGCTGTATGTTGGTTATTTCATCTATATCCGTAAGAGAAGAAAATTTCTCCGATTCTTTGCTCAAAAATTCCTTCAGTTTTGGTTAGAAGCATTGTATTCCACCACTAGACTTTTTTTATATGCATCATGGTTCAGGTATTACTTTTGTGTACCAGTATTTGAAATAGTTTCAGCCACATGAATTCCATTAGTTATAATAGGTTTAAACCTTTCATTCCTACCCCTTTCTACTTCATCTCTAATATTTTGCACAAAAAGTGGTGGATAACCACGTTCCAAAAACATTTTTTCCAACTTCTCACATTCAAAAAGGAAGTCTTCTTCATTACTAGTCATCCTCGAACCCCTTACAAACTGTCCCTTAACTATATTCCTTTTACTATGTAAGGGGTGAGCACTATTATAATGTAGAAAATAATTTACATATGTGTCTTTCCTAAATACTTTACTCTCAAACTTCCCATTCTTTTTATATATTTCAACATCCAAATATCTAAGTGTTTCAGTACTTATGTTGTAGGTGAATTTTAAAAAACTAGTAGTTTGATTTAAATATTCGGTAAATTCCAAGAATCTGGTGTGGCCCCCAACCCAAAAAATGACAATATCGTCCAAAAACCTGTGATACAGCAGCCAATATTTGCTAAATTCAGATTTTGTTATAAACTTTTCCTCCCATTTTGACAACACTATATTGGCATAGGTGGGGGCACATGCTGCCCCCATAGATACCCCTGATTTTTGCTGGTAGTATTCTCCCTCAAATATTATAAAATTGTATTTTAGTACAGTGTCCATAAATGCTACACTGTCTATTTTATCTACTTGTCTTAATATTTTATCCCCAAAGACACTTTCTTCGAACATGTCCATCCCTTCTTCATGGGGAATACAACTAAATAAATCAACAATATCAATAGTAATAAAGAAGATGTCTTCTGAATACAAATCAGGTTTTAATGTATCCAAAAAATCCCACGAATCTTTGAGAATAACTGGATTGTTAACCCATATGTGTTTTGTTTTATAATCCACAAATTTAGCCATTGGGACTGTTTTAGCACCTTCCGCCGACACTATGGGTCTCAGCGGGGGGGGGGGGGTACCCATATTTCTGTGGATTTTTGGGATTCCAAATATTGTTGCCAACCTAGGTTTACCTACTTCCAAATATTTTAATGTTTTGTTGTCTATAACTTCCTCATTGAAAAAATCTTGAAGCATGCTGTTAATATATTTGTACGCTACATTAATCTCATTAAGGGAGACCACAGAATACACCTTGTCATCTCTCAAAATGGAGTTCATTTTACCATCATATGTTATTTTATCCATTATAACAATTCCCCCTCCTTTGTCGGGCTTCATAATTTTAACCATTTGATTGTTACTTAAGTCTTCTAAACATACCGTTTCTTGCATACTCAAATTGTGATTACACCATGTCTTTTTACTCCTTCTCCTTACTCCATCTATCAACACATTTTCAAAGTTTTTTAACTGGGGTAACAGAGGGGGATTGTATATAGATTTTCTATTTAAACCAATTTCTGTTCCGCCATTCCTCTTCAAGCCAGCCCTTGAAGCTAAAATTTCAAGATTAATTTTTCTTATAAACAACATAATGTCCAATATAGTTTGTGTAGAGTCACCTATAACCATAGGTATATACTTTAAACCTTTACTGAGAAGTGAAAAATGTTCAGTAGTTAAAACCAAATTACTAAAGTTGTAAATACTGAAGTCTAAATAGGTATATTTAACATTTTCATAACACTTTATTGAAATACTTGGGCCATCCACGTCTGACAAGGGGGTATTCATTAATAATGTCTCCCCCTTCCTCTTCTCCCCCCCCCCTTCTGAAAATTTCCCCTATAAGGCTGAACTTCATAGGTGTTGAGTTCATTATTCGCCAATGGTGGAAATTCTATATCATATAACTCCTCACCCCATCTGTCTTCATGCTTGTTACCATCATTCCTTTTGGTTTCAAAATGTTTGTTGTTCCACTTTCTATTGAAACCATTCAAATTGTTACCTTGATTAATAGGGTTAGGGTAACTTGTGTTCTCATATTCATTTATGTCCCTACTTAACTTTCCTAACTTACGTTGTATAATATTTTCACATTTAACATCAATGTCTCTCCTTATGTTCATATATTTATCTCTTTCTTCTTTGATACCATGAATTAAATCTGTTTTTATACATTTGTCAAGTTCATCAATCTCTCTCCCCAACTCCTTTTGTTTACATTCATTATCTTCTATAATCAATTTCATAATTTCCATTCCACAATTATTAAACACTTTCACCAACCCTTTATGGAAATGCGAACCCATTGTTACATTATTAGGGTATTTGTGAACCCTCAAACCCTTGGGAACAATTTCCCTTCTCAAACACTCATGCAAATAAGCATTTTCAATACTATATATTCTATATTTCATCATACTGTTATACATTCTATCTAATTTAACCACATATGCATTACCATCCACATGGTTTTTATCACATATATAATTGTCTTTCTTGTTGTTGAAAACGAAGTCCTTTTTTAACCATTCATTAATAGATTTGTTTTACTCATTGTTAATAACAGTACCTTTGCGTGTAGCTCCAGAACCGACTCTGGGTTTGGTGCCCAAATCGTCATAATGGTTGTCACAAATCTCCCTGTCGCTGTTTCCCACCTCGAGGATCTTAGGAGTGTCCATAGGATTGAAGTCAGTTATTCCAGTTTCTTCCAGGTCGCCGGTTCCGAAACGGTCACCAATAAGCTCCCTTTTTACTTTCGGTCTAACTGCTTCTTCCGCTCCTTCTCCTCCTTCCGACGTACGCCCATTTCCAGATACGAGTTTCACGCAAAGGGGAGTGAGCAAATCTATAAGCGCGGTGAGCTGCCCAATCAGCCTCCTAGTCTGTCCAGCTTCTTCTTGCCCTTCTACACTCATACTGTTACAAACAGTACGCAGGTAAACACAGTCCAGTGGTTAACCTCACACACCGACCAAGAAAACTGCAAAGAGAGGCACTCCAGAAAACTAATAACTCAAAAAGAAATGCCAATAACCAAGGACTGAGTTCCACAAAATGAATTCACTCGACCAGGAGCAACCAAACTTCACATGTTTAATTTGGTCCAATACAAAAAAATCAAATTTAAACTCTGTACAACTCATGGTATGTTTATAAAGTGCATTAGTGTGTTTACCTCTCGAAATGTCATATATGTGTTCATATATCCTTCTCTTTAAATACCTTTCTGTTTTGCCCACATAGGAGGACTGACATTTTTGACAAATAGCAAGGTAAACCACTCCCTTACTTTCACAATTATAAAAACCACTACTCTTCAACCATCTCTTTCTACTCTCCACATATACTTCTCCTTTGTTAATGATATAAGGACATTGCTGGCACCTGCCACATTTGTATGTTCCTATTTTTTCCCCCATCTTTATTTTTACTTTTGTTTGTAAATCGAAAATTCCTTTCCAATATATTTCTTATGTTCTGAGAATTTTTATACACTATTTTTGGCTGTATGTTGGTTATTTCATCTATATCCGTAAGAGAAGAAAATTTCTCCCATTCTTTGCTCAAAAATTTCTTCAGTTTTTGGTTAGAAGCATTGTATTCCACCACTAGACTTTTTTTATACGCATCCTGGTTCAGGTATTTCTTTTGTGTACCAGTATTTGAAATAGTTTCAGCCACATGAATTCCATTAGTTATAATAGGTTTAAACCTTTCATTCCTACCCCTTTCTACTTCATCTCTAATATTTTGCACAAAAAGTGGTGGATAACCACGTTCCAAAAACATTTTTTCCAACTTCTCACATTCAAAAAGGAAGTCTTCTTCATTACTAGTCATCCTCGAACCCCTTACAAACTGTCCCTTAACTATATTCCTTTTACTATGTAAGGGGTGAGCACTATTATAATGTAGAAAAGAATTTACATATGTGTCTTTCCTAAATACTTTACTCTCAAACTTCCCATTCTTTTTATATATTTCAACATCCAAATATCTAAGTGTTTCAGTACTTATGTTGTAGGTGAATTTTAAAAAACTAGTAGTTTGATTTAAATATTCGGTAAATTCCAAGAATCTGGTGTGGCCCCCAACCCAAAAAATGACAATATCGTCCAAAAACCTGTGGTACAGCAGCCAATATTTGCTAAATTCAGATTTTGTTATAAACTTTTCCTCCCATTTTGACAACACTATATTGGCATAGGTGGGGGCACATGCTGCCCCCATAGATACCCCTGATTTTTGCTGGTAGTATTCTCCCTCAAATATTATAAAATTGTATTTTAGTACAGTGTCCATAAATGCTACACTGGCTATTTTATCTACTTGTCTTAATCCCCAAAGACACTTTCTTCGAACATGTCCATCTCTTCTTCATGGGGAATACAACTAAATAAATCAACAATAGCAATAGTGATAAAGAGGATGTCTTCTGAATACAAATCAGGTTTTAATTTATCCAAAAAATCCCAAAAATCTTTGAGGATAACTGGATTGTTAACCCATATGTGTTTTGTTTTATAATCCACAAATTTAGCCATTGGGACTGTTTTAGCACCTTCCGCCGACACTATGGGTCTCGGGGGGGGGGGGGGGTTACCCATATTTTTGTGGATTTTTGGGATTCCAAATATTGTTGCCAACCTAGGTTTACCTACTTCCAAATATTTTAATGTTTTGTTGTCTATAACTACCTCATTGAAAAAATCTTGAAGCATGCTGTCAGTATATTTGTACGCTACATTAATCTCATTAAGGGAGACCACAGAATACACCTTGTCATCTCTCAAAATGGAGTTCATTTTACCATCATATGTTATTTTATCCATTATAACAATTCCCCCTCCTTTGTCGGGCTTCATAATTTTAACCATTTGATTGTTACTTAAGTCTTCTAAACATACCGTTTCTTGCATACTCAAATTGTGATTACACCATGTCTTTTTACTCCTTCTCCGTACTCCATCTATCAACACATTTTCAAAGTTTTTTAACTGGGGTAACAGAGGGGGATTGTATATAGATTTTCTATTTAAACCAATTTCTGTTCTGCCATTCCTCTTCAAGCCAGCCCTTGAAGCTAAAATTTCAAGATTAATTTTTCTTATAAACAACATAATGTCCAATATAGTTTGTGTAGAGTCACCTATAACCATAGGTATATACTTTAAACCTTTACTGAGAAGTGAAAAATGTTCAGTAGTTAAAACCAAACTCCTAAAGTTGTAAATACTGAAGTCTAAATAGGTATATTTAACATTTTCATAACACTTTATTGAAATACTTGGGCCATCCACGTCTGACAAGGGGGTATTCATTAATAATGTCTCCCCCTTCCTCTTCTCCCCCCCCCTTCTGAAAATTTCCCCTATAAGGCTGAACTTCATAGGTGTTGAGTTCATTATTCGCCAATGGTGGAAATTCTATATCATATAACTCCTCACCCCATCTGTCTTCATGCTTGTTACCATCATTCCTTTTGGTTTCAAAATGTTTGTTGTTCCACTTTCTATTGAAACCATTCAAATTGTTACCTTGATTAATAGGGTTAGGGTAACTTGTGTTCTCATATTCATTTATGTCCCTACTTAACTTTCCTAACTTACGTTGTATAATATTTTCACATTTAACATCAATGTCTCTCCTTATGTTCATATATTTATCTCTTTCTTCTTTGATACCATGAATTAAATCTGTTTTATACATTTGTCAAGTTCATCAATCTCTCTCCCCAACTCCTTTTATTTACATTCATTATCTTCTATAATCAATTTCATAATTTCCATTCCACAATTATTAAACACTTTCACCAACCCTTTATGGAAATGCGAACCCATTGTTACATTATTAGGGTATTTGTGAACCCTCAAACCCTTGGGAACAATTTCCCTTCTCAAACACTCATGCAAATAAGCATTTTCAATACTATATATTCTATATTTCATCATACTGTTATACATTCTATCTAATTTAACCACATATGCATTACCATCCACATGGTTTTTATCACATACATAATTGTCTTTCTTGTTGTTGAAAACGAAGTCCTTTTTTAACCATTCATTAATAGATTTGTTTTGCTCATTGTTAATAACAGTACCTTTGCGTGTAGCTCCAGAACCGACTCTGGGTTTGGCGCCCAAATCGTCATAATGGTTGTCACAAATCTCCCCGTCGCTGTTTCCCACCTCGAGGATCTTAGGAGTGTCCATAGGATTGAAGTCAGTTATTCCAGTTTCTTCCAGGTCGCCGGTTCCGAAACGGTCACCAATAAGCTCCCTTTTTACTTTCGGTCTAACTGCTTCTTCCGCTCCTTCTCCTCCTTCCGACGTACGCCCATTTCCAGATACGAGTTTCACGCAAAGGGGAGTGAGCAAATCTATAAGCTCGGTGAGCTGCCCAATCAGCCTCCTAGTCTGTCAGGCTTCTTCTTGCCCTTCTACACTCATACTGTTACAAACAGTACGCAGGTAAACACAGTCCAATGGTTAACCTCACACACCGACCAAGAAAACTGCAAAGAGAGGCACTCCAGAAAACTAATAACTCAAAAAGAAATGCCAATAACCAAGGACTGAGTTCCACAAAATGAATTCACTCGACCAGGAGCAACCAAACTTCACATGTTTAATTTGGTCCAATACAAAAAATTCAAATTTAAACTCTGTACAACTCATGGTATGTTTATAAAGTGCATTAGTGTGTTTACCTCTCGAAATGTCATATATGTGTTTGTATATCCTTCTCTTTAAATACCTTTCTGTTTTGCCCACATAGAAGGACTGACATTTTTGACAAATAGCAAAGTAAACCACTTCCTTACTTTCACAATTATAAAAACCACTACTCTTCAACCATCTCTTTCTACTCTCCACATATACTTCTCCTTTGTTAATGATATAAGGACATTGCTGGCACCTGCCACATTTGTATATTCCTATTTCTTTCCCCCTATCTGTCCTTATATCATTAACAAAGGAGAAGTATATTAACTCATCCCTCGGTCTCAGAGACTACACCGGTGCCGGTTGTTGATTTTCCTCTGGAAACCGAAGTTCTGGATCTACCCGACACCATTCCCGTGGACAAAGTTACCCCTGCATGTGGGGCAGCTAGGCCTCCTGTATCCATGCCAATCAAGGCCTTTGCACATGCTAAGGCCGCCAGCCAGGCCAAGGCCCATCCTAAACCTACTGCTCAGGCCCCTTCTTCTGACAGACAAATCATGTCTCTGGCTGCAGATCTAATCTCTGTTATCAGGGGGTCTCAGCCTCACCCAGACAGAGGTTCTCAGCCGCCTGCAGAAAAAAGGCCTAGAACTGAGCAGGCAGACAACCTCTCTTCAGATGAAGCCTCTGGGGATTCAGAGCATTCAGATACCCAAGAAGAATCCTTCCAGGCCTATGAGGACTCTGATGCTGAGGAATCTATTCCCTCTGCCTCTCCTCCAGAGGATTTTTCCTTCGGTGAAGTCCTCCACTCCATGAGGGAACATTTTAAGTGGCAGGGTCAGGAATTTTCTGATTCTAGGAAAAGGCTACGTACCTTCCTTAAGTTACCCCAGCACAGACCTTTAGCTATCCCTCCAGTTTTGGATGTCCTGGATGATGTTTTCTCTGACTCCAGTGCTTCCCCTGATTCTCTCCCTCCTGCTCCTGTCAAGCCAGACAGATATTACAGGGTCCCTGACACTCACAAGCATCTCTTTAAGGCCCACTCTGTGGATCTAGAAGCTATTTCACAGGGCCCCAAAGGAGTGGCTACCTCCTCAGCCAAGAATCCACTGCCAGCTGACAGGGAAGCAAGGTCCTTGGAGAGATGGGGTAAAAAAGTTTATACCTCTTCCACCCTTGCCATGAGGTCACTTAACTGCCTTTTTCATATGTTTCAGTACCAGGATTATTTACTGGATGATTTGCAGAAAAAGATAGCCTCTCCTGAGCCTATAGATAGAAAGGCATTGCAGGATTTGGTTCATAATACCCAGCAGGTTGTAATCATTTTCTGCAGTGTGGTTATGATGCATTGGAGGCTTCATGTAGGGCAGCTATGACAGGGGCTGTTATCCATAGACATGCGTGGTTGAAAGAACAGCCACTGCCAGATCATGTTAAAGTAAAGCTCCTGGACACACCTCTGGATAAACAGAAGCTTTTTGGTACTAATGTTCAGGATGTGTTGAAATCTGTTGAGGAGAAGGCAAAATCAGTACAGACAGTAAAGGATTTCCTCCAGGTTCAGCAGGAATTGGCCTTCAAAGAATTGGTCCTTTCCAGACTCTGACAAGTTTCAACGGGGAAAGAACAGGCGTGCACGAGGTAGAGGGCAATATCGAGGCTCCTACAGGGGACGCCAATGGCAACCACAAAATCAGAGAAGTGGCACAGGTAGTTCACCTGCACCACAGGGACAATCACAATGACTTACTTTTCACTCCGCCTACCAAGGCTCAAAGAGAAGCACCTTTAGGCGGAAAATTATCTCTATTCTCAAAAAACTGGCACATTATAACAAAGGACAATTGGATTCTGGACATAATAGACAGAGGTTACAGGTTCCACTTCCATACCTTACCAACAGGACAAGGCATGCCAAACCTGCCACAAAATCAAAGGGCAGAGGCACTCATAGAAGTCTCAAAGCTGTTACAAATAAAAGCAATAGAGAAGGTTCCTCCTCAGGAACAAGGCCAGGGATTTTATTCAAGACTGTTCCTTGTTCCAAGAAAAGAAAAACATTGGAGGCCTATATTGGACTTGTCCGTTCTAAATACTTTTCTCATGGTGCCAGAATTCAAGATGCTGACGTTACAGCAACTTCTTTCCATGCTGGGCAAGGGGTCTTGGCTGGTTACTCTGGACCTCAAGGAGGCATACCTGCATGTCCCTATCAGACACAGTTGCAGAAGATACCTCAGATTTCTTGCAGGAACAAAGCACTATCAATTCTCAGCATTGCCGTTTGGCTTATCTACTGCGCCCAGAGTATTCACGAAATGCCCGGCATCAGTAGTGGCACATTGCAGAATCCAGGGGATTCAAATATACCCTTACCTGGACGACTGCCTAATACAAGCAGACAGCAAACAGATCTTGATAAAACACTTGGATTACGTCATTCAGTTGCTGCAGGCCTTGGGATACACAGTCAACATTCAAAAATCAAGATTACTGCCATCCCAAGAGATTATTTTTCTAGGAGCAAAACTGGACACACAGCTACAAATGGCTTTCCTCACAGAGGAGAAACAAGAGCATTTAACAGCTTACTTCAAAGGCCTAGCAAAATTAACCCACCTGACCGCAAGGAAGACCCTGCAGGCCCTGGGGTTCATGGCATCTTGCATTCTTCTAATCCCTCTGGCAAGACTACATATGAGAAAGCTGCAGTGGTACCTAAAAAGCTTGTGGTCGCAACACAGCCACAACCTAGAAGACATAATACCACTCATACCATGTCTGCAAAGGGAATTTTTGTGGTGGGCTCAAGCAAGTCACTTAAACGAAGGCATGCTTTTCAACAAACCTCCAACAAGTTAAACTATTACAACAGATGCCTCAGACCATGGATGGGGGGCGCACATGGACGGCAGATGCATTCAAGGGCAATGGACTCCCATGGAGATGCATCAGCGCATAAATCAAAAAGAGATGTTGGCAGTGATACATGCAATAGAAGCCTTTAGAAAATCTCTTCAGCAAGGTCATCTGCTAATAAGGACAGACAACACCACTGTCATGTGGTACATAAACAAACAAGGGGGCACTCATTCCTACCCCCTCTGCAGACTAACAATGACTCTTTGGGAAAAGTCTCTGAAACTGAACATCTACTTGCAATCCCAGTTTGTTCCGGGCAAGGACAATGTTCTGGCAGACAGGTTGAGCAGAAATTTCTTGGATCCACACGAATGGATGCTACACCCACGCATTTTCTCACAAATAGCATCTGCATGGGGAAGACCAGACATAGACCTCTTTGCATCTCATCTCAATCATCACCTGGAAAGGTTCTGCACAAGGATACACCATCATCTAGCTTGGAGAACGGATGCTCTTTCCTTCAGCTGGAATGCTCTAACAATTTATGCATTCCCTCCTCTACCTTTGCTCACCAAGGTGTTACTGAAGATCAAGGCAGCACAACCAAGAGGAATCTTGATAGCTCCAGACTGGCCAAGGCAACACTGGTATCCACTACTACTGAGCATAACTCACACCAAACCGTGGCCCTTGCCTCAGTGGCCTCTGCTCCTGTCTCAACACAGTTACAAGACTGTTCATCAGAACCTGCAAACCTTAAAGCTGACAGCTTGGAGAGTTCCATGACTCAGACCCATGACTCCCTCTCCGGAAAAGTTCAGGAGATTTTGCTGGAGGCACGCAGACCTTCCACCAGAGAAACCTATTCGGCGAAATGGAAGAGATTCACCATCTGGAATGTCAACAAGGGCCAGGATGCATCACTGATGAACATACCTCAGATATTAGAATACTTGGCAGAAATGTTTCACAGTAGCCTCTCATACTCCTCCATCACAATCCACGCTTCAGCTATCTCAGCACATTACAGCTGTGATCCACCTGTGTTTTCGCATCCCTTGCTAAGACAGCTTCTAAGAGGCATAAAGAATATCAAACCTCCAAGGAAGCTACCAATTCCTGCATGGGACCTCAATTACGTCTTGGAAAAATTAACTCTTCCTCCTTTTGAACCAGCAGCATCTTCAGAAATGCAATTTCTCTCTTGGAAAACGGTTTTCCTGTTGGCAGTCACCTCAGCAAGAAGAGTCTCGGAGATACAGGCCCTCATGGCAGTTCCTCCTTTTCTCATCTTTCATCAGGACAGTTTCCCTTAGGACCAATCCTTCATTCATGCCTAAGGTGATATCCAGAGTGTCTCTAAACCAAGCAATTCACCTGCCTACTTTCTTTCCTAACCCTCAAAATAAAGGGGAAAAGCTGCTGCATACTTTAGACATTCACAGACAACTGTGCTACTACTTGGACAGAACAAAGTCCACCAGGAAGTCTGACCAACTGTTTGTAGCCTATGCTGCTGGAGTGCAAGGAAAAGCAGTCACCAAACAAACTATCTCAAAATGGATTGGACACTGCATCAGATTCTGTTATTCTTTTCATGGAAAAAGTGTGCCAGCTAATATTAGACCACACTCCACCAGAGCTATGGCCACATCCACAGCTTTTCTAAGAGGAGTGGCTACAAAAGATATTCTAGAGGCTGCTACATGGAGCTCCGTGCATACATTTACCAAACACTACAACCTGCCATTATACTCCAGATCCCGAGTAGGCTTTGCTTCGGCAGTCCTGCAGGGCCTTCTAGCTACACCATCTCTTGCTTAGTCCTACCACCCCCAGCTTGGCTATGGTATTCAACCCATATGTCAGGACTGCAGTTGCATTCTTGAAGGACATAGTACAGTTTTGTACCTACCATAAATGTAGATGTCCGATAGATATGCAACTGCAGTCAGGTTTTCCCTCCCTCCTACCCCTCTGTTTTTCCCCTCTTGGGTCCTTTCTCCCCTTACCTATCAGCTGGGGATATATATTATGGTGTATCTGTTTATTACTGTTGTGCATGTCTGGTTTTATCTGTTTATCCATTCACAAAATTTAGCCTTCCTTGGAAGGCACCTGGCATCTGGGGCAAGAAACACTGAAGAAGATGGCGTCGGCTGATGCCTTTATACTCCAACCGCTCTGACGTCGGGGAGGAGGCGACATCGGCCGACGCCGGACCCAGACTTTGGAATCTGGCCGACCGAAGGGCTGCCTGAGGCAGGACAACCCATATGTCAGGACTGCAGTTGCATATCTATCGGACATCTACATTTATGGTAGGTACAAAACTGTACTGTCCCCATCTTAGTTTGCCATATGCTGTGTGTGCAGGGTTCAGTCCCAGAGCCCTTAAAGAGAGGAAGGCGAAACTGGTAGCCAAGGGCCTGCTACCAGCTTCTGCCTTAGTGATGACTGCCTCAACATCGGCTCCCTTCAGGCTGGGACTCAACCTCCCTCTTAGCCTGCTGATGTGGGGACAAAAGCTACAGACAAGGACAAAAAAGAGAGAGAGAAAAGGGTAGAGAGGCACCGCAAGCGATGATCTGAGCGGGAGCCTTTTCCCAGTCCACCTGTGAAAGTTGTTAGGACCACTTCTCCTTGGCTCCATTCCTCGAGGTTCTCCCCGGAGCTGACGGAGCCCTTGAATCAGAGACCTTCTTCGAGGTCGTCTCACAGGGCCAAATCCGAGTCAGTCACTTCCTCGCAGCCGACTCTGAGTCTATTGGAGCTTGACTTGGACAGGATGATGCGGAGATTCATTCGTACCCAAATACAAATGGGAGTCTTGCCAGGCCCCTCTCCGGCCGGAGAGGGGACCTCTATGCCCTTCTTCCGTCCTATCTCTCCTTCCCCGATCCGACCATCGGTTTCGGGGTTTATGGATCCGAGGATCCTCTGAGCCGGGGGTTCGGCTCTGACGGTTCCTCCAACTTTGACGACGGCCATTACCTTGAGTTCCTCTGATCAGATTTGTTTGGATCTGAGCAACTCTCGTGGCTGAGAACAGGGAGCCGAGGGAATGGAATTGTCTTCGGCTCCAACTTTGTCGGATCCGAGCCATTCCTTCAGAATCCTGGCTACCTTGGCCTCGGCTCCAGTCTTCACGATGGAGCCAGGAATAGTTTCTTCTTTGTTGGTTGCCAAGGAGGTGCGCTCTCCTTCGGCCTTCAACGTGGTGGAGAGGGTTCTCTCCCAGGGATTGAGACCCCAGCCCATTGCCTTGGTCTTCCCCCAGGCTGCCTTGGATTTGGTCACGACTCCCCATCAGCTTGTCCCAGGGCCAGTCCGTGCCAGAGGACCCCCAGGTGGATCCCATCGTGGAATCCCCCATGTCTTACGAGCCCTCTTCAGACAGCCCTGCTGAGGGGGCCCCACTTAAGCATTCGTGTAAGAGGAGGCACATGGACTCCCCTGAGTCCCTCACAGAAGATACTGACATGGATGAAGGTGAGGATTCCCCCAGGTCAACTCCCAAGGATGTCTCCTTTGGAGACATCATGGAAATAGTCTGCCAGAGGGGAGGTTGGTCAGCCCCAAAACCCTCAACGGACGAGTCAGTATTCTTGAAGGACTTTGGCATGGGCCCATCTACATCCTGGGTGTCCCCTCCTGCAGATCCATTAGTGGATCTTATCACAACGCGGGCATGGAAGGAGCCTGACACCATAGAGCCAGTACCAAAACACCCAGACAGGATCCTTTCTCCTCTCACAGACAGGCTTGGTACAAGGGATCCCCTGTGGATGCTATGGTGGTGGCGGCTGCCATCAAGAGAGAACTGGCTCAGGAAAGTTCTTCGGGGCACCCTCCGGACAAAGAGTCTAGGGCGGTGGACCGCTTTGGGAAGTGAGTTTTTTCTTCAATGACGTTTTCCATACGAGCGCTGAGTTATTTGGCACACGTCATTCGACTTCAGCGAGACCTGGTCACGGAATTTGTTGTGTCGCCCCCAGAGTCCTTGTCGCCAGAGGACAAGTGGCTGTTCTCGGCGAAAATGTCGACTCTGAAATCCGTTTCTATCATGTCCATGTATCTTCTTTACAATGCCACGGAAGGAGCGGCTAGGGCGGCTGGGACTGGCGTAGCTATGAGGCGGCACGCCTGGCTCAGACTCTGTCAAGTTCACGGATCCCTTCACGGCATCTTTCACGAATGCTCCCTTTGACTGTTCCTCCCTTTTTGGGAAGACAGTTTGTGACACCTTAGTGCAGAGCGAGAAGGACAGGAGTCCGCTTCTCTAGTCCTCAAAGATCCTTTTCTGGGAATCAGAGGGCAGAAGAAGATGTGGTTCCGAAAATCTGTTTTCCTGCGACACTCAGGACAACTCATCCCCTAGAGGCAGAGGGGGACAAGACAGACGCCGCCCCAGAGGCAGAGGGGGTCCGAGGAACTTTGGGTCGAGGGAGACCTTCTCGGACCGACCCGCGCAGCAACCCTGAGGGGTTGCCTGACTGCCGTACTCTGGAGACAGTCGGGAGAGGATTGTCATTGCACCTAACGGCTTGGGAGTCCATCACGATGGACCGTTGGGTGCTCCAAATAATATCCATAGGATACTCCATCCCGTTCATCACCCCACCTATACAATCAAAGTGCATCCCGGATATCCCACCCGATCAAAGGGATGCCGCAGCACACAAAATTTCAAGGCTGCTTTACAATCTGGCCATCGAATCGGTCCCCCCATATCAGTCCGGATTAGGCATTTACTTCAGGTTCTTTTAGTGCCAAAAAAGACTGGGACCTCAGACCCATATTGGACCTGTCTACCCTGAACCTGTCAGTAGCCAAGCAGAAATTCCGGATGGTCACTTTACAGTCTATCCTACCTTATCGCCGAGGATGCGACTGGATGTGCTCGATAGACCTCCAGGTCGCTTACTACCACAGCAAGATTTGCAGAAGCTCCAGGAGATTTTTTCGCTTCCGGCTGGGAACCAATCATTTCCAGTTCAGAGCCCTACCCTTTGGTCTCACCACAGCCCCCAGAGTGTTTATCAAGGTTATGGCAGTAGTAGCTGCTCACCTGAGGCTTCAGGGAATTCATGTGTTTCCTTACCTAGACAATTGGTTTCTCGCTGCTACCACCAAGCATCTACTTTGCATGGCCAGAGACTCCTTCATGTATCTTGCAGTCAATCTAGGGATCGCCATCAACATCTCCAAGTCTCGCCTAAATCCGTCACAGACCTTGGAATTCATAGGGGCATGGTTGGACACTCTAGTTTTACAAGTTTTTCTCACTCACCCATCCCAAACCACAGTGACCACAGACGCCCCCCCAGCTCGGGTGGGGGGGCACTTTTTGGGAAGGACAGTACAAGGCACGTGGTCTCAAACCGAGACCAGATTGCATATTAATGTTCTGGAGATGAGGGCAGTGCTTTTAGCATTGCAAGCCTTTCACACTGCCCCCCCGGGATGATTGCAATTCAGTCAGACCACATGTCCGTTGTTTGGTACATCAACAAACAAGGAGGGACCAGATCTTACCCTCTCTGCCGCGAGGCCATGAGAGTGTGGGAGTGGGCGATTTCCACCAGTCGGTTTCTGATTGCAACGCACATCCCAGACCGCTCCAGCATTTTAGCGGACAGATTGAGTCGGGCTATTCTAATGCCATACGAGTGGTCTCTGAAACAGTCAGTGGAGGAGATCTTCCTAGCATGGGGTCACCCTTGCTGCGATCTCTTTGCTTCTCCTTCCAACGCGAAGTGCAGCAAGTTCTTCGCTCTAATCCCCTCCCCAGGGAACTCCCACAGAGACGCTCTAGTCCATGCTTGGCCTTCTGAGTTACTGTATGCCTATCCCCCGCTACCTCTAATTGCGAAGTTTCTTCAGAATGCATACCGGCTGGGGTGCAAAGTGATCCTCATTGCCCCGTTCTGGCCTCGTCAAGCGTGGTTCCCCTTCCTCTAGTCTCATGCTCTTGACTCCTCCACGGATTCTAGATTTACACTTTAAAGTACTCCTCTGGTCTGTATGTCTTACCTCTCTACTAATATCTTACAGCTTAAGCTACTATGAAGCCCTAAGCTTTACTAGATTTCAACACCCTACAAGGTAAACAACCCCATTCCCTCTTACAGCGTCTCACACCCATATTAACATAACATCCTCATCATCCTACCGTCTTCCACAATTTCACAGATTATCCCATACTAAATATTTCCAAATCAAAAAGGAATACCCTATATTCTTTAAAGTCTTCAAACTTAAATATAATCTTCAACACAGTGATATTCATCCAAACCCAGGGCCTTACACTACCACTACTGACTCCTCCTCATCAGCCAATATTTCCCCTTCTAACAACCCCACCAAAACCCTAAACTCTCTCTGTATAGGCCACTTTAACATACGTAGCTTAAACAGTAAAATTACACAATTTTATGCCCTATTAGACACCTATTCCTCTGACATCTTATGCCTAACTGAAACTTGGCTCAAACCCATAACTAAAGACAACAATATAATTCCACCAGGGTATAACATACTCTGACTTGACCGTCTAAATAAAAAGGGTGGTGGGGTGACTTTACTGTTTAAATCTGTATTGAAGGTCACCTCAATAGACATTCATCCACCATCACCTTCTAATCTCGAGATGTTAACCGCTAAGCTCCAAGTAAATGCTAATAAATCTATATACATCATTTGCTCATATATTCCCCCAGGAAATAGCATTAACACTCTTGAAAATACCCTCAGCTGGCTCTCAATGACCCTCCTACAAGAAACCATACTCCTTGGTGATTTTAATATTGACTGGAATGGTTATACCTCTCCCAAACGTACTACTCATATAAACCTATTTGGCTTTCACCAAACCATTACATTCCCTACCCGGACCCACAAACCTAGCAAGAAACAAACTACCTTAGACTGGATACTAGTTAACAGCAACCCCCTCAATTACAAAACCAGCATTCTTCCCAATGAAATTAGTGACTATTCCCTTACCTTCATAACTATAAAAAAGACCACCATTCCCAATGAAACAATATTTAGAACAACCCGTTACAAAAAAATTTTCAACCCAGTGAACTTCCAAGCAGAGCTCAAAGCATGCAAACTGGTCACCCCTAAAATGCCTGCCTAATACATTTCTGCAAATCCTTGATAATTATGCTCCCTCATGTACTGTCAGAACTAAAAACAAACCTGCTCCCTGGCTGTCTACTGAGACTAGGCACAGCATTAGACTTAAGAAATAAAATCTGGTCCAAATGGAGGAAAACAAAAAACCCAATAGATTACCTAAACTTTAGACAGCTTCGAAATGCCACAAAAAGAGCTATAGTCCTCGACAAAAAAAAACTACTACCTCAAACTCCAGCAAACCCAACAGAAAAACCCACAAAAGTTCTGGTCAGGAAACAACAAACTGCTGCATCCAGGTTACTCCAAAACTCCTACCCCCTCTAACCTAACTCAAAGCCCTCCTAACCAAATTGCTGACACATTTAATAAATTTTTCTCTGAAATTGTCCAATCCCTAGCTAACACCTTACCACCTTTCACCACCACAGAATCTCCTCCGCTGTCCAATCTACCCCAAACCTTTCATCTCCAGCCCGTTCCCACATCCCTCATTCACACTCTACTTCTTAAACTAAAACCATGTACACCATCAGTTGATTTCCTCCCAGCTGAATACCTGCAAATTGCAGCAGGAGTACTAGCCTACCCAATCTCCATCCTAATAAGTAGAACCATCACTGAATCCTACATCCCATCTCTCTGGAAAATCTCACATATTATCCCCTTGCATAAGGGAGGCAACTCAAATGAACTCTCAAACTTCCGCCCTGTAGACCTCCTCTCACCCCAAGCAAAAGTTATAGAGAGATGTATTCACCATCAACTACTGCATCACCTCATTGAAAATAACCTATTAGTGGACTGCCAACACGGTTTCAGGCATTTCCACAGCACTACCACTGCACTCCTATCCTTTACTGACTGCATTAATAAAAAATAGAAATAGTAACCTGCCCTCTTCCAAGGCCTTTGATATGGTGAACCACCAATTACTATCAAATATTCTCAAATCTCTTTCAATTGATACTCAAGCAGTTAAATGGTTTCATTCATACCTTGAAAATAGACAACAAGCAGTGTGCTGGGAGAACAACTTATCCTCACAGCTCCCGATCACTCTCGAGTCCCACAAGGACCTATTTTGGGTCCGCTCCTCTTTAGTATTTTCATTAATGATCTGAAAACCTCCCTTCCTCAAACTACCTGCATACAATATGCTGACGATTCAACTCTAATCTGTGCTGCTTCCTCTCCAACTGAACTCCAAAACAGGACACAAACTGTATTCACCTTAGTGGAAAAATGGTTCCACCAACGGTGTCTCTTCTTGAACCCAAAAAAAAAAAAAAAAACTACTACTGTTTATGCCCACACAGACGACCCCTCCACTCAGTCTCTCACTTACCTCTAATAATGGTATTGTCATCACTCCCGACACTACCACTAAACTCCTAGGTGTAACAATAGATGATAATCTCAACTTTGACACACACATTAACCTAACTATTAAATCTGTAAATAGAAAACTTGGTTTCCTTTATAAACTCAAACCATTTCTCACAGCCTCAGCCAAGATTACTATTGCTCAAACCCACCTGATTTCAACCTTTCTCTATGCCTCCCCCATATACACAAACCTAACCAAAGGCAATTTAAATAAACTGGCAACTTCTTACAACAACATAGCCAGATTTGCCACGGGTACCCCATTTAGAACCCACCACTGCCAAAATCTGAAACTACTATGATGGCTGGAAATACAAAATCAGCTACTCTACCAGCAACTCACCTTTATCCACAAGATCTTACACCATCCCACAAATACACCTATACTCTGTAATCTCCTCAATTCTTATCAAAACCTTCCAACCCTACGTTCCGCAAATAGGTTACAAGTAGCCACCTTAAAATCTAAAAACAAATCAGGGGACTGTCTGTTTTTTAACTCTCTTGGTAAAACGTGGAACAAACTCCCAACTGAACTAACTTCTACTACATCCACCCATCTTTTCAGGAACCAATTAAGAATTTTCTTAAAATCCCATTGGCTTTGCCCATACACTAAGCCCAACTGATAATATCTTCCCTGGCCTGTAGCCTTTTTTTACATCAATTCTTTTACCTTTTCTTCTGCTCTTTCTTCTAAAAATATATATAATTTGTCCTCTTCATACCCATCACTGTGCTATGTCAATTTCCTCGACACAATATGTTAACTGACTAATGCTTATATTTGTCTGTGCTAACTGTTGCTCTAAATGACTGAAACAAAAATCTTCATAGTGTTACCCTATCTGCTTACTGCTGCTGACATAACAGGTGTACATGAATGTATAGTTATCTAATTGTTTTTGAATGTATAGTTATCTATTTGCATTTTGTATAAACTGTTTCTTTTCTCTGAGCTTTTCTCCTCAGACCTCTACTGAAAATGGACATATATCCAGTTAGACTAGCCCTGTCAACAAATGTAAAATAAAAATAAATAAATAAAATAAAATAGATCCTTGCCCGGATCTCATATCCCATCCCTCGGGCATCAATCCGCCCGACCTGGACAGCCTCATGCTGACGGCTTGGTTGCTCTAGTTCCCCTGATCGCTAGGACTCCCGGTTTATCATCTTCGGTAAAAAGTATTCTGGTGGCATCCCTCAAAGCTTCCACTAGGAAGGTTTATCACAGCAAATGGAAATGCTTCTCTATTTGGGCGTCTCAGAGAAACATAGATCCATTTACTGCCCTGGTTCCTGCAGTCTTGGAGTTTGTCATATATTTTTCAACAAGGGGCTAGTTCTTCCACAGTGAAAGTACAACTGGCAGCCATATCTAATTTTCATATTGGTGAAAATTTGAATGCTGTAGCCTCCTTGAGATTGTGCAAGGCCTTTCTAAAAGGTACTTTTCTCTTGCGTCCCCTGGTTAAGAATTCCGTCCCCCCTTGGGACCTTACTTTAGTTCTGCAGGCATTGGTGGCACCCCCTTTTAAACCAGCAGTGTTTTCTGTCCTGGAAGACCGCCTTTTTAGTGGCCATTACTTCCGCTAAAAGGGTTTCTGAGATTCAAGCTTTGTCTGTCATGCCCCCCTACTTGATTTTTCATAAAGACAGGGATGTTATGTTGTCCAGTCTCACCTACATTCTTACCCGTGGGTACGGAGCCGAATGTCAGCTCTAACTCGGCCATACTTTAGCTCGAAGTCTTTCAATTGGCTGGGCTAAGATGGTATCCCATGCTGCACTGCTCTCTATCCCTAGATCTCGTTTGCCGCTCGTGTAGCTCGGACGTGGTTTCGCTCTTGGCTGTGGTTAAGTACCCTTTCTTCTTTATAGCAGAGAAGTTTTTTTGCAAAAAAGCTATTTTCATAGCTATTTGTGTATGTATCTTGAACTGTGTTGTGAAAAGTTGTTTTCTCTTTTACCGTGGTCTTGTGGTATCCCACTAGCTGTTTCCAACAGGCTAGACCCATTTCAGTTAGAGGACCTAGTCTGTCCCCTTGCTTACTTTGTGTGCTAACTTTTTCCTTTGGGCTCATCACTGATGGTCACTCTGTTTGTGTGTACTGCCTGGGGCGAGATTTCACCCCAGGAATCGTTGTTTTTTTGTCATGTGTTTTAGCCGTGTTCAGTCTTCTCCATCAAAGCTAAATCTTCAAGGGCTAAAGCGATCACCTCCATCAGTATCATCGGATCGAGAGAGAAAACAGAACAAAAATCAATGACATCCGGCTCCATTGTCCTCCTCGAACCTGCTTCATCTCAGATTTTCTTGAAGCCTGTTCGAGCCGTCGCCTAAATTGTTTTTCGCTCGACCCAGTCTCCTCCGGTGCCGGGTCCTACTACATCGATCGACTTTTCTCCCCCCAGCCATCTCAGCCTCTGCTTGCGGAGTGCTTCTTCCCCTTTCCTCTTCTGGTTCCCCCTGCCTTGACAGCCCTTCTTATCTCCACCTCAGCTCCCACCCCCCCATTGGCGCCACACACGGGGGGACGGGAGACCCAGAGAGGGGCAGAGAGGAGGAGAGAGTCCTTTTCCTCCTCTTGCTCTTGTCCTCTTGGTGCCTCTCTCGCATGGGGCTGACTCCTGTCTGTGCTTGCTGCTGGGAGACCAGCTGGACCTGGGAGGACCAGCTTCCAGCCCAGCAGCGCAGAGCGTGCCAGAGGGCCTCCTCAGAGTTTTTGCCGAGGAGCCACCCAGAAAGTGAACGTGCAAGAGGAAGCACATAGATTCCCAAGATAAGTCTCTCACGTCAGACACCGACCTCGAGGAATCGGAGGGGTCCCCTAAGTCATCCTCTGAGGATGTTTCTTTCTCTGACATCCTAGAGATTTTGAAGCAAAGAGGTGACTGGCCATCCAAAGCCCCCTCCGAAGAGGAGGCAGTGTTCCTGAAGGCCTTTGGTGCTCAGCCCTCCGCCTCCTGGGTATCTCCACCCTTCAACGAGCTTCTGGATCTGGTTTGTCGAAGGGTGTGGGAAACTCCTAATTCTGTGGAACCAGTCCCCAGGAGACCCAATAAATTTTTGTTTGTCCCTCCTGATAAGGAATTTCTATCCAAGGGAGTCCCTGTGGGGAGGCCATGGTGGTGTCAGCGGCCACCAAAAGGAATTGGCTGAGACTTCTTCCACCGTCCAGCCCCCTAACAAGGAGTCTAGGACTATGGACCGGTACGGGAAGCGTATGTTTCTTCAGCGGCCTTTACTTTGCGGTCACGGAATTACTTATCACACTTTACATGGCTCCAGAGAGATCTCCTAAAGGAGCTTGGAGATACTCTAATGGGTAACGTTTCTGAGGCTGTGGCTCAGAAGGTCAGCGCTCAGATTCTACCCTCAATTCTATTGCAAACTCCTCCATGAGGCTGATCTCTCATGCAGTCGAGGGAGCGAGTAGGGCAGCAAGTTCAGGAGTCGCTCTTAGGAGACATGCCTGGATGCGCCTTTGTCATTTCGTGGAGGCCTTCAAGTATACGTTCACTGATGCCCCCATTTGATGGTTCCTCTCTTTTTGGAACCAAGGTGAAAGACACTCGCACTAGGTACGAGCAAGAGGGAAAAACTGTCTGCCGTAGGATTCCGTTTTTTCCTTCCTTCTAGGCCTTATCCCAAGGCCCAGAGGGGTGGAAAGATGTGGTTCAAGAAATCACAGAGGTTTTTTTCCAAATGCACAAGGAGAGCCCCCCTCCAGAGGCAGGAGAGGGGGTGGTTATTCAGTTAGATGCCACCCTAGGAGCAGAGGAGGCCCTCGTAACTCGGGAGACCGCGATTCCTTTCATGGTTCTCCCTACCACCGCTCCTGATGGGAGGCCCGACTGTGCGTTTTCGGCGCCAGTCGGGGGTCGAATCTCACTATACCCGGAGGCTTGGCAAGGTGTCACCCAGGACCAATGGATTCTATGAATAATTTCCGGAGGATTTGTCATTCCCTTCTCGTCAACTCCCCCTCCAATCAAGAAAATCCCGGGTGTTCCACCCAGTCAAAGGGAGTCCGCAGCTTCAGAGGTTTCAAAGCTGCTAGAAAAAGGAGCCATCCAACATGTCCCCTCAGACCAGATCGGATTACCTCCAGATTCTTTTTGGTGCCGAAAAGGACAGGGGACCCGAGACCCATTTTGGATCTCAGCCGATTGAACACCCATGTGCAAAAGTCCAAGTTCCAAATGGCCACATTGTAATCTATTCTCTCATTGTTGGGAAAAGAAGTGTGGATGTGCGCCATCGACCTCAAGGATGCTTACTACCACATAAAGATGGACAGGGCATCCAGAAGTCACTTACGCTTCTGGCTGGGAGCCAGTCACTTTCAGTTTCGAGCCCTGCCCTGTGGTCTCACTACAGCCCCCAGGGTGTTTACCAAATGCATGGCAGTGGTGACTGCTCACTTGAGACATCAGGGATTCCAAGTGTTTCCATACCTGGACGACTGGTTCCTTACTGCCACCACCAGGCATCTGCTACTTCAGACCAGAGACACTACTATCAACCTATGTCAACAGTTGGGCATCACCTTGAACTGGGAAAAATCTGCCTTGTTGCCCTTGCAGCATGTCACCTTTATAGGCACCTAATTAGACACTGTCCTCATGCGGACGTTTCTACCACAGGAAAGAATCAGAGTCTTACAACAACAGATTTACGCCTTGCTCCCTTTGAGAAGAGTGAAGGCAAGATTGGTCCTTCAATTGTTGGGGACAATGGCTGCTACGATTATGTTAGTCCCCCTGGCAAGGTTACATATGAGGCTCCTTCCGTGGCTACTCTTTGCCCAGTGGTCTCTTCAACGTCTTCCACTTTCTCACCCTATTCTACTCACAGACAGGTGCAAACAGGATCTTGGTGGCTTCACACCGACAACCTCAATGCATGAAAGCCCTTTTTTTCCTTCGCCTCTGGTTGCCACTGTGACCACGGATGCCTCCCAGATGGGGTGGGGGGGCATTATCTAGGCAGGACAGTCCAAGGCACGTGGCAAGAGCATGAGATACATCTGCATATCAATGTCCTGGAGATGAGAGCAGTGCTATTAGCGTTGCAAGCACTTCAGAGCTTTCTTCCTCTCGGGACTGTTGCAGTCCATTCAGACAATATGTCGGTGGTATGATATCTGAAGAAACAGGGAGGAACCAAGTCGTGCCCCCTTTGCAGACAGGCCATGTGAGTGTGGCAGTGGGCAGTGTCTTCCCAACGTTTTCTGGTAGCTACGCACATTCCAGGGAAGTCCAGTATGATCGCAGACAGGCTAAGCAGAGCTATTCTGACGCCTCACGAAGTGGTCCCTGAACTGTCAAGATTTTCCGCAGGTGGGGTCAGGCTTGCAGCGACCTTTTTGCCAGCTCCCTCAGTGCCAAATGCAGCAGCTACTTCACTCTTATCCCCCCTCAGGGGGAGTCACCCAGGGACGCTCTAGTCCACGATTGACCCTCCAGTCTACTATATGCCTTCCATCCGGTTCCTTTGCTGTCGAAGCTTATTCAGAAAGCGCAATCCTTGGGAAGCAAAATTATTCTGATTGCTCCACACTGGCCTCGTCAAATTTGTTTCCCCTTTCTCCATCCCTATCTCATGGACACTCCTTGGATTCTGGACCCACAACCAGACTTACTGACTCACATGTCAGGGCAGCTCCATCACTCTCTTCAGACCCTCCGGTTGACAGCTTGGCTACTCCACTTCTGTCATTAGTTAGGCTTCACCATTTTTCGCCGGAGGTGGTTCATATTCTATCTTCCTCTCATAAGCCTTCGACCAGGAAGATTTATTACAGCAAATGGAAGAGATTTTCCATCTGGGCACATGCCAAACAGATTGACCCATACACAGCTCCAATCTCGTCAGTATTGGAGTTCCTTTCTATGCTTTTCAACCAGGGATCAGCTGTCGCAACCATTAAAGTCCAGTTGGCGGTGATTTCTACCTTTCACGTCGCAGACGAACCTAGTCTAATGGCACATAGACTCTGTAATGCTTTCCTGAAAGGCACTTTGTTGCTTCGTCCTCCTGTCTCTGAACCTGTTATGCCTTGGGACTTAAACTTTGTTGTACAGGGTCTTACTTCACCCCCCTTTGAGCATGCAGCCACTTGTGATTTGAAATTCTTAACTTGGAAGACTGTCTTTTTGGTAGCCATCATGTCAGCCAGACGTGTTTCGGAGCTTCAAGCTTTATCAATTAAACCAACTTATTTGATTTTTCATAAGGACAGGGTTTCTCTCCGACCGAATCCTTCCTTTCTTCCCAAAGTAGCGTCAGTTAGTAACCTTAACTAATCCATTGAATTACCAGTGTTTTTTCCTCGGGTCTCGAACAAGGCAGAATTCAAATTTCATCAGTTGGATGTGCACAGACAATTACGATTTTATTTGCACAGAACGAAGGACCTCAGAAAATCTGATCAGTTGTTTGTTTCATTTTCGGAAAACAGAATTGGGTCTCTGTTTCCAAAGTCACATTGTCCAGGTGGATTTCCAGTTGTATTTCTTTCATTTGTACTTCAGGGGGAAGAGATTTACCATTCCGAGTGAAGGCTCACTCTACCCGGTCTGTATCTATATCTACAGCTTTTCAGGCCAGATTGTCTATGGATGATATTTGTGCTGTGGCTACTTGGGCATCTCCTCACACCTTTGTTACTCATTACAAGTTAGATGTGGTATCTAGAGGCAGGTCTTCCTTTGGTTCCACAGTGCTCAGGAGTATTTTCCACTAATTACTTGTATAAAATTGTTATGATATTTCTCTTATATGTTAAAACAATAAACCTGTTTTGAAAAAAAAAAAAGGAGTATTTTCCACTGAGCCTCCCAGGATTTAGGTACTGGGGACGCTGTCCCACGGGTACGAATGTAGGCGAGATTGGACTACATAACATCAAGATGTTATGTACTCACCATAACATTCGATGTATGTAGTCCATCTCGCCTCACATTCTTACTTACCCCCCCCCCACCTTCCCCCGTCCTGGAGGATCTGGAGGTTAGGCTTGGTTTCAGAGTTCCCTTCATTCTTGGTTTGTTCTTCCTTCCTTAGGTGTTGTTATGCATGGAGAGTGAGTGTTGGTGTTCGCAGCAAACTAGATCTGGGGATAGAGAGCAGTGCAGCATGGGATACCATTTTAGCCCAGCCAGTTGAAAGACTTCAAGCTAAAGTATGGCCAAGTCAGAGCCGACATTCGGCTCCGAACCCACGAGTAAGAATGTGAGGCGAGATGGACTATATACATTGAACGTTATGGTGAGTACATAACTTCTTGTTTTGCTTCGCACGAACCCTTCTTTCTTACCGAAGGTGGCTTCTGAATCCAACATTAACCAGATGATTAATCTGCCTGTGTTCTTCCCAAATTTCCAGAACAAGGGTGAATATAAGCTACACTTGCTAGATGTTCATAGACAGTTATGTTTCTATCTACACAGGACTAAGCAATTTTGTAAGTCTGACCATTTATGCGTGTCCTTTTCTAGACCCTTTTTAGGCAAGCCATTTCTAAGGTCTCCTTAGCCAGGTGGATTACACAATGTATACTGCAAGTCTATAGGGGTAAATGCCTATCCCCACCTGGTCCTATTAAAGCCCTTTCCACCAGATCTATGCAACGTCTGCTGCTTTTTGGTCTAGGGTTTCTCTGGATGATATCTCATCTGTCATTATAAGTTGGATTTGATCGCTAGAGGGAGAGCATCCCTTGGCTCTGTGGTGCTCAAGAATATTCTTCCATGAGGGCCTCCCAGGAGTTTTGGTAGCTGGGACTCTGTCCCACAGGTTGCAGATAAATGAAGTTAACTACTTCAGATAAAGAAGTTATGTACTCACCATAACGTTCCATGTGAGTAGTTATACTTCATTTTCTGCAACCGTCCCCCCCTCCTTCCCCCCGAACCTGTTCTAGGTTAATGTTATTGAGTTGCTAATAGTTTGGTTAGTGGCAAACTCGATCTGAGGGAAGGTAGGAGAGGTGAGGGATTATGGGTAAGGGGACGAGCTTGGAGCATATGCTTGATAAAATGTTGCCGGCTCGGATCTGATATGGATCCGAATACCCACAGGTTGCAGAAAATGAAGTATAACTACTCAGATGGAACGTTATGGTGAGTACATAACTTCTTTTTTAGATTTTTTTCCAGAACATTCCATTTTTGGGATAGATGTTATTGCTGTGTGGTGCACGCATTGATGTCATGCACCAGTCACATGTGTCTAGCCTGTTTGTAATTTTTTTCTGATAACGTGCACAGTTCAGATTTCAATCCTCATTCATGTCAGCCTAAAGTCTAATATGTCCAGAGACCTGCATTGGCATTGCCATAAGTGCCAGAAGTTCAAACCTTCTACCTTGACACAATAAAGGGAAAAGATCCTGGCTCAATTTGCTAGCAGGAAGTTGACTGTGATTAAAAGCATCATTACACTAAGCAGTGCTCAGAGGATATTTCTTGTATTTATTTGTTTGTTAATTGGCATAGTGGACTGGTCACAAAAGGACCCATTTCAACCACAGCCCATGTATACCACAGAAGCATAGCAAGAGGTTAAAATAAACGTAGCAAAAGTGACGCAGAAGTATTTTCAATGGAGTTACAGTGGGTTTGAGTAGCTTTTACATTTGTTGCATGCAGTTACTTACACAAGTGTAGTGTGAGTAGTTAGCAGAGATTTTTGTGAGACAGTAATTTTTAATTTCTTCATCTGACATCTCTACTTTCTCCATGTCTTTCTTTCCCACTTCAGAATGTGTAAGACGTGGGTATAGTGAGAAGCAATGTATTCACATTCAGTATCGATATACTGAGAGAGTAAAGGATTGAACTAACATTGAGAAGTATAGGAAGTAGGACAGAGAAAATAGAATTATTTACATGGAATATAATAGTAAGTCAGCAACTGGTTTTCAGTTATTTATTTTATGTAGATATTATGCTGGAGTGTGTAATTAGAATGTTGACTTTTTTCCATCTTCCTTTTAAAATCTGCAACATGTAGGGCAAGCCTTCCAATCACTGGAGAGCCTATGTTCCTCTTCTCAGTAATTATTTTGGGGATTAGTGCTTCTTTTTCCTGAAAAGAGAAGGAACAGAGTGATAACATTTCCTAGACTTTCTAGAAATACTGCTGATCACTGGAAACCCTGATAACTGATTCTTAGGAGCCATCTTTGGATTAGTGTTACTGTTTTGCTCCTGGTGAGAGAAAAATAGACTGTCATTGATTGCTGACTGACTCTGATTGGGAAGTATGTGAATGTGAGACTTTACTGATTAGTCTGGTTGCTATCCAGGGCATCTACCAGTTAGGCTACAACAAGCCTACAGACCCCTGCAGCATCTGAGAAGAGACTGCTGATCACCAAAGAGCCTGTGGCCTGCTACTCATTTTGGAATTAGTGCTGCTGTTTTGCCTCTGGTGAGAGAAGCAAATGAATATGGATTCCCAGCTGTGTGAAGCTGTGGTGAGACCAGCATTAGTAGTAGCCAATAGGTGAATCACCATTATTCATCATTCTTGACAAAACCTAATTTTGTCTTTTCAGCAGGCAGGTACTGGTAGATTAGCTTCCATTTAACGTAATGTCAGAGCATCTTCCTAAATACTTCATCCAGAAATCTTCACAGTCCTGTCTAATAATCTCTCATGTGTATATATATATATATATATATATATATATATATATATATATATGTGTGTGTGTGTGTTTATGCCTAGATATTTTATATATATATATATATATATATATATATATATATAAAATACCAGGTTTTTGTAATATAAAAAATTAGACCACAATAAATAATTTCAAAACTTTTCCCCACTTTAATGTGACCTATAAACCTGTACAATTCAGTTGAAAAAACAAACAAATATGTTGGGGTAAAAAATATAAAAAATTAAAAAAAAATACAATAAGCCAGTCAACCGCCTCCTGAAATTTTCGTTTTTCGAGTTTTAGATCTGAAATCTTCTAAAAGAGAAGTACCCCATTGGGGTTCCTTTTTTCTTGCTCTAACTGATGTCAGAAAAAGTTAATAATTATCTTGCCTGTGGAAAGCAAATACCTCACAGATATTTTCATTCTTACTGTGTCACCTGTTTTGGCCCAGACCACGACGTTCCTCGCTGTCGGTTTTGTGCCTTGTTCAATGCCTGAACTGTTCATCGTCGGGCTATTTTTGTCGCTAAATTCTTTCGCTGTCGTTCTCCGTATTCTGAAATGGCTGCGATAAGCCATCTGACTACCGATCTTCCGAAAAAACGTAAGGATAAAGCCAGAGATGGACCGCATAGGTCCAAAACTGCCGATGAGGCTTCCGTTAAGCTAGTCGCCAATGCGCTGGTAGTCAGTGAGGCACTTTTGCAGCCCCTGATACCCGCTTCGACAGATTCGCAGGCCTCTGCTGAGACCCATTCACTTCGACTGTGGAACCTGCGGATGTCTCTACCTTGGATGGGTCCGGAAATGCTGTGCAGGCATCTGGCTTCTGAGGGTGTATTCAGGCCTTCCAATTTTCATATTAAACCGACTTAGTTTCAAACCAAAAATACCAAATTTCTCAGGCCCAGAGTTCGCACTACACCTAGGAAACCGACGACCAAAGTGCTTTCTCAGGCCCACATGCCTCAGAAACAAATGCTTAGAATGGCTGAAGATCTTATAACTTTAATTAGGGGAAGCCAGCCTTCCCCCTCAAAAAGACCAAGAACTGATTTTCCTTTTGATTCTTCAGATCATGACTCTGTTGACTCTGATCCTTCTGATTGCCAGGACATACCCTTATTTACCTATGAGAATTCTGATGCAGAGGATTCCATTCCCTCAGCTTCCCTACCAGAAGATTTTTCTTTTGGTGAAACCCTCCATACCCTTAGAGAGCATTTCTGCTGGGAGTGCCAGGAATACTCACAGTCCAAAAAGAGAATCGGGGAATTTTTTAACTTGCCTCAGCACAGGCTTCTAACTATCCCTCCTGTTCTGGAAATTGTAGATGATGTCTTCCTGGAATCCAGCCTTACCCCTGATACTTTGCCTCCAGCTTCCAGGAAACCTGACCGGTATTACAGAGTACCTGACTCCCACAAATTCCTCTTTAAGAGTCCTACTGCGGATCCAGAAACCATTTCCCAGGGACCTAAAGGCATTAAGACTACAACAGCCAAAAACCCTACCCCTTCGGACATGGACTCTAGGGCTTTAGACAGATGAGTAAGAAGGTATACACCTCTGCTACCCTTGCCATCAGAGCTTTAAATTGCCAGTTTCATATGTTAAAGTATCAGCAGCATATTATGGAGCTATTTAAACAGAAAATTATGTTGATTCCTGATAGTGCAGAACATAAAGATTTGCAAGAATTAATGCATTCTGCTAACCAAGTTGGAAAACATACTTTGCAATGTGGTTTTGTTGCCTTAGAAGCATCTTGCAGGGCTGCTGTCACTGGGTCTGTTCTTAGAAGGCATGCTTGGCTTAAGGAACAAATCTTGCCAGACCATATCAAAGCAAAATTACTACATGCACCATTAAACCAAGAACACTTGTTTGGCAATAAAGCAAAAGAAGTCCTCAAAAAGATGGAGGAAAAAGCTAAATCCATGCAGACTGTTAAAGATTTCCTACAGGTACAGTCACCTAGATTCAGTAGGCATTGGCTTTCCAAAAACTGGTCCTTTCCAGTCCCTCACAGACCTTCTCAGTCCAAGCCCAGGGGTAGCAGATCACCAAGATTACAGTCTAGGTAATGGAGTGTTCCCACCTCAAAAACAAGAAGTAGTAAGCCACCTTCCTGTGGTAAAATCTTGCAATGACTTATCCTTACCTCTTCCAAGCCTTGCCCAAGTACTTGCACCCTTAGGGGGAAAGCTCGCCCTGCATGCAAAAAACTGGAAGTACATCACCCAGGACAGATGGGTCTTGAACATTGTATCCCAGGGATACAAATTCTACTTCAACTCACTGCCAACCCCTAGCGGATGGCCAGATCTCCCCCCAAACCAGTGGGCAGAGGCCCAAAAGCAAGTACTTTCTCTTCTCAGTATCAAGGCTGTTCAGCCTGTCCCAGAAGAGCAAAGGGGACAAGGTTTTTACTCCAGACTGTTTTCTGGTACCCAGAAAAGAATGCTCTTAGCGCCATATCCTGGATCTGTCTATTCTCAACGCCTTCCTGGGGGTGCTTACTCTCCAACTGCTGCTTCCTATGCTAGCCAAGGACTCCTGGCTAGCCACCCTGGACTTAAAAGAAGCTTATCTGCACATCCCCATTAGGGAATCTTGCAGGAAATATCTGCGTTTCAGGGCAGGCTCTATGCACTATCAGTTCTCTGTACTTCCCTTTGGCTTATCTACTATGCCCAGGGTATTCACAAAATGCCTAGCTCCAGCCATTGCATATTGCCGGCAGACAAAAATTCAAATTTACCTATACTTGGACGATTGCCTGATTCAGGCGGACAGTCAGGAATTGCTACTCCAGCATCTGACATTTGTAAAGAGACTTTTAACTTCACTGGGGTACACAATCAACGAAAATAAATCACATCTGATACCCAGCCAACAGATTGTATTCCTGGGAGCAAGTTTGAACACAGCTTCCAAGATGGCATTCCTCACTCCAGAAAAACAAATTTATTTGACAAACTACTGGCCACCAAAACCCAGCTATCTGCAAGAAAAATACTGCAAGCCATAGGGTTCATGGCCTCTTGCATTGTACTAATTCCATATGCAAGACTGCGTATGAGGAAACTTCAGTGGCACTTAAAAAGTCTCTGGTGTCAACATTCTCAGGACCTGGAAACAATGATACCTATCATTGCTTGCCTAAGGGCAGAGTTCCTTTGGTGGGCAGAGGCCTGCTACCACAACAAAGGACTCCCTTTCACTCAACCCCCTGCCGCCCAAACCCTAACTACAGATGCATCAGACTATGCATGGCGGGTCACTTGGCAGGACAATGCATTCAAGGCAAATGGAGCCCAAAGCAAATGCACCTGCATATCAATCAAAAAGAAATTTTAGCTGTACAGAATGCTGTGACAGCCTTCAGATGCCTTATTCTTCCAAGGCATCTATTGATAAAGACAGACAACACCACAGTTATGTGGTACATAAACAAGGGGAACCCATTCCTACCCACTCTGCTGGTTAGCCATGGCTCTGTGGAACACAGCCTTGAGCAATCAAGTGCACCTACAAGCTCAATTCCTGCCAGGCAAACTAAATTCACTGGCAAACTTGAGCAGAAATCTATTGGAACCACAGGAGTGGAAACTGGAATCCAAATCATTCAAGCTTCTGATCCACAGGTGGGGGGCACCAGAGGTGGACCTCTTTGCTTCCCCTCAGAACTAACAATTGAGCAAATATTGCACCAGAACTCCCCACAGCCAAGCATGGAAAGTGGATGCCCTGTCTTTTACATGGGAAAACATCTCAATTTATGCCTTTCCCCCTCTGCCCCTCCTCTTGAAGGTTCTACTAAAGATCAAACAGGACAAGCCAAGGACAATCCTGATTGCACCAGACTGGCCATGCCGTTATTGATACCCACTTTTGTGCAGTCTGACAGTACGGCTACCATGGCATCTGCCTCAGACCCCAACCTGCAGTCCCAGCAGGAGGGCCAGATTTTGCATCCTCAGCTACAAACCCTGAACCTAGCAGCCTGGCTAATCCCCTGAGCTCATCAACAGCAACCCTCAGTAAACAGGTGCTGAATGTCATCCTTGAGGCAGGGAGGCCTAGTACTAGAAAATCCTATTCAGAAAAGTGGAAACGATACTGTTCTTGGAGCCAGTCTCAAGGAATGGACACAGCTGTGCCCAGCTTACCTCATATACTAGATTACTTAACAGAAATGCTCCACAAATGCCTATCCTTCTCTTCAGTTAAGATTCATGCCTCTGCCATCTCGACTCATTATAATACTGAGCCACCCCTCTTCTCTCATCCTGTGGTCAAACAGTTCCTGAGAGGAGCCAAAAATTTAAGACCCTCACCCAGGAGAGCTCCCACTCCAGCCTGGGACCATAACTTCCACCCTTTGAACCTGCTGCCTCAGCAGAGTTAAAATTCCTCTCCTGGAAAACATCTTTACTGCTAGCCATCACTTCAGCAAGAAGAGTGTCTGAATTGCAGGCCCTTATGGCCATGGAACCCTTCATTATCTTCCATGTGGACAGGGTTTCTCTCAGGACTAACCCATCATTTATGCCCAAGGTGGTGTCTAGTGTGGCTTTAAACCAATCCATTCATTTGCCAACCTTTTTCCCTAATCCTCAGAATAAAGGGGAAAGGGTCCTGCACTCTCTGGATGTGCACAGGCAGCTTAGGTTCTATCCGGACAGGACTAAACCTTTCAGAAACTCTGACCAGCTGCTAGTTAGCTTTGCTACAAGGACAGAGGGCAAGGCCATTTCAAAGCAAACCATTTCTAAATGGATAGTATACTGCATCACATTTCTGCTACAAACACCATGGGAAACCTACCCCACAGGGGATCAGAACACATTCCACTAGGGCTACATCAACCTCTACAGCATTTCTCAGGGGAGTCCATACCAGGGACATCCTGGAAGCTGCAATCTGGAGCTCTGTACACACCTTCACCAAGCATTACCACTTACCTATCTTTTCTAAATCCAGAGCAGTCTTACAGGGCCTGCTTGCCAGCCCTAATGCTTCTTGACTGCCTCCACCCATCCTCATCTTTGGGAATCAACCCAAATGTGATGACTGCAACAGTGAAACACGAACATAGTACAGTTGTGTACACTTACCATAAATGTAGATGTTCAAGTGTATTCACTGTTGCAGTCCTGGTTACCCTCCCTCCAGCCCCCTGACTTTTCTATACTTCTACCTACTCTTTTTTGTTTGGCCATATCTTATAACATTGGTATTTACTTTCTACTGGGGGTGTTGCACACTATGTAATTGCTTCCTATTGTGGGGGCTCCTGACATCTGGGGCAAGAAAAACTGATGTAATGGCGTCGGCTGCATGTTTTTTATACCCCGGACGTCATGGAAAGCGACAGCATCCGACGCAGAAATCCAAGGACTCTGGTATTCAGGCCGACTTGAGGCTACCTGCAGGCAGATGACCCAAATGTGATGACTGCAACAGTGAATGCCCTCGAACATCTACATTTATGGTAAATGTACACAACTGTACTTTCTGAAGATAGTTGGGTGTAGCAACCTGAATCTCACACCTACATTTCTACATCCTCTGATTGCAGGGATAAACTTACTTCTCTTCTAACTGCTGTGTACAGTGAGTAGTCATTTTCCACAAACACTTTGGTGTCCCTAGTCATACCGGTTAACTGTCCAAATTTTATAGAATGTCCAGATTTTTGCCTCAAATTTTTGGTCTGGTTCTCATAAAATTGTGATTTTTCTGGCAAATCACTGGCATGTCATGGAGGACTGAAGTCAGAAAATAATGGCAGCTATTTGAGTTGCAGACGTCATATCCTCAGAAAATTCATGCTAATGTAAAACCTCTTATTCAACTTTCTAAGTTTGTAAGAGCAATATTTAAACAGTGTCCCTATTTTGGGGCCTTTGTCCCCCCCTGTTATTTGTGGCTTTGTCAAAGATTTCTTACTCTAAGAGGTTGAGAGGTATGTCCTAGTTGATAATACTTTACCCTTTTGCTGCGATTGTCTCAAGAGAGACTCCTCCTGTTGATATGACTGCATCTTTACTTTTTTCAAATGTTTTTATTGAAAAGAAAATACTGTGTAATATGTTAACAATAAATAATCGAAATAAAATTTTATGAAATGGAAAAACATATTAACTATTTACATTATTTGCAAAGTCCTGAAAAGAAATCATACACATTGCAAACATAGAAAAAAAAGGTAAATGCATTCAAATGATATTTCAAACAAAGTTAAAATCTGTTTGGCAAGTCTCAATAAAAGATGAAACCTTTATCTAAGAGTTATTAGTGAAACTCTTCAGATAAATTCTAAGTTCTTTGATGCTAGTTTCTTTGATTAGCATTTCTTTTATTAAAGACAATAAATCTTAAAAACTTGGAGAGGTAGTAGAGTTCCATTTCCTTGTGATGCATTTCTGGCTATTGTTATACTTGTCCATAAAGATGTAAGAATTGGATTTGTTCATATTATAAGCGTTAACATTAAAAAAATATTGTTTTGGTTAAAGAAAAAATATATGTAAATAAAGCTGAAAGGAATACGTCATTGTTTTTCTAAACATTTCTTAAATTAGGACAGTCATAAAAATAAGGAATCAGTCTGCATTACAAGGTGTTAAACATCTCCAGCAAATAATGTCAGATTTTTTTAAATGTTGCCATTTTATCAGGCCTTAAAAAGCAATGAGCAAAACCTTCCATGTAAGTACACTCCAGTATTGACCCCAAGAAGTGAATTTTACAGAAGACAGTAACTTAGCTTTCTCTGCCTAAGAGAAATTGGGTCAAAGACCTCTGTGATTGTGTTCCATTGTTTAGTTGTTAAGGTGATCTTGCAATTTAATAAAATGTTGTATAATTTGGATACTAGGATGTCAAATTTAAGGTCATTATATAGTACTTTGGATATAAGTGAAACTAAGGAAGGTTGATTTAAATATGAAGAGATTTTAATAATTCTATGTACATTTTGAGAATAGGTAATTATACTTTGTAGTAGCAACCAATCTTGTGATGACAAGTTGTGTTATTTAATGATTTGTTGAGCATGTAATGTTTTTAGATCTTTAATGCAGTGTTGCCAGCAAATAAGATTTTTACTCTCCCGTTCATTGAAAAGTTAAAATGTAGCTGATCTGAAAGGTTTTGTGTGATTTAGAAAGGGACCAATAGTTCAGGCCAGGTTTTGACATCTTAGAGTTTACTATTTTCCTAAAATTGTTGAAAATTTTGTTTAAGTAGTTTAAATTTGTGGGATTTGTTACATTATATTGAATTGAATGGCAAAGAACATACCAAAACTTGTTGAAGAGGTTAATGAAGGAAACATTTGATGTTAAAGGATTGATCTGAAGTAGGATATTCATTTGTCTGCAACCTGTGGGTTATGGATCCGATATCGGATCCGAACCGGCATGGTTTTCCAGCTATGGATCCAAGCTCTCAGCTCCTCCCCTCACCCATAATGCCCTGCTCTACCCTCATGACCTCAGATCTCGTTTGCCGCGCTGGTGACTGGATTTGGGTTCTTTGCTCTCAGCTAAGTGCTTGTATTTTTACCTGTTAAAACAGAAAGTTTTAAATTTTTTGTGTATTTTTGTGTGAAAGATTAGGTTTCCCTCATTAATAGTTTTAGTTTGAGTTAAATTAAGTAATATTTTTTCCCTCCCCTCGCTGTTCCGTAGAGTGTGTGTGTAGGCCTGTGTGTCTTTTAAGTTACTTTTAAGTTACTTTAGTAGCTTGTAGATTATGGCTGATCAGCCAAAATCTATCTTTTCTCGAGTGTGGCCATAAGCTCTCACGCTGATGGCCACACTCGGTGTGTTAAGTGTCGGGGTTGAACACCTCACATCTGGCTGTTCCATATGTGCAGGGTTCAACCCGGAGGTCCAAGCTTGTCTTGGCGGGTCTTTACCGCCAGACTCAGGACTACTGTGGCTACAGTTGTTCCCCTGTAGCACCCTCCTGCTCCTGGGACTCAACCTCCCGCTTCTGGAGAGGAGAGGATGCTGCTAAAAGGACGGAGGGAGAAGCACCTGGCGGGCGAGGCGGGACCTCCGCCGCCCCCGCCCAGCCAGCTCCTCCCCGGCTCAGATTTCGGCTCGTCTCCTCCTTCTCGGCTCCGGTCCCTGTGTGTTTTCACGGGTCCTGAGGAGGAGGGAGGCACTCCAGGCCCACCTCGGTAGCCTCGTCGAGATCTACCCATAGCCTTTCTGATGCTGATCTGGACGGATGATGAGAAGGTTCATCCAGGCCCAGATGCAGATGGGAGTGCTCTTGCCTCCCCCCGCTCTTGCCTCTGGGAGCTCAACACCCTTTTAAGCCTATTGCTCCTTCTCCGACCCGCTATCCGGGTTGAGCGAGCTGCTTCGGGCGGGGGTGGGTGGCGCCGATAGTATGGTACCGCTGATCCGACCCTGCCCTCGGAGCCTGGATCCGAGCCGGATCCGGGGATCAGTGCTCGATCCGGCGGCAGCGCGGCTCTCCGCGGATGGATCCTTTGGTTGATGTAGTGGAGAGGGCTCTGCTGCACTGGGCCAGGCTTCCACCATCCGGCCCTGGGACAGCCCGTTTCTGTGCCCCAAGTTGCTCCTATGGAGCAAATTGCTGCTGGCGAGACTCCTCTGACAGCCCCAGAGGAGGTCCCTGCAAAGGAGGCACATTGACTCCCGAGTCTCTCACTGAAGACACGGACTTGGAGGAAGGAAGGCTGATGTCTCCTTTGGAGACATCATGGAAATGGTGGTCTGCCCCAAGTCTTCCTCGGACGAGTCCGTGTTCTTGGAGGCATTTGAACTCTTGGGTGTCCCCTGCCGACCCCCTGGTGGACCTTATTACCACCAGACACCGTGGAGCCAATTCCCAAAAGACCGGATAGGATCCTTAGTCCGCCATCCGACCGGACCCATTGGAGTAAGGGGCCTCCGGTAGATGCCATGTTGATGGCGGCCACAAAGAGGGAACTGGCTCAGGAGAGTCCTCAGTCCACCCACCGAGCAAGGAGTCTCGGATGATGGACCGCTTGGGAAGCGAATGTTCAGTTCGGCGTAAGGGCGCTGAACTGTTTGGCACATGTTATTCGGATGCAGCGAGATCTTATTAAGGAATACGCTGCATCCCCTGAGTCCATTTCGAGGAGGACAGAGTTCTGCACTCCAACTCTTAGGTCAGTTACAAATACTTCTATGCGCTACTCCCATGGACAGGACTGGTCATTTCTGAGCCCTTCAAAGCGCTGTTAACGCGCTTTGATGGTTCTGCTCTGTTTGGCAAGACCGGCTGTCTGCCGTCGGATCCGCTTCTCTGCACCCCAGAGGCCCTATTCTAGGAACCAAAAGGGTCAGAAGAAGATGCCCAGCCTGCTCGGACAACCAGTCCTTCCGTGGCAGAGGAGGAAGGCAGAGGGGCTCCCAGAAACTTGGTCCAGGGAACCTTTCTCTGAACGGCCCAGACTGCTCTACTCTGGAGGCAGTCTGGGGACGTTGGGCACCTAGCGGCATGGGAGTCCATAACATCGGACCGCTGGGTTCTCCAAATCATATCCAGGGATATCGCATTCCTTTCCTTCACCTTCCAAAGTTGAAGTCCCTCCCAGGAAATTGGCCATCTGCTAAAGAAAAGAGCCATCCAGCCCGTTCCCCAGACCAGATCGGATCAGGGTTCTACTCCAGATTCTTTTAGTGCCAAAAAGACGGGGAACTAAGACCAATCCTAGACCTCTCTCTCTTGAATCTGGCAGTCCCCAAAGAAAAATTCGAATGGTCACTCTGCAATCTATTCTCCCCTTCTGGGAGAAAATCACTGGATGTGCTCGATAGACCTCAAGGACGTACTACCACATCCTGATGGACAAGCGCCCAGGAGGTTTCTCTGCTTCCGGCTGGGAGCCAGTCACTACCAGTTCGGGTCCTTCCCTTTGGTCTCACCACAGCCCCAGGGTGTTCACCAAAGTATTAGCAGTGGTAGCGGCCCACCTGAGGCTTCAGGGGTGCAGGTCTTTCCCTACCTGGACGACTGGCTTCTTACGCCCCACAAGGCATCTACTTCAGACTCCTTTCTCCATCTTGCTCCCTTTCTGGGCATCACAATAAATACAAAAAGTCCAACCTGGCGCCTACAGCTCTTAGATTTTATAGGGGCCAGGCTAGACACAAGGAGTTTACGAGCCTTCCTCACTGCGGACAGAGTTCTAAATCTGCAGCTCCAGGTGCGGGCCATTCTCCATTCAAGTTCTGTTCCAGCGGAGTTGGTCCTGAGGGCTCTAGGGTCCATGGCATCGGCTATAGCACTTCTTCCTCTTTCCAGGCTCAATATATTCTACAGTGGACGCTCTTAGTACAGTGGTCATACCTTGCTCTCCCCATGCATCATCCCATAGCGATCAGCAAGGCTTGCCCTCTTGTGGTGGCTCCACTCCCGGATCTCCACAAAGGCCGCATTTTGTGCTTCTCCCTCCTCGCCACAGTGACCACGGCGGGTGGGGGCACTCATGGAACGATTGAGAGACCTTACTGCATAACAATGTTCTAGAGATGAGAGCAGTGCTCTTAGCGTTGCTAGCACTTCAGGACTTTCTTCCCTTGGGAACAATTGCGATTCAATCGGACAACATGTCTGTTGTCTGGTACATCAACAAGCAAGGGGGAACAAGGTCTTACCCTCTTTGTCGAGGCCATGAGAGTTTGGGAATGGGCAATCTCCACCAATCGCTTAATAGCAACGCATATTCCGGTCGGTCCAACATCCTAGCGGACAAGCTCAGTCGCACCATTCTGACCCCTTACGAGTGGTCTCTCAATTGTCGGAACCCTTCATGCGATCTTTTGCTTCTCCCTCAAACACCAAGTGCGACAGTTTTTCGCTCTAATACCTCCTCCCGGAGGTACCCCAAGAGACGCTCTGGTGCATGCTTGGCCACCCGGTCTTCTGTATGCCTATCCACCCTTGCCTCTGATGCTGCAAGTTCTTCAGAAAGCCTCTCGGGTGGGTTGCAGAATGATTCTCATTGCTCCATTCTGGCCTCGACAGATCTGGTTCCCCTTCCTAAGGTCTCACTCGGTGAATCCTCCTTGGATTCTAGATCCCATCCGGATCTGATATCCCATCCATCCTGCATTCCTCCTCCGAACCTGGACAACCTGAAGCTGACCGCAGCTCCAGTTCCACTCTTGATAAGGACTCGGTATTTCTTCACCTGTAAAGGCTATTTTGGTGGCTCATAAACCATCCACTAGAAAGGTTTACGAAGCAAATGGAAACTTTGTGGGCGGCAAGGCCTGAATCCTTCACGGTTCCTCTCCCTTTAGTGCTTGACTTTCTAACCACTCTCTTTAACGATGGTGCCAGCAGTTCCACAGTCAAAGTTCAACTGGCGGCAATTTCTCACTATCACATTGGCCATGACTCTAATCCTCTTATGTCAGCCAAATTGTGTAAAATATTTCTTAAAGGTACTTTTCTTCTCAGGCCCCTATAAAACAAGCAGTTCCTCCTTGGGACCTTTCTTTGGTCCTGGATCTCAAATTCTTGTCCTACAAGACAGCCTTTTGGTAGCCATTACATCAGCCAAGAGAGTTTCTGAACTTCAAGCTTTATCAGCTAAACCTCCTTACTTGGTATTTCATCCGGACCGTGTCTCCCTCAGGACCAACCCGTCCTTTCTTCCTAAAATCGCTTCTGAAGCAAACATCAATCAATCCATTAACCTCCCTGTTTTCTTCCCTAAATATGAAAACAAAGGTGAATATAAGCTACATTCACTAGATGTTCACAAGCAACTTAGATTTTATCTGAACAGGACAGCTGGTCATAGGCAATCCGACCAGCTGTTTATTTCCTTTGTAAAATTCAATTTGGGCAAGCCAATCTCTAAAGTTTCTCTGTCCCGCTGGATTTCACAGTGCATTTTATTGGCTTATCAAGCTTCAGGAAGGGGTGTTCATGCCCATTCAACCCGGTCAGTATCTACCTCGGCAGCCTTCAAGGCTAGGATTCCTCTAGATGATATTTGTGCAGCAGCCACGTGGGCTTCATCTCATACGTTTATTTCCCACTATAAGTTGGATCTTGCATCTAGGGGTAGAGCATCCTTTGAATATCCTTCCATGATGGCCGCCCAAGATTCAGGTAGCTGGGGACTCTGTCCCACAGGTTGCAGACAAATGAATATCCTACTTCAGATTTAGAAGTTATGTACTCACCATAACGTTCCATCTGAGTAGGTGTATTCATTTGTCTGCCTGGCCTTTCAGTTTCCTGCATATTCTTTGTTACCCTTTTTAGGGTATTGTTGCTTTGGCAAACTCGATCTGAGGTCATGAGGGTAGAGCAGGGCATTATGGGTGAGGGGAGGAGCTGAGAGCTTGGATCCATAGCTGGAAAACCATGCCGGTTCGGATCCGATATCGGATCCATAACCCACAGGTTGCAGACAAATGAATACACCTACTCAGATGGAACGTTATGGTGAGTACATAACTTCTAATTTTGTACAATAACAAAATGAAGAACTTTCCAATTAGAACTATAGTTTGGGTCAAACTAGTTTAGTACATTTTTAAGTAATGATACTTTAATATAGGTTTCAATGTCAGGAAACTTTATGCCACCATGATCCCATGGCCTAATATGATGCATACAAGCGGTCCTGTTTTTATTAGGCTATCATAAAAGTTTATTAAAGTCTTACTTATGAGTCTGTTGTAATAATTTCCAGGATGGGTGTCCAATGCCAAGATGATGTACAGAATCTTAGGAAGGAGGGTCATTTTTAACAATTGTAGCCGGTCTTCAAAGGAAAAGAACATACTGTTCCATATGTTTGAGTGTTTACTAGAGATGTTATATTTTTATAGTTCATTGTTTCCTCTTTTCCATAGTGTTACTCAAGACTACACCTAAATAATTTAGGCAGCTAACCTGTTCTCCAATAATGTTTGATTAACCAATTGAGTTTTCCCTTTATCATTGAGAATGATATGTTTGGATTTCAGTTTATTAAAATGGAGACCTGAATTTCTTGAAATGTTTATTACTGTATCAAATTCAAATAACACTGTAACTGACCTAGATAAAGTTAGGAAAATGTCATTTGCTAATAGACTATTTTAGAATTATATTAATTTTTGGTTATTTCTTATTAATGAAGCTAATACTTCTGTGACAAGGGCAAACGGTATAGGGGATGGAGGGCATCCTTGCTTAGTTCCTTTGGTTATGGGTATGTATTTTGATGTGAAAGGACCTAGTTTTACGTAGGATACATGTTATCTTTGTAGATGGCTGTTGTCATAGAGATAAATGATGATGAAAATAATAATGCTTTTAGTACTTCAAAAAGATCATCCAAATTTATGGAATCAAATGCCTTTTCTGTATCTGAACTAACCGACAAAGCTTCTTCATTGTCTCTGTTTAGAAATTCTATCAAAGTTAAGATTCTTTTAATATTGTCATGAATGCACCTTTTCTATATGAAACCAGTTTGGTCATTATGTATCATTTTTGAAAGTGGAGCCTTCATTCTCTCAACGAGTGTAAACATAAAAAAACTGCAGTCATTATTTAATAGAAAAATTGGTCTGTATGATTTGCATAGCTGTTGGTCTTTGTCAGTCCTAAGAATAGTAGTAATCAGGAGCATCTCCAAGTAGGTAGAATCATATTATTAGATTTTACTTCAGTCAGAGTTTTATGAAATAAAGATATAATGGAATCAGGAAAAAGTTTATAGATCTTTATGGTAATGCCATCCAAACCAGGGGCTTTGTTAGGTTTAAGATTTTTAATTTTATCTTTAATTTCATTTAAAGATACTTGTTTTCCAAGCCTTATTTTAAGATCCTCTGGAATGACCTTTACATTTAGAGTGGTTAATTCTTCATCAAGTACATTACTGTTTAAGTTGCTAGAATTTTAATGTTTAGTATAATGAAACCTAAAAGCATCTAGACTATCTCCTATGTCAGTAGTAATGCTTTCATGTAATAATTTTAAAATATTGTGTGATTTAGAATGTAGTTTGGCCCTTACTGATAAGTTATGCAAATGCTTAGAGGTGAGAGCATAAGAATTTAATTTATTTTTTTCTAGTGATAAGTTTGATGTTCTTCATCTCACATTGCTGCAGTCCTTACATATGGGTAGTCCGCTGTCCTCGGTCGGCCCGAATACCAAAGTATTAGGCTGACGTCGGTCATGGGCGCTCAAATCTGACATCAGAGCGTCAGGGTATAAAAGCGCATGACCGACGTCATATCCTCAGTCTTTTTTGCCGCATGGTCCGATGCAGAAGCAGCGTTGCAAGTGCCGTTCGGCGTTCTGAAATTTTCATATTCTGAGTTTCAGACCGAAACCAAGTTGGGCTAAGTACCCCGTTGGGAATATTTTGTTTTTCTTGCCTCAGTTAATTCGGATGTCAGAAAAAGTGAATAATTGTATTTCTTGTGGGAAACAGATACCGCATAGGGATTATCACTCTCTTTGCATTCCTTGTTTGGGACCGGACCACGACGTAGTCGGGTGTCGGTTTTGTGCTAGGTTTAATAAGCGCACTATAAAAAGAAGGTTAGATTGTGCTAGGTTAGTCTTTGGTAAGCGGTGTAATTATAATATGCCGTCGGATCCTCCGACGCCCGCTTCCACGAAGAAGCACAAAGACAAATCCTTGAAACCTAGACAGGTTGATTTGTCCGTTTCGGACGCCGGTCCTGCAGAAACTACAGTGGAGCAGGTGGATCCGGCTGAAGTTTCTGTTGAGTCTCAGGGGGAAACTTTGATTTTGCAGGATGTGGCCTCACAGGAGTCAGGTCAAGCTGAAGGGGCCTCTCAGGTTACTGTTCTCCCTTCTATGCCTAAGGTGGTTAGGCCTTCTGCTACTATTTCTAAGGCTTCTTCTAAGGGCAGGTCTGTTTTGCCTTCCTCTGGTGTTCTTCCAGGTACTTCAGGGTCTGTGCCTAAAAAGCACATGCTTAGAATGGCAGAAGATTTGATTACTTTAATTAGAGGTTCTATGCCCCCTCCTGATAAGAGGCCCAGGGTGGAGCCAGAGTTGGAAAGTTTGGATCAGGCCTCAGAGGACTCAGTCTCTTCTGCTGAAGATATTCAAGATTTTCCCCCTTATTCGGATTCTGATGCAGAGGATTCCACTCCTTCTGCTTCTCCTCCAGAGGATTTTTCATTTTCAGAAACTCTGCATTCCATGAGGGAGCATTTTAAGTGGGAAGGACAGGATTTCTCTGATTCACGGAAGAGGCTTAGGAATTCTTGTTTTACCACAGCATAGACCCTTGGCTATACCTCCTGTTTTGGATGTTGTTCAGGATGTTTTCTCGGAGGCTTCCCTTAATCCAGATTCTTTGCCTCCTGCGCCAGTTAAACCGGACAGGTATTACAGGGTGCCTGAGGCTCATAAATATCTGTATAAGAGTCCTAGGGCGGACCCAGAAACTATTAGTCAGGGGCCTAAGGGTGTTAGAGCTTCTGTTGTAAAGAATCCGGTTCCTCTAGATAAGGAAACTAGAGCTTTGGATAGATGGGGTAAGAAGGTGTATACCTCTTCTACTTTAGCAATGAGGGCTTTAAATTGCCAGTTTCATATGTTGAAATATCAGAATTTCCTCCTTTCTCAGCTAAAATCTAAAGTGGATGTTTTGGCAGAGGGCATAGAGTGTAAAGAATTGCAGGATTTAGTACATGTCTCTGAACAGGTGGGTAAGCATTCTTTGCAGTGTGGTTTTGATGCTGTACAGGCCTCTTCTAGGGTGGCTGCCACTGGTTCAGTTCTTCGTAGGCACGCCTGGCTTAAGGATCAGAATTTGTCCGAGCATGTTAAGACTAGAATTCTGGATGCCCCTTTACAGTCTGAAGTTTTGTTTGGTGCCCCTGTGGAGTCGGTTTTGAAGAAAATGGAAGACAAGGCTAAGTCCATGCAGACTGTTAAAGTTTTTTGCAGGTGCAACCTCCAAAGTTTAGTAGAAATTGGCCTACTAAGGGGTGGACCTACCCTTCTTCTGATTCTCAGTCTAGGGGTAGATCTAGACGTGGCAGGGGCAGATCTCACAGTACATTCAGGCCTAGAACTTGGAGTTCACCTGCACAATCTGCAGGTGAGGGCAGGGGCCAGTCCTTTCGTAAACAGGCCCAATGACCTGCATTTTCAGCTGCCAGATTCTTCTTCCCTGGCAGCTCCTTTAGGAGGAAAGTTGGCACTCTTCAAGCAAAACTGGCTTTTAGTCACCCAGGACAAATGGGTATTGGACATTATAAACCGAGGCTACAAGTTCTATTTCCATACATTGCCTCCTTTCAAAGGCATGCCAGACGTTCCTCCTCGGCAAAGGATAGAGACTCACAAGCAGATTTCTTTACTTCTTCAAATGGGAGCTATACAGCCAGTTCCTCTGTCAGAAGTGGGACTAGGATTTTATTCTCGCCTGTTTCTAGTACCAAAGAAAGGGAACACGTGGAGACCAATTTTGGATTTATCTATCCTCAACACTTATCTGGACATTCCAAAGTTCAAAATGCTAACGTTACAACAGCTTTTACCTCTGTTGGGAAAAGATCACTGGATGGTAACTCTGGATCTCAAAGAGGCTTATCTTCATGTTCCTATCAGGCCCAGTTGCAGGAGGTACCTGCGTTTTCGGGCTGGAAATTTACATTATCAGTTCTCTGCATTGCCCTTTGGCTTATCTACTGCCCAGAGTGTTCACAAAGGTTCTGGCTCCAGTGATAGCCTTTTTCAGGTTAAGAGGAATACAGATTTATCCTTATTTGGACGATTGCCTGATTATGGCACAACACAAAGACAAACTTCTGCATCATCTACAGTATGTGATGGTAGTGTTAAGATGCCTAGGGTATTCTGTGAACGAAACAAAGTCCAGTCTAGTACCCTCTCAGGACATGTGCTTTCTGGGTGTGAGACTGAATACAGCTTCCCAGATGGCCTTTTTGACCCCGGACAAACAAAGAAGCCTTTCTCTTTATTTCCATCAAATGTCTCTACAGTCCAGGCTGACTGCAAGGACAGTCCTTCAAGCCTTGGGGTTCATGGCATCTTGTATTCTGGTGCTTCCCAATGCCAAATTGCATATGAGGAAGCTTCAATGGTATCTCAAAAATGTATGGACACAACACTGCCAAGATCTAGACACTGTCATTCAGATAATACCTTGCATTCAGAAAGAATTTTTGTGGTCGGCTCAGGAATGTCACCTAAACAAGGGACTCTCTGTGACCCGACCAGAGGCGAGTCAGATTCTAACGACAGATGCCTCGGACAAGGCTTGGGGAGCACACCTCAATGGAAAATGGGTGCAAGACACGTGGCCTGTCAGACTTCAACATTTGCATATCAACTTGAAGGAGATGTTAGCAGTCCATTTTGCATTGATGGCTTTCAAGGATTTACTTCACCCAGGACAGGTGTTGATTCAAACAGACAACACTACTGTCATGTGGTACATCAACAAGCAAGGGGAACCCATTCTTACCCTCTTTGCAGGCAAGCGATGATTTTGTGGGAGACTGCTCTCAGTTTACACCTCAATCTTCAGGCAAGGTTTCTACCAGGAGCACAGAACTCCTTAGCGGATGTGTTGAGCAGACAGATTGTGGATCCTCACGAGTGGAAACTGGATCCTCATGTGTTTCAAAAGTTGACAGTGTTATGGGGGACTCCAGACATATATCTGTTCGCTTCTCCACTAAATTACCAGTTGCCAAAGTTTTGCACAAAAATGTTTCATCCCACAGCTTGGAAGGTGGATGCTCTATCATTCAGTTGGAGCAATCTTCATGTCTATGCCTTTCCACCTCTGCCTCTCATTCCCAAGGTACTCCTGAAGGCCAGAATAGACAAGCCATCCATGATTCTGATAGCGCCGGATTGGCCTCGACAGCACTGGTACCCACTACTGAGGAGTTTGGTACAGGAGCCTCCATGGCCTCTGCCTTTGATTCCGCATCTTTTGTCTCAGGAGGGCAATCACTTCCTCAATGTCAAGATTCAGTCTCTGCATCTCACAGCCTGGCATATTCTGTTTTAGGCCCTGGAGGGTCTCAGCTTCCACAACAAGTTTTGAATGTTATTTTGGAGGCCAGAAGGCCTAGTACAAGGAAAGTTTACACTGATAAATGGAGGAGATTTTTTCTTTAGAGCAAAGCGAAGGACTTTGATGTTTCCAAGCCTGATTTAAGTGTTTCTCTTCAATATCTTACTGAGTTATTGGACAAGGGTTTGTCTTTCTCCTCGATAAAGGTTCATGCTGCAGCCATTTCTGCTCACTGTGACTGTGACCCTCCTTTATTTTCCCATCCTTTGTTTAAGCAATTTCTTAGAGGGGCAAAGAACATAAGACCCCCACGTAGAGCTCCTACCCCTGCTTGGGATCTCAATTTTGTGTTGGAAAAGCTTACTCTACAACCTTTTGAGCCTGCAGCTACTGCTGAGTTGAAGTATTTATCATGGAAGACTGCTTTTTTGTTGGCCATTACCTCTGCAAGAAGGGTTTCTGAATTACAGGCCCTTATGGCAGTGGAACCTTTCCTGATTTTTCATAAGGATAGGGTATCTTTGCGTACTAATCCTTCCTTTATGCCTAAAGTGGTTTCTAGTGTGGCCTTGAACCAAACTATTCATTTGCCTACTTTTTATGCAAACCCCCAAAATAAAGGGGAGAAGGTTTTGCATACTTTGGATATTCACAGGCAGTTGCGTTATTATTTGAGCAGAACCAAGGGGTTCAGGCAGTCTCAGCAGTTGTTTGTTTCTTTTGCTTTGGGTTCTCAGGGAAAACCTGTTTCAAAACAAACTATTTCTAAATGGATTGGGTTTTGTATTTCTTTCTGTTATTCCCATCATGGTAAGGAGATTCCGGCTGGAATCAGACCTCATTCCACTAGAGCTACTGCCACTTCTACTGCCTTTCTAAGGGGGGTAGCTACAAAAGATATTTTGGAAGCAGCCACTTGGAGTTCGGTACATACTTTTTCCAAGCATTACCACCTTCCTCTTTATTCTACGTCTAGGGCTGGATTTGCCACTGCAATATTACAGGGCATTTTAGCAGCCCCTAATGCTTTATGATTTTGCCATCCTCCCTTTACCTCTGCTTTGGGATTCTACCCATATGTAAGGACTGCAGCAATGTGAGATGAAGAACATAGTACAGTTTTGTACCTACCATAAATGTAGATGTTCGAAGATCCACATTGCTGCAGTCCAATTTACCCTCCCTCCTTCCCCTCTGTAGTTTAGCATGGTTATATGGTTTGGGTTATGGTTGTTGTTGGGCATGTTTTTGGGAGGTATCCTGTTTTTGGGCTGTGGCCTTTCTTTTTAGGGCCTTCTGACATCTGGGGCAAGAAAAGACTGAGGATATGATGTCGGTCATGCGCTTTTATACCCTGACGCTGTGATGTCAGATTTGAGTGCCCATGACCGACGTCAGCCTAATACTTTGGTATTCGGGCCGACCGAGGACAGCGGACTACCCATATGTAAGGACTGCAGCAATGTGGATCTTCGAACATCTACATTTATGGTAGGTACAAAACTGTACTTTTTATGTGTTAATACATGTATTTTTGTTTAGTGGGATAACTTTTTTTTTTGTCGTTTAAGGTTAAATGTTTTGAGTTTGAGCTAAAAGTGGTAGATAATTGTGACTGTAAGTTCTGTACTTCTGATTCCCACTCCTTTAGTTTATTTGTATACCAAACTGCAGTCTTGCCATAAATATAAGCCTTTAAAGCATCCCACACCATTATTGTGCTTATTTTAGAATTATTATTTACCTCTAGAAAGAATTTTAACTCTGATAATAACCAAGGTTTAGAATCTTTAAGCTTGGTGATATAAGCAAGTATTAAAGTTACAGGGGTTAATTTGGTGAAATCCGTTTGTATAATTAACATAAGACAATCGCGATCTGATAAAGGATAAGGAAGAATAGTAAAAGTTTTAGTTTCAAATCATTGGAGGCAAGTATTCTGTCTCTGCTGGTTTGAGTTTTGAACCTGTGGTCAGTATGTGTAAAACATAGTGATTTATTATTTTTAGAGTTAAATGTATCATATAGATTAAGGCAATTTATCCATTTCATAAGAAGTTTTGCAGTCGATGTTTGTCTGTGTGGACAGTTGTTCATGGTGTCAAAACTATCGAGTATGCAGTTGAAATCACCCCCTAAAATGAGATTTCCTCTTATTGAATTAGTAATAAAGTCGACCTGGTATTTAGCAGTTGACACTCCCAATCCTGGAAACCAGAAGAGATTAGCAAGTGTGCAAATTCTGTGACTAAATTTTAGAATGACAATGACTAATAATCCCTGAGGATCTTCGTACTTGTATAAAATTTGTGGGTGAATAACACTATTCTTCCAATAGATCATCACACCCCTCCTTTTAGATTTGTATGAAGCATGGGCTAATACTGTATGATTGTTAGGTTTCCAAGCATCTTTCGCTGTGGACTTAGAGAGTTTCCTGTAAGAATAATATTTGTGATTTATTCAGTTTTAGATTATCTTACTATGTTTGACCTTTTCTCTGGGTTATTAATGCCATTGATGTCAAGTGAAGCTAAAGATAAAGACATGATATGAGGGAAATTTAGAAAATAATCATTGATTATTGATTTTTTAATCATAAAATACTTCCTGGTAACTAGAGACATCCGAACTTTCACAAGTAAAAAAAAAATATCTGTAAAAACATTGACTGTAAATATAATATGAGACGTGCCTGAATATAGAAACGAGCAACAGGATAAACATCTTGAAGCATAAAGTAACAAAAAATTATATTTTCCAAAACAAACATGGAATTAATAAAATTCCCAGTTTGAAAGATAAACTAAAATCAGTCAAACTGCTTTCCCAAACCCATGATAAGCATAACTGTTAGCACTGATAGGTACTAGCGATGAGAGTTATGCTATAAATAATCTGAAACGTTTTCACTAGAGTAGCTGTAGTTGAATAAAACCTCAAACTTCTTAAAAGATGGTAGACAACAAGAGTATTAATTTTAAACCTCAAGGATTTATAACTTTATAATATTAAGTAATATTTATAAGTCTGTGAAAGAGAATAAATGTTGGTTATTTCAGGTGAACTCTATTAAAATAAATTAATATGTTTAGGAAGCATACACACAAATACATTCATTGTCAGGGCTAGAATCATAACAAAACAAAAATGTTATTACACAAAGGTAACTCCTGTGAAGCAAGCTCATTCTAATAAGAAACTGACAGAATCTTTAAGACAAACTTGCATGTACAGTCTAGTAAATTACGAGCAACCACAGAAGTGTGGTGTTTGATATCTTAAACTAAGTGAAGATTTGTATTTTAGAGTCAAGATCAGAGGTATAAAACAGATGGAGGGAATTACACCCCCCCCCCATTTTTGAAAAAGACATTCTTAATAATGTCATGTGAACATATTAGCAACTATACAAATACACATAGTGTGACTATCAGTATGCATCTGCACTCTGACAAAAGCATTCATGCCTAAGCAGTAGATATATATATAAATAGCATGTATGGGAATATTTACACTCCATATGTGAAAGATTATTGAATAAACTAAGGCATTCAGATATACATGCATATCAATGTAAAGCATATGTAGGCATACGTACAGATGACTGTGCAAGTGTATCATTTCATTTGCTATCCTGTTTATCTAAATATCTGTATAACAAGTGAAAATTGTATGTTAAAATATTTTTTTGCATGCATATCACTCAATCTGCATTAATACCACTTGCGGTACATTCGAAGGAGCTTGTTAACATTGCAATGCATTATGAAAAACGTTTAAAAGTGGTAGCTATCTAAATTATCTAAGTCCCTTATTCTATCAAGATTAATTAAAAGTAAAATATATCTTAAGCATTTATAAATCACTATTTAAACTGCTAAAATAGCTATGAAATCAGTTTAAACAAGAAGAGAAATCAAACCTTATTAAAATCAAAATCACATTTATTGGCCAAGTATGCGCACATACAAGGAATTTGACTCCGGTTTCAGTGCCGCGTCAAGTATGACATAAACAGCATACGTACAGCTAGTAAAGACAAACAACATACATTCAACTGTTAAGAATAAGACACACAATAATAACTGTAAATATACATATACATACAAGATGCAAAGTGAAACTCAATGCAAGAAATAATGAAATAAACTCTGAAAGAAATAAATATTAACAGTATGTAAACAACATATGTAAAATAACATATATCAGGACATTTTTGGCTATAAGCAGGAAGTTTAGAGCAAGGAGTGTGTCTCTAATACTGTCCCCTTCATTTCCTGCGAGTTGCAACAAAAAGAGACAGCCTAAAAGCTTCCTGAAATGCAGAGGAGAAACTGTGCAGTTTAAAACGTCTCGCATGTCTTCTCGAGGTAAGAAAAGCTTCACCTCGAAGTATAACAACTTTTTTTTTTTTTTTTTTTTTTTTTAAAACAGAAACAACCAAGCTTTCGCTCCAATGTATGCAAATTTGTTTATGGGCCTTGTGGAATTTAGTCATACACATAGAAGTGAATTTTATAGAAATTTTGTGACAGGATACTTTAGATTCATAGTTGTCCTTATATTCATTTGTAAAGGGGGAAGAAATGAAGTAGGGACATTTATTGAATATATGAATAACAATAGATTTCAAATAAAATATGATGGATTACAGGAAGGCACAAGGGTAAATTTTCTGGACTTGACCTTAGAAGGATTATGTGATGGAAGAATAAAAACTCAAATTTATAGGTGAGTGATTAATAGATTAATTGATTTTGTTTTATATAAAAAGGAATGTTTTTTACACACAAAGTACTCCGAAAAGGCTGTTTTAGCCGAGGAGCTAAGAGAGATTATTGTGTTGCTGTTCATTGTATTTTACAAGAAAGATTGGTTTGCTGCTATTTATTGTATCTTTTGGACATTGCTTGACATTTTTCTGCTGCTATCCAGTATCTGGTGACAATCATTTTGCTGCTATTTGCTCAACTGAGAACTGTCAGTCAATAAACGGAATTGAATCGTAAATCCAGGAGTGTGGAGTTTTCTGGTTCCTGTAGTTCGTTTTTGGTTTTGTACGTGAGTGATTTACAAAGAAGAGAAATCGAACCTTATTAAAATCGGAATCAGAATCACATTTATTGGCCAAGTATGCGCACATACATGATTTATATAAACAGCATACGTACAGCTAGTAAAGACAAACGACATATATGCAACTGTTAAGAATAAGACACACAAAAAATGTAAATATACATACAAGATGCAAAGTGCAACTCAGTGCAAGAAATAATGAAATAAACTCTGAAAGAAATAAATATTAACAGTATGTAAACAACATATGTAAAATAACATATATCCGGGCATTTTTGGCTATAAGCAGGAAGTTTAGAGCAAGGAGTAAAAAACATTCTATTTTGCTGTCTTTTTTTCTGTGTGTGTGTGTGTGTTTATTTGAATGGATTCTCTACTAATTAAGTGCTGTTAAACATTTGTATTACGTTTAGCATGTGAATTGCTAAAATGTTCTCACTGGCAGTTTAAATAAAGCTGTCTTGTTTACAGAAAGAACCCTCCCCTTCCTTCTTATTTAAACTTTAAGCACACTAGATTTATTAACTAAACTAAAAGCAAGATTCTTTATCTTAAGTCAGCGAAAAGTATTTAATCTTATTTAATCACGTTTTCTAGAAAAGGCATCATGAGTTAACTTTCTGTGGTGTATACTAGTTAATGTTTCGGAATTACATTCAGATACAATGCAAATACAGTATAATCAAATTAAGAAATCATTTACTGTTGAAAGGAAAACAAAGAAGATGCTTTGAGAGATTTACTTGTTGTAGCAGTTGAAGTATCAGTCTTTTGTTTTTTTTTCTTTTTAACATTAGTCCATGTTTTTTTTCTCAGAGGTTCTTTTTAAGGAAGACAAAGAAAAGTCCATATCTTAAGGAATAGTAATTGGATTTTTGTTTGCTATGAAGGTGGTAGCATCATCTAAGTTGTTAAAGGGTCTTATTCCACTAGAGAGGTGCATTTTGATTTTTGCAGGATACATTATTTGTGCTTTGATATTATTTTGTTCTAAAAGTTTGATCAATGACCAGCATTTTTTCCTAATATTTACAACTTTAGCAGAATAATCATTGTCAAACCTGATAAGACTTTGGTTGAATTTTAAAGGGCTTTCCTCCAAGCAGTTTTTAACACCAGTTCCTTTTCTAAGTGAGAGAGAAATTTTATAACAATAGATCTCAGTGATGCTGAAGAGGAAGTAGGTACTGGTTAGCAGTTGCTCTATAAGCTCTCTCTGTACCATAGGCAAATCCTTCCTGTAAATCTAACATTTTAAGGATCCAGGAGTTCAAAAAAGAAATAATGTCTTCACCTTCAGTTTTCTCTGGCACCCTAAAAATTCAAATGTTGTACCTTCTCTACCAGTTTTCAAGGTCATCAATCTTACTCAGTAACCAAGTGTTTTGCTTGAGAAGAAAATCAGTGTGTAATTCATCTTCCTTTCCCATATACATCAGTTATAGCTGTTTCCATGTCCATTATTTTATTCTGGTGCTGTTGAAAAAGTTCCTTGAAAACTTCAGTTTGTTTTGAACTGTTCTCCATAGTGTGTCTAGAGTGGAGGACACCAGTTGTAGTTCTTTCCTCAATGCAGAATCAGTTTGAGAAAGCTTGGAGATGTCATTTTTCCTTCAAATTAAGTCTCAAATAATTTGAAAGGAATTTTTTAAAATACGTTTATCAAAATTTGTAGAATTAAAGTCTAAACTATTATTGATAAGATTTTATAAAAAATATGAATGTATTGTAGGCTAATTCTTGTGTAAATAATTAGTTTTACAGAGCTTAAAATAAGTGCTGCACTGAGATGACCATCGTGGCTCTGCCCCGCATCTTTCCTTCTGTAGGTCTTTGCTTCTTTCTCACTTCCAAATCTGGAGCATATGCATGGTGTGCTGTTTCAGTTAACAAGTCCTGCTGTGGAATACCAGTCCAGTTGCTTATTAGTACTTTCATAAAATTAATATAGCCTATTCTTTTCCAGTCTTTGTTACAGCAAAAAATCTCAGGTTTTCTCTGTGTGCCTGTTTTGTAGCTCTATTTTTTTAAGCATTTCTTCTTCAGGAGCCTTGTATTCAGCCAGTTGTTCCTTCATTTCATCCAGTGATTTCTGCAGTTTAATCAGCTCATCAGAATAGCTACTTGAAGCTTATTTTTTTCTTTTCAGCATTTTGTTACTTGACTCCAAATATTCCTCCAGTGCCTGTTTTATTTTAAAGGGACAATCCCAGAGTTTTTAAAGTCGGGTCCGTATTCCGGATGATCAAAGTAACGCCTACCTTAATGACACCACATAATTCCTGCCCACAGGATCGTTTTATTTAAATGTTTGTACATTTCTCCTTCCCAAGTCTCTTTCTACTTCCCATTGTCAGCAAAGCCTTCAATCTGCGTTCCTATCGCCGGTAAAGCATGTCTTATGTTGTGCTGCCATAGCAACGATCCACTTAAAAAAAAATGGAGATTACACTGAGGTAGAGCTCGTACTGAATGACAGCTAACTGCTGCTGCTGTTATTTTTACACTCGCAGAGCTGATGTTCTTCGTGTTTCACTGTTGCAGTCATTACATTTGGGTAATCCTGCTAGCAGGTTGCCCTCAGTCGGCCTGAATTCCAAAGTCCTGGGTCCTGCGTCGGCTGCTGTCGCCCCTTCCCTGACATCAGGTCGTCAGGGGTATAAAAGAAGCAGCCGACGCCATTTTCTTTAGTCTTTCTTGCCGCGCGGTGCCCGAAGCAGAAGCAGTTCTCAAGTGCCAGCCGGCCGACTCCTGAGATTTTTGTGTTCGAGTTTCAGATCCGAAGTCTCCAATAAAGCTAAGTACCCCATTGGGGAAACTTTTTTCTTGCTCCAGACCGATGTCAGAAAAAGTAAATAATTGTATTTCTTGTGGAAAGCAAATACCTCATAAGGACTTTCATTCTTACTGTATTCCTTGCCTAGGCCCTGATCACAATGTTTCTGGTTGTCTGTTTTGTGCTAGAGTTAACCAACGCACTATTAAGCGTCGGTATGATTTTGCTTTAAACTACTTTGGACACCAGTTTAATTGTCCAGAAATGTCGTCGGATAGCCATCCGACTACCGGAGTTCACAAAAAACGCAAAGAAAAGGAGAGAGATAGACAACCGAGGCCCAAAACTGACGACGAAGCTTCTCCTAAGCCAGTTGCCGGTTCTCAGTGAGGTGCTTTCGCAGCCCCTGACGCCCGCTACTTTAGAGTCGCAGGCCGCTACCGACTCCCACGTGGGGTCAGCCATGCCGCTGGAATCTCAAGGTATTGATATTGGAGCCTCGGATACTATTCCTTCAGATAGGTCTGGAGCCGCTGAGCAGGCACTGGCTTCTGAGGGTGTATTCAGACCTAAACATCTTTACATTAAACCGACTTCAGCTTCAAAGGCAAAGACTAAAGCACCTTCTAAAGCAAAGAAACAAAGTTAAGAGCCACGTGGACAGGCCTCTATGCCCGAAAACCAGATGCTCAAAATGGCCGAAGACTTGATTATCTTGATTAGGGGTTCCCATCCCCCTCCTGATAAGAGGCCTAGGCAAGAGACTGGCTATGAATCTTCAGATCAGGTTTCTATTTCTTCTGATTCGTCTTCTGATCAGGAATATTCTCTTCCCCCCTATGAGGATTCTAATGCTGAAGAATTTACACCTTCAGCTTCTCCTCCAGAGGACTATTCTTTTGGGGAAACCTTGCATACCATGAGGGAGCATTTCCACTGGGAGAGCCAAGATTTTTCAGAATCTAAAAAGAGGCTCAGGGATTTACTTTTACTACCTCAGCACAGGCCACTAGCCATTCCACTTGTGTTAGACATTGTAGATGATGTGTTTTCGGAGTCTAGTCTTACCCCTGACTCCTTACCTCCAGCTCCTGTTAAGCCTGACAAATATTACAGGGTTCCTGACTCTCATAAAGTCCTTTTTAAAAACCCTGCTGCAGACCCAGAAACTATTTCACAGGGTCCCAAAGGAATTAAGGCTTCCGCTGCAGAAAACCCTACCCCCTCTGACAGAGATTCTAGGGCACAGGATAGATGGGGAAAAAGGTTTACACATCTGCTACCTTGGCTATAAGGGCCATAAACTGTCAGTTTCATATGCTCAAATATCAGCAACATGTCATGGCATTGCTTAAACAGAAAATGTTGTTAAACTCTGAATGTGCAGAAAACAAGGAAATGCAGGATTTATTGTATGCAGCTGAACAAGTTGGAAAGCATACTTTGCAATGTGGTTTTGATTTTTGGAGGCCTCCTGCAGGGCCACAGTTACGGGGTCTGTAATTAGGAGGCATGCTTGGTTAAAGGAACAGAATCTGCCTGATCATGTCAAAGTTAAGTTATTAGATACACCTTTACAGCATGATACTTTGTCTGGTGTTAAGGCAGAAGAGGTGTTAAAGAAAATAGAGGACAAAGCTAAATCTATGCAAACTAAACAAGTACAGCCACATAGGTTTAGTAGACACTGGCCTACAAAGAATTGGTCCTTTCCTGTGTCGGACAGACCTCAAAGGGGCAGATCCACACACCCTAGAGGCAGATCCCAGACGCAAGGTTCATAAGGTCAAAGCAGTAGGGTTGCTTCTACCTCCAAAGTTGGAGAAGACAAATCACAACCATACAGGAAATGGTCCCAATGATTTCCCCCTGCCTGCACCAAGCACTTATCTCCTGACAGCACCCTTAGGGGGGAATGAGCACTTTTTTTCTCAAAATTGGCACATTATAACCCAGGACAAGTGGGTTCTAAATATCGTGTCACAAGGCTACAAGTTCCATTTCCATACCCTGCCAAAGGTAAACGGCTGGCCATATCTGCCAAAAAATCAATGGGCAGAGGCACAAAAACAAGTCTCATCCCTCATAGACATGGGAGTCATTCAACAAGTACCAGAGCAAGAGTAGGGGCAAGGATTTTACTCAAGACTGTTCTTGGTACCCAGAAAGGATGAGGCCTGGAGACCAATACTGGACCTATCTATTCTGAACACATTCCTGGATATACCAAAATTCAAGATGTTGACTTTGCAGCAGCTTCTGCTCATGCTGGGCAAGAACGCTTGGCTTGTGACTCTAGACCTAAAAGAGGCATACCTGCATGTGCCAATCAGACAGTTATGCAGAAGATACCTCAGATTCAAGGCTGGCTCAATGCATTACCAATTCTCTGCACTGCCCTTTGGCTTATCTACTGCGCCCAGGGTCTTCACAAAGTGCCTGGCACCAGTAATTGCATTCTGCAGACAAAGAGGAGAACAAATATATCCTTACTTGGACGACTGTCTAATTCAAGCAGAGAACAAGAACATTCTTTACAGCATCTGGTGTTCATGAAAAGACTTCTAACATGCTTAGGGTACACAGTCAACGAAAATACATCAAAACTAGTACTTTCTCAAGAGTTAATATTCCTGGGTGCAAGCTTAAATACAACTGCCCAGATGGCTTATCTCACGCCAGACAAACAAAGGCAACTGACTACCTATTTCAAAATGTTGGCAACAAAGGCCCAGTTATCTGCAAGAAAAATTCTACAGGCTTTGGGCTTCATGGCATCCTGCATCCTACTAATTCCATATGCAAGACTGCATATGAGGAAACTTCAATGGTACCTAAAAGTGTTTGGACTCAACATTGCCACAGCCTGGAAACAATGATTACTCTCATTCCCTGCCTGCAACAGGAGTTTCGATGGTGGGCAAAGGCTTGTCACCAAAACAAGGGACAGCCATTCACTGTACTCCTAAAGGTCAGACAGGAGAAGCCAAAGATGATACTGATTGCCCCAGACTGGCCCCGCCAGTACTGGTATCCAGTCCTAAGGAACTTGTCTCAATGCCCAGCTTGGACCTTACCTCAAATACCTCATCTACTGTCCCAGCAAAACAATCAGATCCTGCACAGCCAGGCCAGGACTTTAAACCTGGCAGCATGGTGAATAATGTAGTCATACAAAACACACCTCTCAGTAAAGCTGTGATGGATGTCATTTTGGAAGCCAGAAGCCTAGTACTAGAAAATCTTATTCTGGAAAATGGAAGAGATGCTGTGCTTGGAACCAGGCACAAGGAACAGATACAGCTGTGCCAAATGTTCCTCAGATTTTGCAATACTTAACTGAGATGCTGGACAAAGGCTTATCTTTTTCATTTATTAAAATTCATGCCTCTGCCATTTCGGCTCATTACAATACAGAGCCACCAATCTTTATTCATCCCTTACTAAAGCAGTCCCTCAAAGGAGCCAAATATTTAAGACCTCCAAGGAGATCACCAATGCCTGCATGGGACCTCAACTATGTCTTGGAAAAACTCACCCTGCCTCCTTTTGAGCCAGCTGCTACTGCAGATATAAAGTTTTTATCTTGGAAAACAGCTCTGCTCCTAGCAATAACTTCTGCAAGACGAGTTTCAGAGCTACAGGCACTCATGGCTGTGGAACCTTTCATTATTTTTTATCCAGACAGGGTCTCTCTGAGGACAAACCCGACATGTATGCCTAAGGTAGTGTCCAGTGTGGCTCTTAACCAAACTATTCATCTGCCAACTTTTTATCCAAATCCACAGAACAAGGGGAGAGGATTCTGCATTCTTTGGACGTACACAGACAGCTTACATTCTACTTGGACAGAACCAAAGTTTTCAAAAAGACAGAGCAATTACTAGTGACATATGCTGCAGGATCACAAGGAAAGGCTATCTCAAAGCAGACTATTTCAAAGTGGATAGGCCACTGCATTCGTTTCTGCTACTTACACCATGGCAAGCCAGTGCCTAAGGGCATTAGGCCACATTCAACCAGAGCTGCAGCCACTTCAGCAGCCTTTCTCAGGGGAGTACCAACCAAGGACATTTTAGAGGCTGCTACTTGGAGTTCAGTGCACACCTTTATCAAGCACTATCATCTGCCACTCTACTCTAAATCCAGGGCAGGCTTTGCCACAACAGTGAAACACGAAGAACATAGTACAGTTGTGTACACTTACCATAAATGTAGATGTTCGAGTGTATTCACTGTTGCAGTCCAGGTTACCCACCCGCCACCCCCCTTTCTTCTGAGGGAACCTATCTTTCCTTCTCTGATTTATACAACCTATGTGGTGTATTTGCTTGTAGATGAAGGTAAAGTTTATATTGGGGAATGTATTTATATATATATATATATATATATATATATATATATATATATATATATAAATTTTGGCTACCTTTTTAGGGGGCACCTGACATCTGAGGCAAGAAAAACTAAAGAAAATGGCGTCGGCTGCTTCTTTTATACCCCTGACAACCTGACGTCAGGGAAGGGGCGACAGCAGCCAACGCAGGACCCAGGACTTTGGAATTTGGGCCGACTGAGGGCAACCTGCCAGCAGGATTACCCAAATGTAATGACTGCAACAGTGAATACACTCGAACATCTACATTTGTGGTAAGTGTACACAACTGTACTTTTAGCAAGTGTAAAATAAAAAAAAAGAAGAAGAAAATTTAAGTGAAAGAACTGTGTGAGTCAGTGAGTGTGTGTGTGTGCATGAGAGTTTAAGCAAGATCAGTTGAACCGTTATTTTACTCTCTAACTATCGCTTTTGCTGTTCAGCAACTGTAATAGAAAAAGAAACATTTAAAAAAGTGTGTGCGTGTATATTTGCTTGTGTGTTTGTTTCCGATTGTGTGTGTGAGTATATATGGGTGCTTACTTGGGTGAGAGCAAATGTGTGTGTGTGTGTGTGTGTGTGTGTGTGTGTGTGTGTGTGTGTGTGTGTGTGTGTGTGAAGAGTAACAGTGATCCAGCTGTGGCAGCAGAAGCAATTAAGCATTAGGAACACACTGGACAGACTAACCAGTAGAAAAATACAAGGAGTCTACTGGGTCCCTGCAGTCATGGCTAGATAAAATGACAAAATGAAAAGGTTCATTAGCCATATGAATGTCCCTGGCTAGGTTCCAACACTCTGCAGGCACGAACTGACATCAGTAGCTGTAGAATTAACAGTCCGAGCATATGTGCAGGTATTATTAAACAGACTCTTCAAGTGCAGCAAAACGTTGCCAACACTTTATAACGTGGTTAAAGCATTGTAATCATCCGATGCACAGAGTAGACCATATACATACTTCTCAACTGTCCAGATTTTTGCAGAATGTCCAGATTTTTCCTTCATATTTTTGGTCTGTTCCTCATAAAATTTGTGGTTTTCTGTAAGATCATTAAATGTTGAAGTCACTAAATGAGGGCAGTGATTTCAGTTTCAGACTTTATATAAATCAGAAAATTCATGTTAAAACAAATTCTTTTATTCTAGCAACTTTCTAAGTTTGTAACAGCAATATTTAAAAGTTGTTCCTATTTTTAAGCCTTTGTTCCTCCATTATTTACCTTTGTCCAGATTTTACTCACTAAAACTTTGAGAGGTATGGACCATAACTGTTGTCAGCTGTAGTTTTAGCATTTAGGTGACAATTTACTGTGTAAATTGTCTCAAGTTTTCAGTGATCTCACTGCTTTAATATTCTGTCTTTTTAAATCATGCTTATATTATGCCATCTTTGATATTCTGATAAATCACCAAGTCAGTAATGCCAGATTGATATTAGAGTTTTGTTTTTCTTATTGTTCAGAAAAGACATGAGGATGCAAAACCTACTGTTATTTATTTATGAAATGGAATAATACTAAAAGTTAATCCAGATTTTATTTCCCATTATTCTGACTACGTCCACAATTCTCAAGCAAAGAATTTGACATGTATGCTGGGAACCATCCCCTGATTTTGGAAAATTTCTTTGACAAGCTCGAAGCACTCCTTAAAATGGAAAACATTGACATTTGTGCTGTAACAGAGACCTGGTTCAAGGCAGCGGAAAGCACCCCTGCACTACCAGGCTATAACTCATTCCACATCTTTCAGCCCCAGAACTTGGATCGAAGCTTCAAAGGTGGTGGTGTTTCCATATTCATAAAGGATGCACACACCTCCAGACTGGTAGCCCAACATAACGCATAAGAAATACATCAGGTGCAGCTAACATTGGGTAAGACAGCGATTCAGGTCATAGCCTGCTATAGGTCCCAAACCATGTCCCAAGACTCACACTCCACGTTCCTAAGCACCCTGGAGAATGTTAGGGTCCAACCTAACACTCTCTTATTAGGCGACTTCAACTGCAGCTTCTATGGGACCTGACAATATCCCTGGCTGTGTTCTGCATGAACTACAGAGTGAACTGGCACCTCACCTGTGTGCCCTGTTCAATCACAGTCTTACCTCAGGCTTTGTCCCTGCCAAATGGCGCACATCTACAGTCATCCCCCTCCAAAAAGGAGGAGCGACTACAGACCCTGTGAACTATCGCCCCATTAGCCTGACTAGCCTGATATGCAAAGCTATGGAACGCATCATCATGTACCTAATAAACAAGGGTATAGGGAATCTCCAAACACTGGATCCCACACAGTTTAGTTTTGTGAAGGGTAGATCATGCCTGCTGAACTTGGTCGACTTCTTTGAGTCAATCACCAGAGCTGTGGATGAAGGCAGGGTGCTTCATACAGCCTACCTTGATCTAAGGCTTTTGATACCATTCCCCACTCAGGAATCATAGGAAAAACTCACTAAGCCCAGGCATCAACCCCTGTATCACTAGGTGGGTTCCAAACTGGCTCACAGATAAAACCCACAGTGTGAAAGGAGCTGACCTCAAGTCAGACTGCCGACTAGTCACGAGTGGAGTCCCACAGGGTTCGGTCTTGGGTCCTGTCCTGTTTCGTATCTACTTTTCTGAAGTCCAGGCCAACACGAAGGGACTCTGGCTGACAAATTTCTCAGACGATTGCAAGTTGGGAGCTATTATTAACTCCCCAAGTGATGTTAACATTGTACAGAATGACTTCACTGAGACCAACAACTGGTGTCAGAAGCATGGCCTTAAGCTCAATGCCAAAAAATGTGTCATCATCCCCTTTGGGAAAAACCCGGTTCCCATGAATTACCACATTGATGGTAGTCCACTGAATGCAGAAGGTGTTATAAGAAATTTGGGAACACAGGTTGACGCCAACCTCTCTTTTGATCACATAGCCACTGTGGTCAGAAAGTCCTTCTGCGTGGCACATCTCATTACTAAGGGTTTTGCATCCAGGAAGAAAGAGGTCATTGTCTCCGAGTGTAAAACAACTAGTAAACAAAAAGGCACTAAGGTAACATAACAGGTAACCTCACAAAACATTTATTAATCCACAATTTGATGAATGAAGAAATAAAAAAAACAGCTTTACTAGGTCATTGTCTCCCTCTACTCTTCCCTCATTAGGCCAGTCATCGAGTACAATGCCCCATTTGGCATGTACCTCACTAGACACCTGCAACAACTGGAGAGGCTTCAAAAGTAACTCACAAAGAGGATCCTAGGCCTTAAACACTTGAGCTATATGGACAGACTCAAAAAAACTCCAACTATTCTCTGTCTCATATCACCTACTTAGAGGCAATCTCTGCTTGACTTACAAAGCCATGTCTAACCCAGCTCTGTTAGAAATGCTACATCTAAAGAAATCCCAATCCCTCTGCACCACATGGTCCAGAGACCTCAACCTCATTACCACAAGTAACCAAACATGCTGGAGGGACAGTTTCATAACCCAGAGACTGCCCATACATGTCAAGCAGAGCACCTCGCTGACCCTCTTCAAAAGAAATCTTGATGAGTTTATAGGAAACAGAAAATTCACCCCGGGGATAACTCCAGTTTCTCTACTCAACAGAGACACTGGTAACTAAGGTCGGGTGGTACTATGCCAGGGTAATCCTATGGCTAGGCTTGTAAAGGCCCCAGGGCCATTAGCCTAATACACACCTATGAACTTTGCCTCAAATCTTTTGTAGCATTTTTTTTTTCTGGTAGCTCGATGAGGATTACAGACAAATTAGTAATGGTAGACAGTAGAGTACATGTATTGTTCAGAAAATGCATGATGATGCAAAGCATGTTTTCTATTATTATTAAATTTTTAGGAGAATTAGAGTAATACCATATTTCTCCGTAAATAAGACCTAACCAGAGAATAAGGCCTAACATGGTTTTCCAGGGTGGTCATGATATAAGCCCTACCCCAAAATGAAGCCCCAGTTAACATAGTCAACAACACACGACGGATGTGTTGAATTATAAAATAATATTATTGACACCCGTTGACTGAGGTCATCATACTCTTCTTGCAATTTTGAGACCATTTGGACACCCAACTTCTTCTCTTTGCAGAAAGTCATAAGATTCTTTCCCTGGGAGTACTCCATGATTCTTACTGTAACCCTAATCCTCACTCACAATTGACGGTTGAGATCATCGACCCATAAACACTGGCAAGTGAACTTTGATTGGTCCAAGTACAGACATCGCACATAAAACGTGTGCACTTGATAACGAACGGCTGTGGTGTCTTCTTAACTGTCACCATTTTGTGTTGCCACTCGTGTCTCGTAAGTCTTCAATTAGCCCCCCCCCCCCAGACAAGATGAGTGCAAAAAGAAAGAACTATTCCATCGAGTACAAGAAAGGAATCGTGGAGGACTCCCGAGGAAAGAATCTGATGGCTTTCTGCAAAGAGAAGAAGAAGTTGGATCTCCGAATGTTCCGAAAATGGCGTGCAGCGTAAGATAACCTCAGTCAACAGGCCGACGAGGAAAATACTAAGAAGTGCAAGTGTGGATCAGGTTAGCAGCCATTATTTCCTGAGCTGGAAGACATCATCTGTGAATGGATTGCTAATGGGAGAGCAAAGGCTTAGGTTGTGTGCAGCGCTGATATTCAAGCATTTGCCCTTGCAATGACACCACAGTTAGAAACATCCCCAGAAGAATTCAAAACATCACAACATTGGCTGTATGGCTTCTTTTAGCAATATGAACTGTCTCTAAGAAGATCAACAACACTGTTCAAGCTGGAAGATACTGAATATGTCCTTCAAGGATGCATCTGCAATCATAACATATGGGTTGTCCTGCCTCAGGCAGCCCTTCGGTCGGCCGGATTCCAAAGTCTGGGTCTGGCCTCGGCTGATGTCGCACCTTCCCCGACGTCAGAGCATCTGGGGTATAAAAGTATCAGCCGACGCCATTTTCCTCAGTCTTTCTTGCCGTGCGGTGCCCGAAGCAGAAGCTGTTCGCAAGTGCCGGTCGGTCAGATCCAGTGATTTCAGCTACCGAAAACTTCGAAAAAGCTAAGTACCCCATTGGGGACTCTTTCTTGCCTCAGCCGATGTCAGATAAAGTAAATAATTGTTTAACTTGTGGGAAACAAATACCTCATAAGGATTTCCATTCCTACTGCCTTCCTTGTTTAGGCCCAGACCACGACGTATCGTCCTGTTCAGCCTGTGCTTCCTTCAACCGACGAACTATTAGACGTCGGTTGGAGTTTGCAGAGGAATTTTTTGAGGCTAGTTTTGCATATAAAATGCCGTCGGAGACTCCGACATCACATTTGGTGAAAAAACGGAAGGACAAGGACCGACACTCGCGGCCTGCAGTTTCGTCTGAAACCACGGTAAGGCCTACCGCGAGTGTCTCGGTTTCGGCCGAAACCGAGTCCTCGGAGATTCCTTCATCCGAATCCACTCAACCGACCACCGCGGCCCAGGAGGCCCCGGCTGAGTCGGCTACCGAGCTACCTACCGAAACCAGTGCCCAGGATATGTCCGACACCATACCTTTGGACATATCTACTCCTGCACGTGGGGCAGCTAGGCCCCCTGCTTCCATGTCCATTAAGGCCTTTTCTAGGGCTAAAGCTGCTAAACTTTCTAAAGCTTTGCCTCCCAAGACTACATCCCAGAGGCCTTCCTCTAGTTCTCAGATCCTCAGCCTTGCAGAGGACCTTATTTCTTTAATTAGAGGTTCACAACCTCACCCGGACAGGGCCTCTCACCCTCCACCAGACAAAAGGCCCAGGACTGAGCCTTCTGACCCACACTCTTCAGATGAGTCCTCGGATGGTTCTGAGTTGCCAGACCACCAGGAGGAGGCTTATTCACCCTATGAGGATTCTGATGCAGAAGAATCTATCCCTTCGGCCTCCCCTCCTGAAGAGTTTTCCTTTGGTGAGACTTTACACTCCATGAGAGAGCATTTTCAATGGCAAGGTCAGGATTTCTCTGATTCTAGAAAAAGATTAAGGACCTTTTTACATTTGCCTCAGCATAGGCCCTTAGCTATACCTCCTGTTTTGAATGTAATTGATGATGTGTACAATGATGTCAGTACAGCCCCTGATACTCTCCCCCCCAGCCCCTACCAAACCTGATAGATACTACAGGGTCCCGGATTCTCATTTTCATCTGTATAAAGCCCATTCTGCAGACCCAGAAACTATTACTCTGGGCCCTAAAGGGGTTGCGGCTGCCACTGCCAAAAATCCTCTATCTTCTGAAAGAGAGTCTAGAGCTTTAGAGAGATGGGGAAAGAAGGTATATACTTATGCAACTCTTTCCGTCAGGGCACTAAATTGTCAATTTCATATGATACAGTACCAAGAGTATTTGTTAGATGAACTGAACAAGAAGCTTTCTTCTCCTGAGCCCCTTGACCGTAAATCCCTTCAGGATTTGGTACACAACTCACAGCAGGTTAGTAATCATTTCTTAAAATGTGGTTATGATGCATTGGAGGCTTCATTTAGGTCAGCTATGACTGGGGCAGTTATTCGTAGGCATGCCTGGCTGAAGGAACAATCTTTGCCAGACCATGTTAAAGCTAAACTCCTGGATGCTCCAATGGAGAAACAAAATTTATTTGGCTCCTCTGCTCAGGAGGTCTTAAAGTATGAAGAAAAGGCAAAATCTGTGCAAACAGTTAAGGATTTCCTACAAGTACAACCACCGAGATTCAGCAGAAACTGGCCTACTAAGAATTGGTCCTTTCCAGACTCGGACAGAGCCCAGAGAGGCAGGAACAGACACCCCAGAGGCAGAGGCCAATCTAGGGGCTCTTACAGAGGCCGCCAGTGGCAGCCTGCCAACCAGAGAGGTAGTGCAACAGCAGCAACAACAACATCTACACCAGGACAGGCTCAATGACTTTACTATGATTCCGCCCACCAGGGCTCAACTGGAAGCACCCTTGGGCGGAAAGCTTGCTTTATTCTCGGAAAATTGGCATTATATTACAAGGGACACATGGACACTGCAAATTATAGACAAAGGATACAGGTTCCACTTCCACACTTTGCCAAAAAGAAACGGAATGCCAAACCTACCACCAAATCAGAGGGCAGAGGCTTTAAAGCAGATCAACAACTTGCTTCAAATGAAAGCTATAGAAAAGGTACCACTTTCAGAGCAAGGCCAAGGATTTTACTCCAGACTATTCCTTGTACCAAGAAAAGAAAATCAATGGAGGCCTATTCTCGACCTGTCCGCACTGAATACTTACCTCATTGTGCCAAAATTCAAGATGCTGACCCTACAGCAACTTCTTCCCATGTTGGGCAAGGAGTCTTGGCTGGTGACTCTAGATCTCAAGGAGGCATACCTGCACGTCCCTATTCGACCAAACTGCAGAAGACACCTCAGATTTCTTGCAGGATCAGAGCATTATCAATTCTCAGCATTGCTCTTTGGCTTATCTACTGCGCCCAGAGTATTCACGAAATGCCTGGCATCAGTAATTGCACACTGCAGACTTCAGGGGATTCAAATCTACCCTTATCTGGACGACTGCCTTATACAAGCGGACAACAAGGTAAATTTGATAAAAGACTTGGCCTATGCCATCCACCTACTACAGGCATTGGGATACACAGTCAACATCCAAAAATCAAGACTGGTTCCATCCCAAAGGATAACCTTTCTGGGTGCGGATTTAGACACAACCACCCAAATGGCCTTTCTCACAGAAGAAAAACAAAAACAACTTCCGGATTACTTCATGAATCTGACAAGACAAGCTCAGCTTACTGCAAGGAAAATCCTGCAGGCCCTGGGTTACATGGCATCCTGCATAATTCTGATACCACAGGCCAGGCTGCATATGAGAAAATTACAATGGTACCTAAGGAGTGTATGGTCTCAACACAGTCACAGTTTGGAAACTTTGATACCGATCATTCCTTGCCTTCAAAAGGAATTCCTGTGGTGGGCTCAGGCCTGCCAGTCCAACAGAGGGTTGCCTTTCAACAAACCAAAAACAAAACAAACCATCACCACGGACGCTTCGGACCGAGGATGGGGAGCACACATGGAGGGCAACTGTATCCAAGGCTTATGGTCTCAAGGACAGCTACACATGCAAATAAACCAAAAGGAAATGCTGGCAGTGATGCATGCAATCGAGGCTTTCAAACCCTTCCTCCATCAAGGCCACCTCTTAATAAGGACAGACAACACCGCGGTCATGTGGTACATAAACAAGCAGGGAGGCACACACTCCTACCCTCTATGCCGGCTGGCTATGAATCTATGGGAGCTATGCCTGAAACTCAATATCCAACTGCAGTCCCAGTTCGTGCCAGGAAAGGAAAATGCACTGGCAGACAGCTTAAGCAGAACTACCATGGATGCACACGAATGGATGCTGCACCCAGACATCTTCCAACTCATAACAAAGGCATGGGGAACGCCGGAGATAGATCTATTCGCCTCCCCCCTCAACCATCAACTGAGGACATTCTGCTCAAGGACATACCACCCACAAGCATGGAGGGTGGACTCTCTCTTTCAGCTGGAAAGCTCTAAAAGTATATGCCTTCTCACCTCTTCCTTTAATGTACAAGGTTCTACTGAAGATCAGGGAGGAACAGCCAAGAGTGATTCTGATAGCTCCAGACTGGCCAAGGCAACACTGGTATCCACTATTGAGGAGCATGTCACAGGCAAAACCATGGCCTCTCCCCCTATGGCCTCTTCTTCTGACGCAGAACAATTTCAAGATCATGCATCCCAATTTGAAAACATCGCAACTAACTGCCTGGAAAATCCCTTAAATCCAAAACAAAATGTTTTATCACAGAGAGTGAAGGACATTATCATTGAAGCTCACCGGCCTTCCACAAGGAAGACATACTCAGCTAAATGGAAAAGATTTTTCATTTGGAATACATCAAAAGGCTTAGATGTGACAGTGGCAAGCATGACACATATTCTGGAATACTTAGCAGAACTGTTCCACAATGGCCTTTCCTATTCTTCCATTAAGATTCATGCCTCAGCAATTTCAGCAGAATACAATGTGGATCCACCTATCTTCTCACACCCTCTCCTCAAGCAATTTCTGAGAGGGATCAAAAATATCAAACCTCCAAGAAAAACCCCTTTACCTGCTTGGGATCTCAACTTTGTCTTGGAGAAACTAACACTTCCTCCCTTTGAACCAGCAGCAACAGTGGATCTTCAGTTTCTGTCTTGGAAAACCGCATTCCTTCTGGCAATAACTTCAGCAAGAAGAGTATCTGAGTTACAAGCATTAAAGGCAGTACAGCCATTTCTTATCTTCCATCAGGACAGAGTTACACTAAGAACTAATCCTACTTTTATGTCAAAGGTGGTATCTAGGGTATCCTTGAACCAAGCTATTCACTTGCCTACGTTCTTCCCAAATCCACAGAATAGAGGGGAAAAACTTCTGCACACCCTGGATATACACAGACAACTACGCTACTACTTGGACAGAACTAAAAGTAGCAGAAAAACTGACCAACTATTTGTAGCACATGCTGCTGGGGTGCAAGGAAAAGCAATTTCCAAACGGACAATTTCAAAATGGATAGGGTATTTGCATTCGATTTTGTTACTCCTTTCATGGAAAGAAAGTTCCTGTAAACATCAGGCCTCATTCCACAAGGGCCACGGCCACCACTACAGCCTTCCTACGAGGGGTGGCTACCAAGGACATTTTAGAAGCTGCTACTTGGAGCTCCGTGCATACATTTACCAAACATTACAATCTACCTTTATACTCCAGATCCAGAGCAGGCTTTGCTACTGCAGTCCTGCAGGGGATCTTAACTACACCATCTTTTTCTTAGTACCTCCTCCCCCAGATTGGCTATGGTATTCTACCCATATGTTATGACTGCAGATGCATCCTTGAAGGACATAGTACAGTTTTGTACCTACCATAAATGTAGATGTCCGATAGGTATGCATCTGCAGTCAGGTTTACCCTCCCTCCTACCCCTCTGTGGTATTCCTAGGGTGTTTACCCCTCTTAGCTAGCTGGGGGAATCTATTATGGTGTATTTGTTTGTATATACATGTATATATATATATATATATATATATATATATATATATAATTTTGCAAATGTTTGGAATTCTATTGCATTTATCCAAATTTAGCCTTCCTAGAGGGCACCTGGCATCTGGGGCAAGAAAAACTGAGGAAAATGGCGTTGGCTGATGCTTTTATACCCCAGACGCTCTGACGTCGGGGAAGGTGCGACATCAGCCGAGGCCAGACCCAGACTTTGGAATCCGGCCGACCGAAGGGCTGCCTGAGGCAGGACAACCCATATGTTATGACTGCAGATGCATACCTATCGGACATCTACATTTATGGTAGGTACAAAACTGTACTTTATTAAACGTGCACTTGCATTCAAGTCCTTTATTGATAGCATCGACTTTTCTAAATACCAACTCTTCAACATGAATGCTGTGGGTGAAACTGCAGTGTTTAAGGGCCAAGGATATCAAACAACAATTGATCAGAGGGCTGCGTTGTGAATTTACACTCCCCCCAACTGGTTACGAAAGTGCACGTGTTACATGTATTTTGGCAATTCGTCTAGATGGAAAGAAAACCCCACCTCTAATCATTAGTAAGGGCAAGAAAGGTAAGAGTGGACATCTTTCAAGCATTTACATTCTTGAAACCGAAAAAGCCTGGTGCACACAAGCAGTTATAAGGAAGTGGGTTGATGTAATGCTGCCACTTGTTTTGCGAGGTGGCGAAAATGTCTGCTAGTCTGTGATTCAGCCAGCGCTCACTGTGCTAAAGACATGAAGAAATTCCTTGCACGGAGAAGAATAGATCAAATAATGATTCCCGCAGGAATGACTGCCTATCTCCAGACTTTTGATATTGCAATAAACAAGCCATTCAAGGACCATTTGCACATGGAACTCAATGACTACATTGAAAATAGAATGGAGAGAAGTCAGCATGGAAACTTTGTGAAGCCTAGCCTGCAAGAGGTCGTGACTTGGGTGAAAAATTCATGGGATAAAATCACTGACAGCTGTGTTGCCATTGCACTAAGAGCAAGCTACTTGGACAAGCAGTTCTCATTTAAGGAGAGCTGTGTTCCTAGGCATGACAGATTGAGGCCAATGGTTCTACAGGAAATGGAGTCGCAAGAAATTCAGGCCGGAATTCGGGGGTTCAAGACTTATGACAATGTTCCAGAAGAAGATGACATGACTGTATTTGAATAACTTTTCCATTATTGGGGCAACAGAATGGATTGCTTATGCTTTCAGCTGCCAGCAAGTTCTTGTCAGTTTTTTTTTACTTTATTATATTAAGGTAACGTTTCATTATCAAGTGGTAATTACAAAGTAAGGTCACTAGTTCCCAGACTTCATTTTTATGACTTTCCATCATTCTTCTCTTATGGTTTGGGTAAGGAATAAAGTAAGCATCACCACTCAAAAAGTGGCAGTTATTCACCTGTTTTATTCCCCTCCTCCAATACACATGTATTGAGATTTGTTTGCACTTTCTGTGAAGCATGAAATATTGCACTGTGAAAGTCAAGGTGTAGATATTCTGAAGTTGAATTGTTTGTTGCACTGTTATGTAGAATTCTCACACAACTGTTAACGCGTTACCTAGAACTGTTGCCCAGTAACAGAAAAGTACCAAGTAAATGTCAATTTGTGTACATGAATAAATGTAGATTTTTGTACATGAATAAATGTTGATTTGTGTACATGAATAAATGTCTGTTTCTGTACATGAATAAATGTAGATTGTTGTACGGGGGGGGGATAAATAAGGCATCCCCTGATTAACCCTAATGCGTATTTCGGTGGGGGGGGGGGGAAGTATAAGACCTGGTCTTATTTTTGGGGAAATATGGTATTAAAATATTAACAATTAAAAATCTTCCCCATTATTTCTAGCTACTTAACAGAACTCTTGAGCAGCAATGTGGAAAGTGATAATTCAGTAAAGTTTTTTTGAAAAAAAAGATGTATCTATATCTGTATGTATTGATGAACACCTTTACTAAATTAACACTTAAAGGGAGAGTGTCAAAGTTTCAGCATACAACCATTTTAATTTTGTTTAAACAGTTTAGTTGTGCAGTGTCCCACTGTCACGGTGCTCTAGATCGTACCGCTGTCACCCACCAAGCTGACTCCATAAAGAGGGACAAAAACAAAAGATTTGTATTTATACTTTTCAAAAAATAAGACAAAGGTATATGGTACTGGATTTTTTTCTTAGAGATGAGATGGATTTTAATACTAAGGTAAAACTGATGCAAAAGGTGAAAAATAGATTTATTTCAATATTCTGGGTTGATGGTTTAGAACAGAACAGATATTGGGAGAACTATTTCACCAAAGAGGTGGTTGTCATTTAGTATAGCCTCCCCAAAGATGCAAAAGGTCAAAACCAATAGCAGTTCAAATGTGTGTGAGTCTATGTGTGGGGGGAGGGGGTCTGTGTGTGTGTGTGCGTGTGAGTGTATATATATATATATATATATATATATATATATATATATGTGTGTGTGTATATATATATATATATATATATATATATATATATAAATATACATATATATATATATATATATGTATATATATATAAATATACATATATATATATATATATATATATATGTATGTGTGTGTGTGTGTATGCACACATAGACATATACACAGAAGATTTCAAAAAAAATAAAATTTTACCGTTTTGAAACTGGTAAGAAAGAATTACCAACTGCGTATGTCGGACATCACTCAAAACATGTGAATGGAGATTGTGGTATGCTGACAAACAACGGCTCCATTTAAATACTGTATTCAACATAAAAATATACCATTTTAAATGTTTTTGCTGGGGGAAGCCCTCCCTGCAACCCCACATCCCCTGCAAATTATGTATACTAACTCCAAGATCGCACTACAGTGGAGAAAAGGCTAAACTTAGCAATTCTCACTGTACCGTGATCTGCATTCAAAAACTTTTAAATAGCTGCAGAGGGGCAGTTGTACCCACCAGGAAGTACAGAATTAACAATAAAAACAAGCCATCCTGGTTGAATTACAGCATCAGTAGACTGTAAAACACAACGAAGAAATCCATCCACCACCCCTTTTTCCCATTTTTGCACACAGGGTCTGGGTGTCACTTCAACAGTGACAGTCATCTAGAGCCAAGGTTTACAGCATCAGGTAGCTAGCCCAGCTATGGTAGTTTTTCCACACTACACAATCATGCTCACACCTCTGATCAGTTTAGAGTTACCAATCTTCCTACTGCATGTCTTTGGAATGTGAGAGGAAACCAGAGCACCTTGAGGAAACCCACGTGAACACAGGGTGGACATGCAGACTCCGCACGGAAGGCACACCAACCGAGAAGCGAACTGGGGAACTTCTTGCTGTGAGTAGACAACACTAAAAAAATCATGGCAAAATTTAGGATCTGTAGCACCCAGCAGGATAAAAGCATTATCATCAAACTAAAGCAAGTGGGAGGTCAAATAAAGTCTTCCAAAGTCAAATTTGAGGAAAAATTGGTCTTCCAGGCCAAGAGCAACTAGAAGGCATTCTTTATCTATGTCTGCAATTTCAAAGGCAATACACAATTCTGTGCAGAACTCACTGATCCTGAAGATGTATGCAAAACTACTGGCAGACATTCACTTCTAACTGTACCTCTCTCTTCCCCCATCAACCTTCCCTTGTGAAATACTGTCAAATATAACTCTGCCTACTGTCACTAGGGATCAAGTCCTCAGTGCTCTCTAAGGCCAAAAACACTGCATCAGTGGGCTCAGACAGTATCCTAGGATACTTCCTAAATAGCATGAAACATGAACTATCAGGCCCCCTGGAATTCCTATTTAACCACAGTCTCCAAACAGGCTTTGTGTCTCACAAATGGAGAACAGCAACAGTCATCCTTCTGCACAAAGGTGGGCCATCTACAGCCCATGACAACTACAGACTCATAAGTGTTACTAGTCTCATAAGCAGAGCCATTAAAGGAATTATGGAAATAATCAATAACGATATAGGAAACCTGCAAAAGCTGAACCCAACCCAGTTTGGTTGTGTCAAGGGCAGGTCATGCCTAATCAACCGGTTGGACTTCTTTGAGATGGTCATCAAACCAGTGGATGAGGTAAGTGATTCTCACTGCCTACCTTGACATGCCCAAGACATTTGACACAATACTTCACTCAGGCATTGTTGATAAGGGTTTATACATAAACTCTTGAGTTTGTCACTCAGTGGATAGGAAGTTGTCACAGACAGGACCCAGGAACTTAGAAATGGGGAGTCCACTTCTACAAAGAGGCCACTTGCAAGAGGAGTCCCTCAAGCACTGGTCCTGGGACCACTCCTTTTTGGCATTTACTTCTCTGAGGTCAAGGCCAATGTCATGGGCCTGTGGCTAAGTAAATTTGTAGATGATTGCAAATTAAGAACAATCATAGAATCCCCCACCGACACTAATGTTCTATAGGAAGGGTTGATTCAGACAAATAACTTGTGTCAGAGCCATAGGCTAAAACTAAATGCCAAGAAGTTCATTATAGTATTATTTATTTATTTATTTATTTATTTATTTAATTTATTTATTTACTTACTTACTTACTTACATTTGTTTACTTGGAAGGTCCGACTGGGCTAGAAGCCCATTTTGAGCAGAGGCCGGGGAAAAGGCTCCATTTCAGTTTGGAAGATCACAAGTAGAAATTTGAAGATGTCCTTCAAGGATGCATCTGCAGTCATAACAAATGGGTTGTCCTGCCTCAGGCAGCCCTTCGGTCGGCCGGATTCCAAAGTCTGGGTCTGGCCTCTGCTGATGTCGCACTTCACCCGACGTCATAGCTGCTGGGGTATAAAGGCATCAGCCGACGCCATTTTCCTCAGTCTTTCTTGCCGCGTGGTGCCCGAAGCAGAAGCTGTTCGCAAGTGCCGGTCGGTCAGATCCAGAGATTTCAGCGTACCGAAGACTTCTAAAAAGCTAAGTACCCCGTTGGGGACTCTTTCTTGCCTCAGCCGATGTCAGACAAAGTAAATAATTGTTTAACTTGTGGGAAACAAATACCTCATAAGGATTTCCACTCTTACTGCCTTCCTTGCTTAGGCCCAGACCACGACGTATCAGCTTGTTTAGCCTGTGCTTCCTTTAACCGACGGACTCTTAGACATCGGTCGGAGTTTGCAGAAGAGTTTTTTGGCTCCACTTTTGCATATAAAATGCCGTCGGAGATTCCGACTACACATTTAGCTAAAAAACGCAAAGAAAAGGACCGACACTCGCGGCCCACGGTTTCGGCTGAAACCACGGTTAGGCCTACCGCGAGTGTCTCGGTTTCGGCTGAAACCGAGACCTCAGTTCTCCCTTCGGCCAAAAGCATGCCTCCGATAACCGAGGCCACACAGGCCATGGCTGAGTCGGCTACAGAAATTCCTGCTGAAGTAGCAGACACACAAGAGTTGTCTGACACTATTCCGTTGGACATCTCTACTCCTGCACGTGGGGCAGCTAGACCCCCTGCTTCTATGTCTATCAAGGCCTTTTCCAGGGCTAAAGCAGACAAACTTTCCAAGGCCTTACCTTCAAAAGCTCCCTCTCACAGGCCTACCTCAAGTTCCCAGATTCTCAGCCTTGCTGAGGACCTTATTTCTCTGATCAGGGGAACCCATCCTCACCCAGATAGGGCCTCACAACACCCTCCTGAAAAGAGGCCTAGGATTGAACCTCTGTCCTCTGACTACTCCTCGGATGGTTCAGATGTATCAGACCATCAGGAAGGCCCGTACTCACCTTACGAGGATTCTGATGCAGAAGACTCCATTCCTTCTGCCTCACCTCCAGAAGAATTTTCTTTTGGGGAAACCCTACACTTAATGAGGGAACACTTCCAATGGCAGGGTCAGGATTTTTCTGATTCTAGGAAAAGGCTAAGGACTTTTTTACACTTACCACAGCATAGGCCTTTAGCCATTCCACCTGTACTTTCAGTTGTTGATGATGCATACAATGATGCCAGTACTGCCCCTGATTCTCTTCCCCCGGCCCCTGCAAAGCCTGACAGATACTACAGGGTCCCGGATTCTCACTACCACTTGTATAAGGCTCATGCTGCAGACCCAGAAACCATTTCTCAGGGCCCTAAAGGTGTTGCAGCTGCCTCTGCCAAAAACCACTACCATCTGAAAGAGAATCTAGAGCATTAGAGAGATGGGGTGAAAAGGTTTATACATCTGCTACTCTTTCTGCCAGGGCTTTAAACTGTCAATTTCACATGATACAGTACCAGGAATTTTTGTTAGATCAGCTGAATAAAAAGCTGGCCTCTCCTGAACCTTTAGACCGTAAGTCCCTTCAGGATTTGGTACACAATTCTCAGCAGGTCAGTAATCATTTCTTAAAATGTGGCTATGATGCACTGGAGGCTTCATTTAGATCAGCTATGACTGGAGCAGTGATTCAAGGCATGCCTGGTTAAAAGAACAATCCTTACCAGACCATGTTAAGTCTAAACTCCTGGATGCCCCTATGGAGAAACAAAGTTTGTTTGGCTCCCCTGCACAGGAGGTTCTAAAGAAAGTGGAAGAAAAAGCAAAATCTGTCCAAACAGTCAAGGATTTTTTGCAGGTCCAACCTCCGAGGTTTAGCAGAAATTGGCCTTCAAAGAATTGGTCCTTTCCAGACACCTCCAGAGCACAGAGAGGCAGAAATAGACGCCCAAGAGGCAGAGGTCAATCTAGGGGTGCCTACAGGGGTCGTCAGTGGCAACCTGCCAACCAAAGAAGTGCCGCCACAGCTCCGAATGCCACCACTTCTACAGGACAGACACAATGACTTGGCTCTGATTCCGCCTACCAGGGAACAACTGGAAGCACCCTTGGGCGGAAAGCTAGCCTTATTCTCAAGAAATTGGCATTGTATTACAGGAGACAAATGGACTTTACAAACAATAGACAAGGGCTACAGGTTTCACTTCCACACTCTACCAAAAAAGAGAGGAATGCCAAACCTTCCACCAAGCCAGAAATCAGAGGCTCTAAAACAAATCATCAGTTTACTAAGGATGAGAGCAATAGAAAAGGTACCATCTATGGAACAAGGCCAAGGATTTTACTCCAGACTATTCCTTGTACCAAGAAAAGAAAATCAATGGAGGCCTATTCTCGATTTATCCGCACTGAACACATACCTCATTGTTCCAAAATTCAAAATGCTGACCCTACAGCAACTTCTTCCCATGTTGGGCAAGGAGTCTTGGCTGGTGACTCTAGATCTCAAGGAGGCATACCTGCACGTCCCTATACGACCAGATTGCAAAAGACACCTCAGATTTCTTGAAGGATCAGAGCATTATCAATTCTCAGCATTGCCCTTTGGCTTATCTACTGCGCCCAGAGTATTCACGAAATGCCTGGCATCAGTAATTGCTCATTGCAGGCTTCAGGGAATTCAAATCTACCCATACCTGGACGACTGCCTAATACAAGCGGACAACAAGACAAAATTAATAAAGGATTTGGCCAATGTCATGCAACTGCTGCAAGCCTTGGGATACACAGTCAGCATACAAAAATCACGACTAGTGCCATCCCAAAGGATAACATTTTTGGGTGCAGAACTGGACACAATAACTCAGATGGCTTTTCTCACAGGGGAAAAACAAAAGCAACTACCACTCTATTTCATGGCATTAACAAGACAAACTCAGCTTACTGCAAGGAAAGTCCTGCAGGCCCTGGGTTACATGGCATCCTGCATAATATTGATCCCACATGCCAGGCTGCATATGAGAAAGTTACAATGGTACCCAAGGAATGTATGGTCTCAACACAGACACAGTCTAGAAGCCCAGATACCAATCATTCCATGTCTGAATAAAGAATTCCTGTGGTGGGCTCAGGCCTGTCAGATAAACAGAGGATTGCCTTTCCACAAACCACATCCAAGGCAGACCATCACCACGGACGCCTCAGACCTAGGCTGGGGGGCACACATGGAAGACAAGTGTATCCAAGGCCTATGGTCACAAGACCAGCTGAATCTACACATAAATCTAAAGGAGATGCTGGCAGTGAAACATGCAATCGAGGCATTCAGACCATTCATCCAGCAAGGAGACCTGCTGATAAGGACGGCCAATACCACAGTCATGTGGTACATCAACAAACAGGGAGGCACACATTCATACCCTCTATGCCGGACGGCAATGGACCTGTGGAACTTGGCCCTGAATCTCAACATCCAACTGCAGGCCAGATTTGTACCAGGAAAAGAGAATTCACTAGCAGACAGTTTAAGCAGGACTACCACAGATGCTCACGAATGGATGCTGCATCCAGATATTTTCAAAACCATAACAAAGAAATGGGGAATGCCAGAGATAGACCTGTTTGCCTCCCCACACAACTACCAGCTGAAGAAATTCTGCTCAAGAGTATACCACCCACTTGCCTGGAGGGTGGACTCCCTTTCTTTCAGCTGGAAGGACCTGACAGTACTTGCCTTTCCACCTCTTCCTTTGATGTACAAAGTTCTACTGAATATCAGAGAGGAACAGCCAAAGGTAATTCTGATAGCTCCAGACTGGCCAAGGCAACATTGGTACCCGCTACTGAGAAGCATGTCTCGGACGCATTCATGGCATCTACCTCTATGTCCTTTACTTTTAACGCAGAACAATTACAAGACCCTGCATCCAAACTTAAAAACACTGCAGCTAACTGCTTGGAAAATTGCATAAAACAAAACCAACTTGATTTATCTCGGAGGGTTAAGGACATTATCCTGGAGGCTCGCAGACCCTCCACAAGGAAAACATATTCAGCCAAATGGAAAAGATTCCTCATTTGGAGTGCAGAAAAGGGAGAAAATGTCACACTAGCAAACCTAGCACACATCCTGGAATACTTAGCAGAACTGTTCCACAATGGCCTGTCCTATTCTTCCATTAAGATACATGCATCAGCAATTTCAGCAGAGTACAACATGGATCCTCCTGTCTTCTCTCATCCTCTCCTCAGACAATTTTTGAGAGGGATCAAAAATGTAAAGCCTCCAAGGAAACCACCTTTGCCTGCATGGGATCTCAATTTTGTGTTAAAAAATTAACACTCCCCCCTTTTGAACCAGCAGCAACAGCAGATTTACAGTTCTTATCTTGGAAAACTGCCTTCCTGCTAGCAATCACTTCAGCAAGAAGGGTATCTGAGTTACAGGCATTAATGGCAGTGCAGCCTTTCCTTATCTTCCATCAGGATAGAGTGTCTCTGAGAACCAATCCTACTTTTATGCCAAAGGTGGTATCCAGGGTATCCTTGAACCAAGCCATACATTTACCTACATTCTTCCCCAACTCACAGAACAGGGGGGAAAAACTACTACACACCTTGGATGTACACAGACAACTGCACTACTATCTGGACAGAACCAAGGCCAGCAGAAAAACTGACCAGCTTCTGGTAGCATATGCAACAGGAGTGCAAGGAAAAGCAATTTCAAAACAGACAATCTCAAAATGGATAGGAAATTGCATTCGATTCTGCTACTCATTTCATGGAAAGACAACTCCTGAAAATATCAGGCCTCACTCCACAAGAGCTACAGACACCACTACAGCTTTCCTACGAGGAGTGGCTACCAAAGACATTTTAGAAGCTGCTACTTGGAGCTCCGTGCATACATTTGCCAAGCATTATAATCTTCCTTTATACTCCAGATCCCGAGCAGGTTTTGCAACTGCTGTTTTACAAGGGATCTTAACTACACCATCATTATCTTAGTGCCTCCTCCCCAGTTTGGCTATGGTATTCTACCCATTTGTTATGACTGCAGATGCATCCTTGAAGGACATAGTACAGTTTTGTACCTACCATAAATGTAGATGTCTGATAGGTATGCATCTGCAGTCAGGATTACCCACCCTCCTTCCCTCTGTGGTATTCCTAGGGTACTTACCCCTCTTTTAGCTAGCTGGGGGAATCTATTATGGTGTATTTGTTTGTATGTATATATGTATATATATATTTTGCTTTCTACTGTTTGGAATTATTTGCATTTATCCAAATTTAGCCTTCCTAGAGGGCACCTGGCATCTGGGGCAAGAAACACTGAGGAAAATGGCGTCGGCTGATGCCTTTATACCCCAGCAGCTATGACGTCGGGTGAAGTGCGACATCAGCCGAGGCCAGACCCAGACTTTGGAATCCGGCCGACCGAAGGGCTGCCTGAGGCAGGACCACCCATTTGTTATGACTGCAGATGCATACCTATCGGACATCTACATTTATGGTAGGTACAAAACTGTACTTTACTTGGCATACTAGATCACTTAATACAACTAACCAGTTACAACTCTGGTAGAAATTGGCAACATAACAAGATTGATTACAACACAGTTTATTCTAAGATAGTTCTTACATAACATGAGTAAATAACAAGCATAACAGGCTGCTTAGGGGATATTATCAAAATAGGTTGTTTTATTATTTATGACACAGTTGAATGGTAAGTAAAGTGATCCTAAAGACAGGTAAATAATGTCACAGTCAGAGTGTGAGATGAAAAACACAAAAGCAATAGCGTAGTCAAAAGTTTAATACCCGCTTTCGTCACTGGACTTCATCAGAATGCGACAAAAACCACAATTCAAGACATTTAAATACTAAAACAACTTGCATACAAATTGATCAATTGAAAGTCAATTAATAAAATAATTAAAACCAATTAAAAATACAATTCCCTTCAACTAAAAAATTCAAGAGAATCAAACCCTTTATTAACGTGTAATTTCCTATGTTTTAAGAAACATTTTAAGTTTATATAATCATTTAGACCGGGAAATTTGTCTGCATTAAGTTTGATTTGCCACATGGTTTCACGTTGTTCTAAAAAATTCTTGTAACCACCTGCTCTAAGGTCAGGGTGCACAACTTCTAAAATAGAAAATAAAAATTTTTTATATGTATTACAAACTTTAGTGTGCTTGTAAAGCGCATTGTTGTCATCCTTCGTCTTAATACTATAAATGTGCTCCCTGATTCTAGTTTTTAAACTGCGTGTAGTCATTCCTATATAAAAGGCAAAACAACCTGAACATTGACTAATGTAGACAACCCCCTTTGTTTTACAATCTACATACCCAGGAACCTTAAATGTATTATCTATTGCTTCAATTTTAATGTATGGTCCCTCGGAGATGAACCTGCACATGTTGCAACTATAGCAACAGTGCATGCCGATTGGAGCTTCGTATATTTTATTTGGTGCCGATTGGAGTTTCGTATATTTTATTTGATCCTAAAGACAAGTTGCATATAGGTGTAGGTGTTTCTGTATACAGAGTTAAACAGGGAATGTCATCTACCGCTGTTAATTATCGTATTTACAACACAGTCCTAGTAATCAACCCAGTAATCAGAGACTTGGAAACGCATAGACAGTAATCTAGCCTTTGACCATCATGTGTGTACAGTAGTGAGGAAATCATTCTACATTGTGCAACTCATAAACAAAGGTATGGCATGTAGGTCCACGAAGGTCATTGTTCCACTGTATTCAGCATTCATCACACCTGTCATTGAGGACACTGCCCCCTTTGGTATGTACCTAACCAGGCACATCCAACAACTGAAACATCCAAAGAGGTTCCAAATTAAAAGAATAGGGTGTGAGTAATGTGTCCTGTGCAGAACACATCAAAACCCCATCCCTGTATTCTGTCTCTTACAGGCTGTTGAAGGGAGATCTATGCCTGGCATACAAGACGTTGTCAGACCCCACCATGATGGACCTCCTGCATATTTGCAAAACACACAGCACCAGAATTACCTGTTCTAAAGACTTAAACCTTGCCTTTGATATGAATATATAAATATGACCTGCTGGAGAGATGGGTATGTATGACAGAGACTACCCCTTCTCTGAAACGGGCTTCCCATCCATGTGAAGTGAAATTCTTCCCTAACCTAGTTTAGTGCAGTCCTTATCTATGCCACATGGTTCATTGTTTGCTGACTAATAAAAAATCTGAGAAAACGGCATCAGAAACACTCTTCCAGCTTCTGGAAAGTAACTCAACAGATGGCACAAAGAATTCTGTTGGACTGCAAGGTAAATACAGAAAGATAAAAAAGATGGTCATCAAACACTTTCTATAAGGGATGCCAGCAATAACTTACTCAGCCTACAGGACATCAAAGACAGATGGAAGGAGTACTTCCAGCAGCTTCTGAATGAAGAAAACCCTAGAGAGGATGTGCTGCCCTAGACACAGCCTGTAATGAAAGATGAAGAGCCCAATCTAGAAGAAGTATGAACAACATGGGGACTCTATGCTCCAGACCAGAAGTGTATCCCTCACTGGTAAGATTAGACCATAAACTGATCTCACTGGATATTCACATCCTGACCCCACCCCCTGCCCAGAAAACCACAGTGAAAAACTTCTCTAAAGCAAATTTCACACTCCTCAAAACCGAGGTGGAATCCTTCAAAGCCCCCGGGCCTGTGGAAAATACAGCCCAGACCGCAGAATCCTTTATAAATGCATTCTATGAACACCTTCAGGAATGCATGGATCATGCAATCCCAAATAAAACCAAGACCCAATCCTCCAAAGGCAGACGTCCTGTCTGGTGGACCCCAGCCATAAACAAACTATACAATAGAAGGAGGAAGCTACTACATGATAGAGCAAAATCCCAAAAAGGGAAGGCATCTCTGATCAGTATTAGCAAAAAACTAAGGGCACTCATAAAATCATCTAAGGCCAGCTTCGAGAGATAAATTGCACAGGACACCAAGGATAATCGCAAGACTTTCTTTAGTTATGTTAGGAACCTGGGTGGGAATTCCCAGATATGCTCAGAATTAGTCCAAAATGACAAAAAATACACCAAACCCACAGACATTGCCAACATCCTAGCTGACAGGTTCAGCGCAAATTTCTCCTCCCCCTCCCCACCAAAAGGGCAAATATCTATCCCAGCAGAGTGCTGCCCCCCTGACATCTCAGATGCTCAGGTAAGAGCCGCCCTCTCCAAAGCAAAAAACACAGCATCAATGGGACCAGACGGTGTCCCGGGCTGCGTCCTACATGAACTCCAAGAAGAGCTAAACCCAAACATAAAACTACTGTTCAATCTCAGCCTTACTACAGGATATGTACCCAAAGAGTGGCGTACAGCAACAGTGGTCCCTCTCCACAAAGGTGGTGCCTCAACGGATCCTGGAAACTATCGCCCCATAAGCCTGACTAGCTTGGTCTGCAAAGCTATGGAAAGGATCATCATGGACCTCATAAATAAAAGATATTGGGAACCTACAGACACTGGATCCTACCCAGTTCGGCTTTGATAAGGGCAGATCCTGCCTCTTAAACCTGGTCAACTTCTTTGAAGAAGTCACCAAGGCCATTGACGAAGGGAAGGTGGTCCACACAGCCTATCGGGCATTATAGATAAGCTCACCAGATTAAATATAAACCCCTATGTCACTAGATGGGTTGCAAACTGGCTCAAGGACAGAAACCACATGGTTAGAATTGCTGGAGCCATGTCAGACTCCAAACCAGTTACAAGTGGCGTCCCACAAGGCTCAGTCCTGGGACCTCTCTTGTTCGGTATATATTTCTCGGAGGTACAGGCCAACACAGAAGGACTGTGGCTGACCAAGTTCGCAGATGACTCCAAACTGGGCGCCATAATCGACTCTCCAGCCGACCCAAGCATCCTCCAAAAGTGCCTCATAGAAACAGACAACTGGTGCCAAAGCCATGGCCTCAAGCTAAACGCCAAAAAGTGTATAGTCATCCCCTTTGGCAAAAACAAAGTGCCCACAAATTACCACATAGGTGGTAATCCATTAAGTACAGAAGAAGTAATTAGGGACCAGGGGACCCAAGTTGATAGCAATCTCTCATTTGACAACCACGTGGCCAAAGTGGTTAGAAAAACATTTTATATAGCCCACCTAATCATGAAGGGATTCACATCTAGATTAGGGGAGGTCATTGTGCCTCTTTACTCATCCCTCATCAGGCCCATAATCGAGTACAATGCCCCTTTTGGGTTGTACCTTACCAAACACCTGCAGCAACTGGAAAGACCCCAAAAGTACCTCACCAAGAGGATCAAAGGGCTCAAACAGATGCCATATGTTGCCCGGTTAAAGAAACTCCAGCTCTACTCAGTGGCATACCGCCTGCTCAGAGGCGACCTGTGCCTGACGTATAAAGCCATGTCCAACCCGGAATTAAGGGACATGCTGCACCTCAAAAAATCCAAATCCCATCGAGCTACACGCTCGAGAGACTTGAACCTCAGTACTGAAATAAATAGGACATGCTGGAGGGACAGATTCATAACCCAGAGGCTCCCTTCACTCTGGAATAAAATCCCAGTCCAGGTTAGGCAGAGTCCCTCATTGACTCTCTTCAAGAGGAATCTTGATGAATGGATGGGAGATTGTAGGTTTACCCCGGGTATCACTTCTGTGTCACTGTTAGACAGAGGCACAGTGTACTAACCTCGAAAAAGGGCATAGCAAAATTAATTTAAAATGGGTGGCGAAAGCCAAACATACTCTGGCTAGGCTTATAAATGCCCTAGGGCAGATAGCCTAGTATGAACCTATGAACCTATAATATTACGGAAATTAAGTCATGAAAAGCAGCAGGATCAGATGAGGTCACTGCAGATGTGGTCAAGATGCAGTGGGGGGGGGGGTTGAGTAGAAGTGGCTTCAGAGAGGATACTCATAGCAATATGGAGAGAGAGGTGTATCCCAGCTGACTGGAGAATAAGCATTCTAGTGCTAGTGTACAAGAACAAAGTGGACATTCAGAACTGTGGGCAATATAGAAGTATCAAACAGCTGTCATACTGCATGAAAGTGCTGGAAAGGTTGATTGGTAAATGTGTACATAAATTAGCAGAGAGTAAGATGGGAGATGAGCAGTTTGGATTCAGATCAGGATGCAGAACAACTAACTTAATGTTTGCAGTAAGATAGATAGTGGAGTGAAGTTGGAAATGAGGAAATAATTCAACTGGACATTCTTAGACTTGGAAAGAACAAATAAAAATGTTCCAAGATAGCTGGTATGGGCAGTTCTGTAATGGTTCAAAGTCCAAGAAACACTGATGGAATTAGTGCTGGCTGCATATAACAACCCCGTGACACAAGTCAGAAGAGTGTTCGGACTCGCAGAGAGGATGTTCTTCGTGTTTCACTGTTGCAGTCATTACATTTGGGTAATCTGCTGGCAGGTTGCCCTCGGCCTGCATAACAAAGTCTTGGGTCCTGCGTCGGTTGCTGTCTCTTCTTCCATGATGTCAGGTCATCAGGGGTATAAAACATGCAACCGACGCCATTTTAATCCGTCTTTCTTGCTGTGCGGTGCCCGAAGCAGAAGCAGTTCGCAAGTTCCGGTCGGCCGACTCCTGAAATTTTCATTTTCGGTTTCAGAACCAAAGTCTTCAAATTAAAGCTAAGTACCCCATTGGGGAAACCTTTTCTTGCTCCTTACCGATGTCAGTAAAAGTTAATAATTGCATTACTTGTGGGAAGCAAATACCTCATAAGGATTTTCATTTATACTGTATTCCTTGCCTAGGCCCTGATCACACCGTGCCTTGCTGTCGGTTTTATGCTAAATTTAACCAACACACTATTAAGCATCGATATATTTTTGCTTCTAAATATTTTGGTTGAAGATTTAACTACCCTGAAATGTCGTCGGTTAGCAATCCGACTACCGGAGTTCACAAAAAACGCAAAGAAAAAGACAGACACAGGCCGTCGAGGTCCAAAACCGATGACGAAGCTTCTCCTAAGCCAGTCACCGGTACTCAGTGAGGCGCATTCGCAGCCCCTGATACCCATTACTTTTGAGTCGCAGGCCTCTACCGAGACCCATTCGGAGTCCGATATGCCACGAGATTCGCAAAGTATTGAACCCGCGGATGTCTCTCCCTTGGATGAGTCCAGAGCCGCTGAGCAGGCAACCGCTTCTGAGGGTGTTTTCAGGCCTCAACATTTTTATATTAAACCGACGCCATCAACAAAAACAAGGTAAAAAACAACTTGTCTAAAAACCGACGCACGAGCCACGTGCTGAGGCCCCTATGCCTAAAAAACAAATGATCAAAATGGCTGAGGATTTAATTACCTTGATCAGTGGTTCCCAACCCCCCCCCCCCCCCCCCCTAGGGAAGGCACTGATTATGAATCTTCAGATCAGGTTTCTGTTTCTTTTGATCAAGAAGTTTCTATTCCACCTTATGAGGATTCTGATGCAGAGGAATCCATCCCATCTGCATCTCCTCCTGAGGATTGCTCTTTTGGAGAGACTTTGCATACTTTAAGGAAACATTTTCACTGGGAGAGTCGGGACTTCTCTGAATCAAAAAAGAGGCTTAGAGATTTCCTTCTTCTTCCTCAGCGTAGGCCTTTGGCAATACCTCCTGTTTTAGACATTGTTGATGATGTGTTCTCGGAATCAAGCATGGCTCCTAATCCCCTGCCTCTGGCTCCTAGTAAGCCAGACAGATAATGCAGAGTTCCTGACTCCCACAAATTTCTTTTCAAATTTCCTGCTGCTGATCCCGAGACTATTTCTCAGGGTCCCAAGGGTGTTAAGGCTTCTACAGCCAAAATGTCCTACCCCTTCTGATAGAGATTCCAGGGCGCTGGATAGATGGGGTAAGAAGGTTTGTATGTCTGCAACCTTGGCAATCAGGGCTTTAAACTGCCAGTTTCATATGCTTAAATATCAACAGCATGTTATGGGCTTACTGAAACATAAAATGATGTTGATTTCTGATTGTGTGAAAAATAGAGTTACAGGATTTATTGCATTCAGCAGAACAGGTTGGAAAGCATACTTTGCAATGTGGTTTTGATTCCTTGGAGGCCTCTTGTAGGGCCGCCATTACTGGATCTGTGAATAGAAGGCATGCATGGCTCAAGGAGCAAAATCTGCTTGATCATGTTAAAGCTAAATTGTTGGATGCCCCTTTGCAGCATGATACTCTGTTTGGTAATAAGGCAGAAGAGGTTTTAAAGAAAATGGAAGACAAAGCTAAATGTATGCAAACTGTAAAAGATATCTTGCAAGTGCAGCCATCCAGGTTCAGTAGGCACTGGCCTACTAAAAACTGGTCCTTTCCTATGTCCAACAGAGCCACTTAGGGCAAACCCAGGCACTCAAAAGGCTCCAGATATCAATCACAGTGATCTTACAGGTCAAAGCAATGGGGTGCCTCCACCTCCAAATCTGGAGGTAACAAAGCACAACCCTACAGTAAGCTGTCTCAATGACTTTCCTCTACCATCTCCAAGCACTTATCTTTTGGCAGCCCCCTTGGGGGGAAAACTAGCACTTCATGCTCAGAATTGGCAATTAATTACCCAGGACAAGTGGGTATTAAACATAGTATCCCAGGGGTACAGATTTCATTTCATTTCCATACTTTGCCAATTCCAAACAGATGGCCGGATCCGCCACAAATCCGGTGGGCAGAGGCCCAGAAACAAGTCATGTCCCTCATTTATATGGGGGCTATTCAACCAGTGCCAGAAAAGGAAAAAGGACAAGGATTTTATTCAAGACTTTTCCAGGTACTCAGAAAAGACAATTCATGGCGTCCAATACTGAACACATTCCTGGACGTTCCAAAATTCAAAATGTTGACTTTACAACAGCTACTGCCTATGCTAGGCAAGAATGCTTGGTTAGTAACTCTAGACTTAAAAGAGGCATACCTGCATATCACAATAATGGAATCTTGCAGAAGATACCCCCGTGTCAAAGCAGGTTTTTTGCATTACCAGTTCTCTGCACTGCCCTTTGGCTTATCTACAGCGTCCTGGGTCTTTACAAAGTGCCTGGCACCAGTAATTGAATTCTGCAAACAAAAACATTCAAATTTATCCTTATCTGGACGATTGTCTCATTCAGGCAGAGGACAAACACACTCTTCTTCAACATCTGGCATTTGTAAAAAGGCTTCTAGCATGCCTAGGGTACACCATAAGCGAAAAGAAATCACAAATGGTACCCTCTCAAATAGTTACATTCCTGGGTGCAAGTTTGAATACAACTGCCCAGATGGCTTACCTCACGCCAGACAGACAAATACAATTGACAACATACTTCAAACAAATAGCAGCAAAAACCCAGTTATATCTGCAAGCCAAATTCTGCAGGCTTTGGGGTTCATGGCATCCTGCATTCTACTAATTCCATATGCGAGACTGCATATGAGGAAACTTCAGTGGTACCTAAAAAGTTTATGGAGTCAGCATTCTCACAGTCTGGAAACAATGATTCCTCTCATTCCCTGCCTACAACAGGAGTTTCTTTGATGGGCAGAGACATGTCACCAAAACAAGGGACTGTCATTCACTCTACCCCCTGCCACCCAAACCCTAACTACAAACGCATCAGACTATGCTTGGGGGGCCCACCTGGCAGGGAGATTCATTCAGGGCAAATGGAGCCCAAACCAAATGCATTTGCATATCAGCCAGAAAGAAATGCTAGCTGTTTATAATACTCTGACAGCCTTCAAGGGCTTACTTCATCCAGGACAACTACTGATAAAGACGGACAACACCACAGTTATGTGGTACATAAACAATCAGGGGGGTACACATTCCTACCACCTTTGCAGACTAGCCATGGCCTTGTGGAACACAGCCTTGACTTACCAAATACATCTTCAAGCTCAATTCCTGCCAGGAAAGCAAAATACTCTGGCAGATGACCTAAGCAGAAATCTTATGGACCCGCACGAATGGAAACTGGATTCACAAATCTTCAGCATGTTAACACAGAAATGGGGAAGCCCAGACATAGATCTGTTTGCCTCTCCCCAAAACTATTAGTTGGACAAATGTTGCACAAGAACTCACCACAAAAAAGCATGGAAAGTGGATGCTCTGTCCTTCAGCTGGAAAAACCTATCAGTTTATGCCTTTCCCCCTCTGCCTCTACTCTCCCAGGTCTTACTAAAAGTCAGACAGGAAAAAACAAAAATTATTCTAATTGCTCCGGACTGGCCTCATCAACACTGGTACCCACTTCTAAGGAATATGTCACACCTTCCTCCGTGGTACTTGCCTCAAACACCTCATCTACTGTCTCAGCAGAACTATCAAATTCTGCACACTCAGCTCCAAACTCTGAATCTTGCAGCATGGCTAATCAATTAATTATTCAAACCACACCTCTCAGTAAACCTGTGATGGGTGTCATTTTAGAAGCCAGAAGGCCTAGTACTAGAAAATCTTATGCTGATAAATGGAAGAGATTCTGTGCTTGGAACCAAGCACAAGAAATAGACACTGCAAAGCCCAATATTCCTCAGATTTTACAATACTTAACTAAGATGCTTGACAAGGGCCTATCTTTTTCTTAAATAAAAATCCATGCCTCTGCCGTCTCGGCTCATTACAACACAGAGCCTCCCCTCTTTTCGCATCCACTGCTAAAACAGTATCTCAGAGGGGCCAAAAATTTAAGGCCTCCCAGGAGAGCACCATCTCCTGCATGGGACCTCAATTTTGTGCTGGAAAAACTCACCCTGCTTCCTTTTGAACCAGCAGCTACTGCGGATATAAAATTTCTGTCTTGGAAAACAGCTTTTCTTTTGGCAGTCACTTCAGCTAGAAGGGTTTCAGAACTACAGGCTCTCATGGCAGTGGAACCTTTCATTATATTTTACCTGGACAGGGTGGCCCTCAGGACCAACCCTTCCTTTACGCCTAAGGTGGTATCCAGTGTAGCTCTTAACCAGACCATTCATCTGCCAACATTTTTCCAAGTCCGCAGAACAAGGGGGAGTGGATTCTGCATTCATTGGATGTACACAAACAACTAAGATTCTACTTAAACAAGACAAAATCTATAAGAATATCTGAGCAACTACTTGTAGCATTTGCTGCAGGATCAGAGGGGAAGGCTATATCAAAGCAGACTATTTCTAAATGGATAAGCCACTGCATTCGTTTCTGCTATTTGCACCATGGTAAATATGTGCCCAAGGGGATCAGATCCCATTCCACCAGGGCTGCCTCTACTTCAGCAGCTTTTCTCAGAGGGGTCCCAACCAAAGACATTCTAGAAACTGCTACTTGGAGCTCTGTTCATATGTTCACAAAGCATTATCATTTACCTCTCTTCTCTAAATCTAGGGCAGGCTTTGCCACTGCAGTCCTGCAGGGCCTTATAGCTGCTCCTAATGCTGTTTAGTTCCATCCTCCCATCCATAGCTTTGGGATTCTACCCAAATGTAATGACTGCAACAGTGAAACAAGAAGAACATAGTACAGTTGTGTTCATTTACCATACATGTAAATGTTCGAGTGTATTCACTGTTGCAGTCCGAGTTAGCCACCCGCCATCCCCCATTCTATGCCTTTTCTTTCCTTCACTATACTCAAAAGCCTTTGTGGTGTATTTGCTTTTAGTTGAAGGTAAATTTTATGTTTCTAAGGTGCATTTATATATTTACAGTTTATTTATATATTTTTGCTCCCATTTGGGGGGCACCTGACATCTGGGGCAAGAAAAACTGATTTAAAATGGCGTCGGCTGCATGTTTTATACCCCTGACGACCTGATGTCATGGAAGAGGAGACAGCAACCGACGCAGGACCCAAGACTTTGTTATTCAGGCCGACTGAGGGCAACCTGCCAGCAGATTATCCAAATGTAATGACTGCAACAGTGAATGCACTCGAACATCTACATTTATGGTAAGCGTATACAACTGTACTTTCCTGATGGGAGTACCTGTGCATCAAGATTCAGATGTGAGCCCACTCCTGTTCATATTTATGATAGACTACATCAGCAAACAAGTTAATAGGGACAGATCAACAAAGCTGCTGTATGCAGAAACTGTGGCACTACAATACTCTGAATAAGAGTGTTAGCAAATAATAGGTGATTGAAATGCAAAACTGAAAATTCATGGGATATAATGGATTGCAGAAAAGACAGAGGTAATGGCAGCAATTGGGAAAATCAGAAGTTGGAAACCGAGATAGAAGGGAAAATAGTGGGACAGAGTCACACCTGCAAGTATCTGGTAGATGTGGCTGAAGAAAAAGGAAGTTTCAAATGAGGAGGTCAAAGCTATATTCAGAGGTACTGCAGTCAACCATGGCACGTTATCAGGGGGTTGTATAGGACAGAAGAATATGAAATGCAAGATGTAAAAACAATGGTCTGACTAGTGATGCTGTGTGGCTCACAAACATGGGCAATGAAGACACAGCAGCTGAGGAAACTTGAAGTGATGGAAATTAAGTGCTTGAGATGGGATGTTGGATGCATGCTGTGGACAGACCTGAAAGGAATGAGGACATTAGAGAAGAAACCAAAATGAGTCCAGTTGGAGAGAATGTGAAGGAGACCAGATTGCCATGGTTCAGTCACAAGTGTAGGACAGTAGAACATGATTGCATAAAACAGATTTGTTAGACACAAGAGGACAGCAAGAGGAGACAGGAATGCCCATACAAGAGATGGAACACCGGAGACAGCTGGGCATAACTTTTGAAAAAGGTAGGAGATTGGCTGTGAATTGAGAGAGCTGGAAAATGGGGGATGGTGATTTGCTGCCTTTCTTCTCCCTTATCGTTACCGCAGTATTAAGTTGTCTTCTAGCCTGGAAGATATGACAAATATTATGTACAACCATTCCCTTTTCAGAATTACTGCATTCTGTCAAGCATCCAATAAGTCCATGTCGAAGACTCATCATTCTTATAGTTTATGCTTTTCTGCTGGAGGCACAGCTGCCTTGTACCCCAGTACAAAACTGAAGGATAATAGCACAGGTAAAAGGCTAAGACATTCCCATTATATCACATAACATTTCCATTTTTTCAGATGTATTTCTTTGTCAGGCTGAAATATGGAAATCAAGAGTGCCACAAAGGGTCCAGTGCTTCCCGTACATCTTCCCCATTGAATTTATTCATTACATGATGTGTTTAGAGCAAGGAGGTGTGTGTGTGTGTGTATGTGCACTGGGGGGGACTTCTTGAAAGTGAAATTAAAGAGATTTGTACAGATTTACAATGCAATACAGACAAGCTATATGCCACATAAAGTAGCTGAGCAGTGCTAGCATGCATAGCACCATTATGGCCACATACCTTAGAAGCAGTACTACTACACTGTGCATGGGTGATATGTATGACATCATGACAAATCTGTCCCTCTTTAGCAGTACAGGTGGCTACATGTAACGCTGCAGTGCCTAGAGAAAGCTGTTGGCACAAAGTGACAGGTAGGGTGCATAGAAAACAAAGTAGCCAACAGGAGCATCAACATGGGTATGCAAACCACAGTGGCCACCATGTTCAGCATATACATTGGGGGGTATATAGGAAAGTATAAAGTGGAGTATAGCAAGCACAGGAAAAGAAAAAAAACAGAAGGTAATCAATAAGAAATGGAGGCAGGGGGAAGAGTGAATTAAGCCTGTTTTCCTACTTATAACATTTGACGTATGTGTGTATATGAGAGAGAGAAACAAAATCCAGGTGAGGGTTTAAGGTGACTTCCAGTATTTCAAAAACCCATTGACCTACAGGTAAATGATATTGTCATAAGAAAAAAAAAATCGCTAATATTTTTAGTGTATTACCTAACTCTGAGAACCACAGAGCATGGTTTCAGTTAGTATTGGCATTCAGAGGTACCTTATTTGAGCATTGCCATGATTAAATCCTATAAACTGACATAATTTGCATAGATGTCACTGTCACCAGTACAAATGTTAGTAGGGGTGCTGATTAAAAAGTGGTGGTGGTGGGGGTCAGGTGACTCTGGGATGCAGAGCAGCATTGAGCAATTATTTTGCTTGCATGATTTTACTCCACTACTAGCTCACAGCTACACACAATCTAGTTCAGAATGCCTGAGTTACTATAGAAGAATGATTTTTTTTTTGTGTGTCACTTGCCTTGTGTGAGGAACAGTGACCATACATACAGTCATTCACATGGATCCTAGTAAAATATGATGATTTGCAAAGTATTCTGTAGTAGTCACTCAGTCTGTGTCACCATTGCCCTTATACAGGGCTTTAAACTTTTGTTGTCAGCTTTCATCTCAGTTTTCACACACAGTTCACAATTATTTTTATGAATTATGTCATTACCCACATTTTGACTAACATTGTATAATTACTGTAATAATTTTCATGAAATGTTACACTATGTGGTAAGGAAAGTCACAGTATGTGAGCTTTTAAGAGGTTTACTGTAAATGTGGTCTCGTTATTCTTAGCTAAGTATTGGAGGTCATTAATCAGTTGAATCTTCTGTTGAAACTAAACTTCTCTGGCAAAGACAATACCCCAGTAGGTGTGGAGGCAGGTTAAAACTTCCCCATTCATCTCAGTGAGACACTAAAAAGAGGTAAAAATGTCCCATTCACATTAACAAGGTGATGGAGACAGAGATTCATTCCTCATGTCTGAGAGAGTTCCATTCTGTCAATACTTCACAATTAAGGGATTGTAATTTCAATTTACAAAAAGTGGCACAGAAGCCATTATTGGTGGGGTGTGACATGCTTTGAATTTTGCAGGATGTTTGCCTTCGTTCAGCACACACAGTCAGAGTGAAAAGCTGTAGGAGAGTTTCTTTCATTATTTTCTCTTGTAAAAGGAGAAGTCCTGTTGACTCATGCCTTATTACATGGATATTGGCTACATTGCCAATTTTTTGAAGGAATTATTTTGAAATTGTCATCTTTGTAGAGGAAGACTACTATCAGAAGACTGTGTGAACCATAAATACAGCAGATAGGTGCTGGGTATTTACAAGTTAGTGCAACTTTTTTTTTTGAGAGGTTGTAAGGCTGTGATAAGTCAGTGGTTTCAGCTCCTGTTCTGTGGGTGCATGGTCATATGATCATGGGAGGTTACTAGGCTGTTGGCCCTGAGGCCCTTATAAGCCTAGCCAAGAGTTTAGCCAATGTTTAGACAAGTCAGCACCCAAAGCCCCTGTCCAGCAGGGACATAGGTGGAATTCTAGGGGTTTATTTTCTGTTTCCCATCCAGTTATCCAGGTTGCGCTTAAAAAAGGGATAATGAGATACTCTGCTTGACGTGGAGAGGGAGTCTGTTCCATAGATGCGGGAGTTTCTGGGACACAAATCTGTCCCCCCAAGTCCTATTGATATCACAGACCAGGTTGAGGTTGTGCATACAGGTTGCTCGAGTGGAGATTGACTTAAGGATATGCAGCAGTCCGATCAAGGCGGGGTCTGAGATTGCTTGGTATGCAAGACACAGAGGTCACCTCTGAGGAGTCTGTATGAAACTGAGTAGAGGGATAGGGCTTTTAGCCTGTCTGTGTAGGGTAGATGTTTGAGGCCCTGATTCTCCTCTGTGGTCTCTCCAGTTGCTGCATGTGCTTTGCGAGGTACATGCCGAAGGGGGCATTGTACTCAATAATTGGCCTTATAAGGGAAGAATACAGGGATGTTATGACCTCTTTGTCCCTGGATAAGATACCCTTACTTATGATATGGGCCATGTAGAAAGCTTTTCGTACAACAGAAGCAACATGGTGGTCAAAAGTCAGGTTGCTATCAACCTAGGTGCCCAAATCCCTCACTACTGATTGTGTACTTAGGGCGTGCGTTGTTATTAACGTGATAGTATGTGGGGACGTCACTCTCCCCAAAGGGGATGATGATGCATTTTGTGGCATTCAGCTTGAGGCCATGTTTCTGGCACCAGTCATTTGTTTGGTGAGATCCTTTTGGAGGATGTCCACATTACTTGGGGAATTGATGACTGCACCCAGTTTGCAGTCATCTGCAAACTTGGTCAGCCATAGCCCACTGATTTTGGCCTGCAGCTCAGAGAAGTATATCCCGAATAACAGTGGCCCCTATATCGATTTCTGGGGTACACCGCTCATTACGTGTCTACTGCTTGAAGTGGCTTCCCCTATTTTGATTAGGTCGGATCCATCAGTAAGCCAGTTTGCTACCCATCTGATAACATATGGATTGATGCCTAACTGACAGAGTTTATCTACTATGCCCAAGTGGGGAATAGTGTTGAAGGCTTTGGCAAGGAATAAATGGGTACAGATTATGTATTTTGTGTACTTCTGCTGTATTTTTTTTTACTAAACAGTAATGTGTTAAAATCAGCAAAGATATGAAATGTTTCCTTTTTTGTAACTTTGATGTGTGTGTGTGTGGGTGGTTACTTAATCTTGGATGGGATCATCCATCAGTTTTGATTTATTTTCATTTTTGTTGTGTTTGTTTTAATTGACTACATCATGGTTGGGTAGTTTGTTTCTTGATGTAATGGATTTAGCAGACTATTTGCTTGTACATGCATGTATGCGTTTGTATTTTGTGTACTTTTAGACTTGTCCAGTCTTGTTTGAGGTTAAAGGTCCATGAATGTGAGTGTTAACTATGACTTCCTGATAAGGATTTCTGCACATATGCTCTACAGTTGTACACATTCAGGTTCTTAGTGAAATCAGTGCCCATTAGCCTAGTTAGGTGGAGTTGTTACAGTGGTCCATGATGAGAACCCTTAATATCTCAAAAATGTATTCAACACTTGGTTTGCATGATACAGACAGTCTGTCTATGCAGTGGAAGACTGAGATGTTGATCGATTTATTGTGTTTGGCAATTTTTATGTGGAGATCAACCAGTTTGCTGTTATTCATAGATTATTGTAGATATAACTGCAATCTAAGCATGTATGGGGATTCAAGAGATTGTAATTTTGCTACCCTATCCTTTGTTATATCATCTCACATCAAGTTCCCTGATGTTGTTGGCTTTTTTTTTTCATTACCTTACACATTCACAACTGCAGGCAGTATAGAGGTAGCGAACTGCTGTCACACTATAAGAAAGCGCAGGAAATTATGACGATAGGCAAATAAACAGAAAGTAAAATAGGAGGTGAGCAGTTTGGATTCAGGTCCGGGAGGAGCATGGTCAGTCCAGTGTTGGCAGTGAAACAGATAGTGGAGAAGATGTTAAAGATGAGGAAGGAGTCTAAATGAGCATTCCCAGAATCGGAGAGAGTATTGACAAAGCTGATTTGAGCAGTCCTGCAATGTACTGAAGTTCCATAAACACTGATAGAATTAGTGCAGACTATGTACAAGGACCCAGTGGCAAGTTCTAACAGTATCCAGACTTGCAGAGGAGTCCAAATGGGGTTGGGTGTGTATCAAGACTCAGTTCTGAGCTCACTATTTATACTGGTGATGGACTGCATTAGCATACTTGTTGGAAGGGAGAGGTCAACAAAGTCGATGTATGCAGACAGTGTTGCATTACAAGCAGACTGTGAACAAGAAGTTAAGCAAATGATTGAGGTATAAATACAAAACCAAAGTCACACACAATGAAACTGAGTGCAGAAAAGATAGTTGTCATAGCAGCAAATGGAGGAATCAGAAGAAGCAGAAAACTGAGACTGAAGGGAAGACAGCAGTACAGGATAACATTAATCTGTATAAGTAAATGTACACAAGTTGTCAGTCTTTTTGGGGGGCGTAAATTGTGTCTGTATTATAATCTGTTTGTGACATAAAGAAGGGGGATAGAAATTCAACAGTATACATACAGAGATGGGTAAAAGACCGTCACTGACAAGGAGATTTTCCCCATATGCAGTAATAACGTATGGATAAAAAAGGAAACAATCTTTGTGAGCTATAGATATGGATATAATGAAAATATATTTGTAGTGTTATTTCTGACTAACCTGCAATGTCTGTGGTACGTTTATTGAAACCAATGAATTCTCAGGATTTCCGTAAGTTATATGCTCACTGATTAGTTTACAGATACTTTCTTGTTGCTGTTGTTGTTGTTCTTTTGGCTTTTCCCGGTTTGGGGTCGCCACAGTGGAGCTCCGGTCTGCTAATGATTGGCAGTAAATTTTTACGGTGCTGAGGTGCCAGCTCGACGCCCAACCTTCAACGAAGGCACACCCATTTTACGCATGTCTTTCGAACGCCACTTGACCGCAGGGAGGACATGCAGACTCCACACGGAAGGCGCTCCAGTCGAGAATCGAACGGGAGAACCTCTTCCTGTGAAGTTTACGTATACTTTCTGATGGTTAGTAATATAGTAGCAGTTGCTAGCGCATGTGGTCTGACAGAAACAACACGAGGATGGTTCACAGTTTATTGTGTTGATATATTGCCATGAGTGCATAACAGTTCATTTTAATATTTTTTTCTGCACTGTTTCTGTATAACTTCCATTGATTGTGTTGCATACCATTTTATGAGCGTAACATTTGTTATGATGTGTATCACTACTATGGTTGAATATGACAGGCATCTGACATTCTTGGAGTACACATGCTCATTCTGTTTGGATGTGCATGTAACTGTGGAACACTATTATTATGGCATATTGGTTGTGTGGTTGTCCCTTACTTGTTATGATTTCCATTACCATGGGTTCAAATCCCACGTGACCTATGCAACTTTTTAATGGATTGTACATGTGGTGTTGTTATTTCTTATGTATTACATATTCAGTCATTTTTTTCATATTTGTTCTAATTATCTATTCAAAACAGTAATGCAAATGAAACTGATTGTTTAGAACAGCTTTGCATTGTTCGTGAGAGGTGAGATAGTCAATTGACATATGCTTTTAACACCATCATATCAATATGTGAGCCTCCATACAAAGTATAACATTTGCATATCACACTGTCTTCCAGGTGTCAATCAGAAGTAGGGAAGACCATTTCTCGCACAGAGAATGAAATTATAATCGCGGTTCCTCCCCAGCGTGATTACAGTCTTCTTGGATGGAGGGCAATACTGTCTGTGGGAACAGACCTTCCAAACATGATCAGTGCTTTGGGTAGTCACAATAGATCCAGTGAGGCCTGTCAGTGTTGTTACTCTGGCACAATCCTCAGTGCACCCTACAGACTGCTGCTATGAGAGGGCAAGGAATGCCACTGGAGATGGGCCACACTTGCCTCCCCAGATGAGGTAACAGTGTTATTGGTCTCGTATCATACCACCAGGACATATTTCCCTCATGTTTAATGTTGGCCGGTGTGGATTCTGATTACATCATAGCTGTGGTCCTGTACTTAGGTTCATAGGTGTGTACTAGGCTAATGGCCCTGGAGCCTTTACAAGCCCAGCCCATAGAAGTGCCCTGGCATCGTGCCGCCTGACGTTAGTACCCAGTGCCTGTATCATGTAGGGCCACTGGAGTGATCCCCAGGGTGAACTTTATAAGTTCATAGGTGTGTACTAGGTTAATGGCCCTGGAGGAAAAGTAATCACTTCCTAGTTTAGAACCCAGGACCCTGTGTACAACAATCACAGCAACATACCTCTACACCATCTGAGCTGTAAAATAATGTGGGGGGGCAGGATTTGAACTCTGTACCTTTGACACAGCAAACAGGAGCCTTATCTCTCTACTCTAACCAAAGGGTTACTTACTGACTAGTAGTCCTTCAGGTATTTCACCATGTTGGAAAGCAGCCCTCAGACCAGTTTCCCTTCATATTGTAATGTCATGGACACTACCAGATGTTAGTAATTAGGGATCTGCTGAGCACACCACCTGACACTCCTTTCTTTTGATGTGCAATTCTGCATCAGGTACAGCAGGTTTTTTAAATGGAAAGTCGGTGCAGCCTGTTGCACCGAGAATGCAGGAGAAATTGGCTATTCATCACACACAATTGTTGCTTGGCAGTTGTTTAATCCATGACTGTTGCTGGGAAGTGGATGTAATCATTCACCTTGGTGCACACTGCTGCCATGAAACGCAAGAGAATCTGAATGGCAGCTGCATGGGATGCTCCTATGATGTCTGCCTTATGCTGCTGAAATGTTCCAGAGGCCAGTATACCTTGATTCAGACAAACTTTGTTTAGCGAGTGTAAAAGTAAAAAAAAAAAAAAATTGAACGACATGAGTTCTATTAGCATACATGTGCTGATCCACAGCTGTGTTTCAGGGTGGGGGTTAAGATTGATACAGCAGTGGCAGCAGCAAAGATGTTTGCATACCTCTTGACCTCTTAGCTAAAGGGATCATTGGGGGAAATATTTCATCTAATGTTAGTGAAGTGCGTGGGCCTGCATGGACAAACTATTGAAGGTGTCTTTGCGTGAAATGTTTCATTTGACATCAGTGAAGTGCTTGAACATACATGGAGGAACTACTGAAGGGATCATTGGATGGGAATGTTCCATTTGGTGTCAGAGAAGTGCTTGGGGCATACGGGGGGAGTTTGGTTTGGTGTTGGTGAAGTACTTGTGTAGATATGGACAAAACTGCTGAAAGGGTCATGGAGGAAATGTTTCTTTTGGTCTCAGTAACAGCACTTGTACAGACATGGACGTACTGCTGAAATGATCATTAGGGGAAATATTTTATTTGGTGCCAGTGAATGACTTCAACAGTAATGGACCAACTAGAAAAGGGTTCATTTGAGGAACTGTTTCATTCTGTTATAACTGAAGTCTTTGTGCAGACATTTTGGGGGGAAATGTTTCATTTGGTGCCAGTGATATGTTTGTGGAGAAACATACAACTTATTGAAGGGATTGTTTTGGAGAAATTTTTTTTGGTATCGGTGAAGTGCATGGACACACATGAAGAAACTGTTGAAGGGATCACTGGGGGAAATGTTCTATTTGTTATCAGTGAAGTTCTTGTGCAGGCATGGACAAACTACTGAAGGGACCATTGGGGAAATGTTTCATTTGCTGTCAATTAAGTGTTTTTGTAGGCATGGACAAGCTATAAAATGGATTGCTGGAGGAAATAATTCATTTGATGTTCTTCAAGTGCTTGTGTCTACATAGACAAACTAATGAATGTGTATTTGGGAGAAGTGGTTCATTTGATCTTAGTAAAAGTGCTTGTCCCGGGATCATTGGGGGAAGTGTTCCATTTGATGACAATTGACTGCTTATGAAGATATGGAAAAACTACTCGAGATCATTGAAGGAAATGTTTCATCTGATGACAGTGAAGTGCTTGTGCAGGCCAGGGCAAACTGCTAAATGGATCACTGGAGGAAATTTTTCATTTGGCATCAATGAAGCCTGCTTTAGATCACTTAGTGAGTATGCTAAAACCAGTATCATGAATGAAAACAGTATTTTACTTAGCTTATTCTGGAGGACCAGAATCTTCATATTAGCTACATGCTAATTTATATCCAAAATAGCACAGTCATGAATTAATCAACATTACCCCTTTGCATTGCTTAGGTTCCCATTTCAGTTCTAAACGGCGACACTTTATCTGAATCTGTACAGCCTGCCTGTGAATTTTGATACTGCATTTTCCTCCTACATCTAATGACATAATGTGCAGTGAAGTTGCACTTCTTCACTTGCTCTTACTGTATTGTTGTGTCCATGTCCCTGGCAGGTCAGTAGAACACTGTTGAGGATAAGCTCCAAATCTACTATGCCTATACAATGAGGCTAAGTGGGCAAATGAGGAAATAATGAATGATTTTGGTAGTGTGCCATGTCTGGCCACCTCTCAGTACATGAAGCTTCACCGTTAGCTTACACTTTTCTTTTTCATATGCAACACGATTTGGAAAAGCCTTAGGGAAAAGAAAACTTTCCCAAATGAAAATAAATAGTTTTAGGTAAACTTTAGGTCATGGTCATTAAGGTACTGGGGAACGTTTTTATCCTAGTCTCACGCTGGATTCATTATACAGGCATCTTCTCCAATTCATAGGCAAGTACTAGGTGAGCAGTTAAAATAGGAGAAGAGATAACAATTGTGATGTTTAACCAATCTACAGGAAAGTCCCCAGGAATGGATGTTATTCTTGTGGAAGTTTGGGAGCTAGGAAGGACAAAACTAATAAACAACTGGAAGGTTTTGTTTAACAATATTTTAAGAGGAGGAGAAGTACTAGCATCCTGGAAGAAAGCAGTGGTAGCTGTAATACCTAAGGAGGGTAAAGATCCATCAGATCCAGCTTCATGCAGGCCCATTTCAATACTAAACCATGATTAGAAAGTGTTTATGTCTATAATGGTAAAAGAATAGCCAAAGTGATGGCAAAAATTGATGGATGTAGATCACTGTGGTTTTGTGGAGGGGAAGCAAACTTTTGACAACATTAACAGAATACTGATGATCCAGAAGGAAGCAGAATGTAAGAAAATACCATTGTTGTTGGTCTTGATGCAGAGAAAGCATTTTACAGAGTAAGCTGGGACTTTAGGAGCAGGGCATCGGAAGCATTTGCATTCCCTGATAAAATTATAATGTTGATTAGGAGGATGTATGATTGGTTCGGAGGTGAAAACTGAAGTGGGGGGTCCTCTCTGATGATCACTGCTTGAGCAATAGGACCCTGGCAGAGGTGTACTCTCTCCCCTTTGCTATTTGCATCATATTTAGAACTATTGGCAAAGAAAATAAGGGACTCAGAAATTCGAGGATATAATTAGTAAGGTAGTCAATAAACAGTGAATTTTGATCAGGACAAAATGAAAGGCAGTGATGCATAACAAAATAGTGATAAAGCTCCAGAGAGTAGCATCAGAAATGAACTGTAGACATGCAATGCAAGGTATGAAAGCATCACTCATGGGAATCTCACTGTCTGAAACTGTTGAAAAGTAAGTAGAGGAGTCAGTCAAGTGCATGTACTGAAGAAAATATTACATTTAGCATTCATTATTTTACTGCGGTGATATGAAGGAGAGGTACGTGATACAGCTCAAGTAGTAGTTCTGTCACTTTGCTGTGTAGTCTCTGCAAGTACAGAAATTTGGATTGCAGCCTGTAGGACTAGTAACTAAACTAATGAAACAACAGGCTGCAGCTTGACTTGGAAATGCAGAACTCTGCACGAAAAAATAATAGGTCAAGTCAATGTAATAGAAAAAAAATATATAATACTTTGCAGAACGGTACTACCAGACACATTATAAAATGCTTTCATCCTCATTTTGAATGTGGAAAACTGCACAGAGTGTTAAAATACATAGAGAAAAAGAAACCAACAACAAACAAACAGTAATTTAACAAGATGCAATGCCTGTACTACAAAATGCATTGATGTGGATTCCAAAGTAGGCAGTAAATAGTATGAAATCCAAGGAACACAGAACTCCATATACTAATATGTGTCAGTTGAATCACAGATGCTTTCTACAGAAGTAGCAGCAGGTAATAAAATCCATGAAGTGTTATTGTTTGGCGAAGACAAAAGCCATTGGCTAAGCTAATTAACAGCTCAAAAAAGACTGAATAACTCTGTTTACTAATCCTTTCCACAGAAATTAGAAGTCAGGAGAAGGCAGGTCATTAAAAACATTTAGAAGATACCTTTCTTTGAAAATAACAAGTCACAAGCTAAAATAATGAATGGCTCAACCTAAAAGGTGTGGTGAGTAGATCAGGAAAAAAAATACTGTGATTAAAAGGCTGAAACTTGGGGCAGCTGCGGTGTTGCAGCAGTTAGTGTTGCCGCCTCACAGCAAGAGGTTCTCTGGTTCGATCCTTGGCTGGGGTGCCTTCTGTGTGTAATCTGCATGTCCTACCTGTGGTCGTGTGGGTTTCCTCTGGTTGCTCCTGTTTCCTCCCACATCCCAAAGACATGCTGTAGGTGGATTGGACACTCTAAATTGGCCCTAGGCATGAGTGTGTGTGTGTGTGTGTGTGTGTGTGTGTGTGTGTGTGTGTGTGTGTGTGTGTGTGTGTGTGTGTGTGTGTGTGTGTGTGCCTTCTGTGGAAGCTTGGGTGCCGGGCTGGCAACTCGTCACCATAAAACTGCACTGCCAATCATGAGCGGACAGGTGATCCACTGTGGTGACCCCTAATCTGGAAAAGCTGAAAGAAGAAGAAGATTAAAAGGCTGAAACTTCCTGTAGGTAACCCTCCCTCTACCCTACACAGGCAAGTCTCGAGCATGCTCAGAATTGCACACTGCTGAAGATAAACATTGCGGAATGCAAACTAAGAAACAGTGGGATTGTCTCTTTAAAATAAACACCTCTGAATTCAATGTATTTATTTTCCTCTAAATTACTGGAAGCCATCACTTGTACTGAAACTGAAATTGTACTGCTTTTTGTTGAACAGCTGCAAAGCTCTCCTCCACCAGAGATTTTTCTTCTGTTTTGTAATTAAATTTCTCTTACTTTTTCCAGATTTCTTCTTTGCTGCCATCCAGACAGTGTAGTAACTAAACAATTACAGTTTTTTAACCAAATGAGTGGCTTTTGCTGGCTGTTTTTCAAAGCATCTGTTTTCACACTGGAAAGCTCTACTCAACCTGGTGATCACTGCACAGCTGTCTTGGTAATCATTACAGGATTCTTCATTGGGCATTCACCTTGGCTTCTGTGAGGGTTTAGTACTGCTTGGGATTTGTCTTTCATCAGCTGTGGAGGACTCATGATTCTAAGTGTAACATTTTAGCTCATCTGTGAAAAAATGCCCATCTTTGCAGTGGGAATTTTTACCATCTCAGTCTTACTGTGATAGGACATTCTTTCCCCTAGTGAATTTTGCTGGAATTGTCTGTGAGTTGCTTGACATGAATTAGGCACAGTCTTGTTGTGTATTTCTGTTATACACTGGCATTATTACATACACATAGTTTAATCCTTTAAGTTATTTTCAGACATATGCAGAGGTCAATCATGCACTGTAGTTTAAATTGATTGTGGCTCCAGCTGCATACAGTCAGTTGTTTTCTTTTTGAAAATTACCTTCCTTAGAGGAAGAACTAGTTTTACCCAAACTACATGTAAAGAATTATTTTGAGAACTAAAGCATTATTATTTTTGGCAGTGCCAGTTTGTAAGCACTGTAATATCCTCTGGCACAGACATTAAAAGGAAGTAATAGACCTTCTAGTGGCTGTAAGTCTTCAGCCATATATCCTTTTCATTCCCTTTGACAGTTCATTGCTGCCTTTTAATGCCCATTTTGTTGGTATCATTGTTTGCTTGTTCTATGTGATTCATGAGATAATCAGATTCTTTGTAACTTTTGTACTCATAAGATTTTGTTTAAGATGCTCGCTTTTGGAAGGACTTTTCAGCTGCTTCATTTGCTTTAAGCTCCATAAACAAGTTTACTAGTCTTTATTGAGAAGTGTTTGTTGTAGATTTTTTATTTTAAGATGCAAGTGTTATTCTTTTCATATTAGTCATAATGTGCTTGTATTCAGACTATCCAAGTGTCTGTAATTTACCTTATTGTTAAAAGTAATCCTTGGGCCTTTGGAAGGGGATCTAGATTAGCAGCAGTAGGTACAGATTTTAACCTCCAGATTCTGAGGTGGCTGCCCCTCCTCCAACCTCATTCTCCCTCTAATTTTAGGATCTGCCATGGTTGCCAGTCATTGCCAAGACTAAGATCAGCCTTACGCAGTTTTGGTCCTATGCAAGATCTCTTGAAGACCTTCTGCTGGTTGAAGATTCAAATTTAAATAAATAAATAAAATGTCTTCAATCTGAGGAAATGTTCCCCCAGCTTCTCCCTGCTAAAGTAATTGTATTAAAATGTGTTAATGCTACAGTCACACAATGGTGGAGATATGCAAAGAAATCCACGCATCCATTGCACCACCTGTGTCACATCAGCAACAGTTTCAATAGGCGACACTGACCTTCCAGTTGAAATTCCATTGCAGACTGGTCCATTTAGAACTTGCATGTTTGTAGGTTAGCACTCCTGGTGTTGTATTGCGTGGTGATGCCTCTCAGATCGTCATGTGAGGCCTGCTGCTTGATCCCAGGAACGGTCAGAGACTTCTAGAAGACATTCTTTTGCTTGGGTAGCTCTGGTCTTCTGGAATTAGTTGCCTTTTTAGAACAGGTGTGCAGTACTGAGGCCTGTTTTCAAAGGATCCCTTAAATGCATTCACTTATGAGATGACATTTCAGTTGAGCTGTCTGAGATATTTTGTTTTTAGCATTCATAGTTAAAGTACTGCAACTTGATTCTGTTACATACTGCTTATTATTTTAATACACTTGTAGGAGGCATTTTACTGTGCTTACAATTTTATGCAAATGTAGGGAACACATATTTTAATGTAACTGATGACTGTTGTGCTTATTGTGAAGTCTTTGAAATTAATAAAGCTGTAATAAAATATGGTCTTTTTTCCTTTAAATTCGCTGTTAAGAATGCATAATTGGAATATGTTGCCATGCAGTAAAGATACAGTGAACAGTGACAGTTTGTAAAGGATGTCTAGTAGTATTACTTAAAGTGTTTGACACAATCTACCTTTCTGCTTACTTCAAATTGCTTTTGGTTTCCTGCTTTTCAAGTACGGTGTGCCTCTTTGCAAAAGGAGTAAGAACTGTAAGCCATTGTTTTGTGTGCTGGTCTCCTAACATTGCAGACACTCAACATCCATTCTTGTAGTAAGTGTAATGGTTGTAACTTATTGCTGTAAGTCAGTCCTAAGTTATGAGTGTTTAAAGATTACCACTACTATGTATTGTAATGCTTATTACTACTGATGTTAATATAGTTATCATCATCATTGTCATTGTTCTTTCATTTGGAGATTCACAGAGCATGTTTCAAGTAGTAAATGTGAAGTTGTATCAATAAAACTTTGCAGGATAACATAAGTAATAAGTGTTTTTAATGCAATTTCTCTAGACAGCTGGAAGCTTTGGGAAAAGAATTGCAACATCTTTCTCGCATTAAGGAGAGTGTTGAAGACAAGGTGGGAACTGTCCAAGTCTCTCTTTCTTGTTTATTTTTACTTTAACAATGTTAGCATGCAAGAACCGTAGCTTACTTTTCATTTTTATCATTACTAGCTGGAGTTGAGGAGGAAGCAGTTCCATGTTTTGCTCAGTACTATCCGAGAACTTCAACAGACCCTAGAAAGTAAGTAAATGACAACATCAATATGTTGCTAAAGTTCTATAAAACAGTATTTTGTTTTTATTTGCATATATTCCGAGGACATCTATAGGTTGTACACAAAGCTACCAATCTGAAAACCCTGTAATAAAAGTTATGCATATGAATTTCTTCTAAAATTTTATCTAAATTTTTTTCAGGAAATCTGCAAATTGGCAGGACTTTGAAAATATTTGTAGTGTCCACTTAAGTAGGTGTAGAAAAAGTGATAAGTAACAGTTCAGTGAGGTATATCCCACCATGGTTGGAAAATAAGGCTCACTAAACTTTTAAAAAAAGAGGAATAAAAGAAAATTGGTCTTTGGAAGAAGTACAAGAGTAATAGTACAAAACAAGCTAACTACACAGTGAACAGAAAACTGAAAGTGTTAATGCAACAAGCCAAATGTAAATTTGAAAGTAATCTATTAAGTGAATGTTCTGTAAAAAAAAAAAAATTTACTCTTATGTCAGACACTTGGTAAGAAGGATAACATTCTTGGATCTGTAACTACTGATGGTAATGCTTTGTGTCTGGTGTGCAATTGGTAATTTTGTTCAGTGAATATTTTTTGGCAGGTGAAGTTAATGCTTTAACTTTTCCTTAGTAAGCACAGCAATAGATGCATATTACGAGTGTCCAGCTTTCAATATGAATATGGTGAATACCTCATTCAGTCTTATTAAACATGAGACTAGAATGGGACCTGATAATAGACCAGGGTGTTTTGGGGCTTCTTATGGCAAATAGATATTAGTCAGTATTACTCTTCTTTGTAACAACTTGCTGCACTTTGGAATGGTTCCAGAAAGTTAGAAACTTGCCAATGTCCTGTTTCACAAAGGTTGTTGGATAACATCAGCAATTCCAGAACCATCAGTGTCACCCCACTGATTGGGAACTGTTTTGAAAGGTATTCATTATATATCCTAAATCAGGCTATCTAGGGATGTTTAATGGATCTTACTCAACATGGTTTCTTGAAAAACAGGTCTAACTGTATAGAATTTTATAGTCCAGTGTCTGAAGCATTAGGTAAGGATTTGTTTGTTGTAGTAGTGTGTCTGGATCTGTCAAAAGGTTTTGAAAGTGTACTTTAGTCTGCTGTTCTGGAAGTTGTGTACAAGCACACGGCTAATCCTTATATCACTTACCGGGTAGCCAAGTGGTTGACTGGAAGATGGCCTAGAGTGAGACTCATGAGACTGCATTTCAGATTGGGTAGGAATTAATAAAGGTTTTCCAAAGGGTTCAGTTCTGTGTCCCATGTTATTTAATTTACGTTTATTCCAACTATATCTAAAGCTTGGATGGCCAAATACGCAGATAACATGTAAATAGGATGTTTAGTCACAAACCCAAAAGATTTGGTCTGCTTTTATGTGAATTTATGGCTTGATCAAACTGGTTTGAGGGTTAATAAGAATAAATGTGTTGTCCTTTACTTTGGGAGACCTGTGGTACAATGGACTGTGAATTTGGGACCATTTTAAGTTATAAAAATTATTATGTGTAATAAGTTTAAATTTAGATCTAATGTCCAAATAGTTAAAGCTAAAACATTGAAAGCATCCTTAAAAATTTCTCTTCACATACAAATGAATTTCTTTTGAAACTGTTTATATTGTATGTTGGTCCCATTACTGACTATAATATATTGTTATAAAACAGGGGCGATCTCCTAGTATTGGAGATTATACAACAAAAATTTACTAGGAGAATTAATGGGTATAGAGATGGTCATGTCTAACAAGTCTGGGAAGTCTGTGTCTTTTTGCAGTTAGCTTCAGATTCTTGAGGGGGAAATCCTGTTTTGCATATGAAGGAATGAAGAATATTGCATCTTGTCAAATTGTTGAACTACTGCACCCAAGTATATCAATGAGAGGAATGGGTTATATTTATAAAATTGCGGAGAACAGCTCAGCCTTAAGAGCACACTTTTTAATGCAGTCTGAGGTGCATTTGTGGAATAGAGTTCTACTTCTGTCAGTCCTCTTTTGAACAAGTTTTTAAAGTCAGTTTAGATTCCTGTGCTTATTGGAGTATGTGTTTTGGTTAGCCTTTTGTCTTGTACACAGATGCTAATGAATGGTAGAACAAAAGCATTTGCACTTTATTACTGAAGTAATGTATAAAATTCTGTGTAAGGCAGTTTTATTCAGCTGATAATAAGAGTTGCAGCTGAGAGTAGAGCGATGGTGGTGTTGAATTTGTAAATTTGAAAGTTCCCACCTCCACAACTTTTTTTCCCTTATGTAACACCCCCTAGTGTTACGTAACCCTTTGGTTAGCCTATGTAGGAATGGATGGTCCTTTTTCTCCACTGGCCTTTCTATAGTGGTAGCATTCTCCTTGAATGTCTTTAATATCTTTTCAACGGTTGCCAAGATTCTTGTCTTCTCCTTCAAGCTTACAGTGAAAGAGTAGTAGTGGTTCTCCTCATAGCAGAAAGAGTGTCCCATATAGAAGTTAAATTGATTAGCTACTCTAAATGCTTGTTTACATTGTGATGCTGTCTCCATTTAAAGGGACTTTTCACTCAATGTGTGTGTGTGTGTGTGTGTGTGTGTGTGTGTGTGTGTGTGTGTGTGTGTGTGTGTGTGTGTGTGTGTGTGTGTGTGTGTGTGAGAGATACCTGCTGTTTACATTAACATTGACCATTTGGTGGAATGAGGATCTCAAAGACATATTGGAAAAGCATGCTGTAGTGGTATAGTATCCACTCACATTTGAAGGTTCAGCCATCTTGGTATGTTAGAATCATCACTAGAGGTTGAGCAGCAGAAAGTTTTTTTTGACTCACTGGATGAAATTTTAGGAATCCTTACCCAAGAAATTGCATACTACTTCCAGGAATGGTCCTCTTAGATTTCAAGCCTTGGAACTCCAGTTCCTTTTGTAATGTATATGAAACATGAGCTACCAGCCTTGTTCCTATACTGTTACCTGTAAGGTGAGATAAGATCAGTAACTTACTGAGATTACGATATTCTGCTTATGGTAGACTTGTACATACAAGGTTGACAAGACAAATACCTAGACAAGGAATCATGGATGTTCTTCGTGTTTCACTGTTGCAGTCATCACTTTTGGGTTATCTGATTTCAGTAGCCCTCAGTTGGCCTGATTAACAAAGTCTTGGGTCCTGCGTCGGTTGCTGTCCCTTCTTCCATGACGTCAGGTCGTCAGGGGTATAAAACATGCAGCCGATGCCATTACATCAGTCTTTCTTGCCGTGCGGTGCCTGAAGCAGAAGCAGTTTGCAAGTGCCGGTCAGCCGACTCCTGAAATTTTCGTTTTCGAGTTTCAGAACCGAAGTCTTCAACTAAAGCTAAGTACCCCATTGGGAAAACTTTGTCTTGCTCCTTACCGATGTCAGTAAAAGTTAATAATTGCATTACTTGTGGAAAGCAAATACCCATAAAGGTTTTCATTCATACTGTATTCCTTGCCTAGGCCCTGACCACGACGTACCATGCTGTCGGTTTTGTGCTTTATTTAATAAACACACTATCCGTCGTCAGTATATTTTCTCCTCTAAATATTTTGGTTCTTGGTTTAATTATCCAGAAATGTTGTCGATTAGCAATCCCACTACCGAGATTCCGAAGAAACGCAAGGATAAAGACAGAGGCCGCCGAGGTCCAAAACTGCCAACGATGCCTCTCCTAAGCCAGTCTCCAGTTCGCCGGTACTCAGTGAGGTGTTTCGCAGCCCCTGATACTCACTACGTCTGATTTGCAGGCCTCTATTGAGACCCATTCAGAGTCTGGTATGCCGCAAGATGCTACAACTATGGAACCTGCGGATGTCTCTACCTTGGATGGGTCCGGAGCCACTTTGTAGGCACTGGCGTCTGAGGATGTATTCAGGCCTACAGAATTGCATATTAAACTGACGCCTCCTTCTTCTTTTAGGCCTAAATCTCAAACCATGCCTAAAAAAACAACGCACAGGCCGCATGCTCAGACCTCCATGCCTAAAAAACAAATGATAAGAATGGCTGAAGATCTTATAACTTTAATCAGGGGAAGCCAACCTCCCCCTTCTTAGAGACCTAGGACTGAAGTTGTTTATGAATCTTCTGACCTGGATTCTGAATTTTCTGATTCTTGTGATGATCTGGATTTGCCCTTGTCTACTTATGAGGATTATGATGCAGAGGACTCTATTTCCTCTGCTTCCCCTCCAGAGGATTTTTCTTTTGGTGAAACCTTACATAATCTAAGGGAGCATTTCCACAGGGAAAGCCAGGATTTTTCTGATTCAAAAAAGAGGCTTAGGGATTTCTTACTCCTGCGTCAGCATAGGCCTTTAGCTATTCCTCCTGTACTAGATATTGTTGATGCTTTTTCGGAGTCTAGTTTGGCCCCTGAATCTTTGCCTCCTGCTCCCAGAAAACCTGACAGATATTACAGGGTTCCTGATTCACACAAGTTCCTTTTTAAAAATCCTATTGTGGATCCAGAGACTATTTCACAGGGACCCAAGGGCATTAAGGCTTCTACTGCTAAAAATCCTACCCCTTCTGATAGAGACTCCAGGGTGCTGGATATGGGGTAAGAAGGTTTACACTTCTGCAACCTTGGCCATTAGGGCTTTAAACTGCCAGTTTCATATGTTAAATTATCAACAACATGTTATTAGTTTGCTTAAACAGAAAATGATGTTGATTCCTGACTGTGTGGAAATGAATAATTATAGGATTTAATGCACTCTGCTGAACAGGTTTGAAAACATACTTTGCAATGTCGATTTGATTCTATAGAGGCCTCTTACAGGGCTGCTGATGTTCTTCATGTTTCACTGTTGCAGTCATTACATTTGGGTAATCTGCTGGCAGGTTGCCCTCAGTCGGCCTGAATAACAAAGTCTTGGGTCTTGCGTCGGTTGCTGTCTCCTCTTCCATTAGGTCTGGGGTATAAAACATTGCAGCCGACGCCATTTTAATCAGTCTTTCTTGCCGCGCGGTGCCAGAAGCAGAAGCAATTCGCAAGTGCCGGTCGGCAGACTCCTGAAATTTTCATATTCAAGTTTCAGAACCAAAGTCTTCAAACTAAAGCGAAGTACCCCATTGGGGAAACTTTTTCTTGCTCCTTACCGATGTCAGTAAAAGTTAATAATTGCATTACTTGTGGGAAGCAAATACCTCGTAAGGATTTTCATTTGTACTGTATTCCTTGCCTAGGCCCTGATCACAATGTGCTTTGCTGTCAGTTTTGTGCTAAATTTAACCAATGCACTATTAAGCGTCGGTATATTTTTGCTTCTAAATATTTTGGTTCAAGATTTAACTACCCTGAAATGTTGTAGGTTAGCAATCCGACTACCGGAGTTCACAAAAAATGCAAGTTAAAAAGACAGAGACAGACTGTCGAGGTCCAAAACCGATGAAGCTTCTCCTCAGCCAGTCGGTTCGCCAGTACTCAGTGAGGTGCTTTCACAGCCCCTGATACCCGCTACTTTTGAGTCGCAGGTCTCTACTGAGACCCATTCAGAGTCTGGTATGCCACGAGATTCGCAAAGTATTGAACCCGCGGATGTCTCTCCCTTGGATGGGTCCGGAGCCGCTGAGCAGGCACCGGCTTCTGAGGGTGTTTTCAGGCCTCAACATATTTACATTAAACCGACGCCAGCAACAAAAACAAGGTCAAAAACAACTTCTATGTCTAAAAACCGACGCATGAGCCACATGCGCAGGCCCCTATGCCTAAATAACAGATGATCAAAATGGCTGAGGATTTAATTACCTTGATCAGGGGTTCCCAACCCCCCCCCTGCTAAGAGGCCTAGGCAAGGCACTGATTATGAATCTTCAGATCAAGTTTCCATTTCTTCCGATTCCTCTTCTGGAATGAGGATTCTGATGCAGAGGAATCCATCCCATCTGCATCTCCTCCAGAGGATTACTCTTTTGGAGAGACTTTGCATACTTTAAGGGAACATTTTCACTGGGAGAGTCAGGACTTCTCTGAGTCAAAAAAGAGGCTTAGGGATTTCCTCCTTCTTCCTCAGCATAGGCCTTTGGCAATACCTCCTGTATTAGACATTGTTGATGATGTGTTCTCGGAATCAAGCATGGCTCCTGATTCCCTGCCTCCAGCTCCTAGTAAGCCAGACAGATATTACAGGTTTCCTGACTCCCACAAATTTATTTTCAAAAATCCTGCTGCTGATCCAGAGACTATTTCTCAGGGTCCCACAGGTGTTAAGGCTTCTACAGCCAAAAGTCCTACCCCTTCTGATAGAGATTCCAGGGCGCTGGATAGATGGGGTAAGAAGGTTTATACATCTGCAACCTTGGCAGTCAGGGCTTTAAACTGTCGATTTCATATGCTTAAATATCAACAGCAGTCATGGGCTTACTGAAATAGAAAATGACGTTAATTTCTGATTGTGTGGAAAATAGAGTTACAGGATTTATTGCATTCAGCAGAACAGGTTGGAAAGCATACTTTGCAATGTGGTTTTGATTCCTTGGAGGCCTCTTGTAGGACCGCCATTACTGGATTTGTGATTAGAAGGCATGCCTGGCTCAAGGAGCAAAATCTGCCTGATCATGTTAAAGCTAAATTGTTGGATGCCCATGTGCAGCATGATACTCTGTTTGGTAATAAGGCAGAAAAGGTTTTAAAGAAAATGGAAGACAAAGCTAAATCTATGCAAACTGTAAAAGATTTCTTGCAAGTGCAACCACCCAGGTTCAGTAGGCACTGGCCTACTAAAAATTGGTCCTTTCCTGTGTCCAACAGAGCCAGTCAGGGCAAACCCAGGCTCTCAAAAGGCTTCAGATATCAATCACAGGTTTATTACAGGTCAAAGCAATGGGGTGCCTGCACCCCCAAATCTGGAGGAAACAAAGCACAACCCTACAGTAAGCAGTCTCAATGACTTCCCTCTATCATCTCCAAGCACTTATCTTTTTGCAGCCCCCTTGGGGAAAAAACTAGCACTTCATGCTCAAAATTGGCAATTAATTACCCAGGACAAGTGGGTATTAAACATAGTATCCCAGTGGTACAGATTTAATTTCCATACTTTGCCAATTCCAAACGGATGGCCGGATCTGACACAAAACCAGTGGGCAGAGGCCCAGAAACAAGTTATGTCCCTCATGGATATGGGGGCTATTCAACCGGTACCAGAAAAGGAAAAAGGATGAGGATTTTATTCAAGACCTTTCCTGGTACCCAGAAAAGTCAATTCATGGCGTCCAATAGTGGACTTGTCGATTCTGAACACGTTCCTGGACATTCCAAAATTCAAAATTCTGACTTTACAACAACTACTGGCTATACTAGGCAAGAATACTTGGTTAGTAACTTTAGACTTAAAAGAGGCATACCTGCATATCCCAATAAGGGAATCATGCAGAAGATACCTCCGCTTCAAAGCAGGTTTTTTGCATTACCAATTCTCTGCACTGCCCTTTAACTTATCTACTGCGCCCAGGGTCTTTACAAAGTGCCTGGCACGAGTAATTGCATTCTGCAGACAAAGAAACATTAAAATGTATCCTTATCTAGATAATTGTCTCATTCAAGCAGAGGACAAGGACACTCTTCTTCAACATCTGGCATTTGTAAAAAGTCTTCTAGCATGCCTAGGGTACACCATAAACGAAAAGAAATCACAATTGGTACCATCTCAAATAATTACATTCCTGGGTGCAAGCTTTAATGCAACTGCCCAGATGGCTTACCTCACGCCAGACAAACAAAGACAATTGACAACATACTTCAAACAAATGGCAACAAAAACCCAGTTATCTGCAAGACAAATTCTGCAGGCTTTGGAGTTCATGGCATCCTGCATTCTACTAATTCCATATGCGAGACTGTGTATGAGGAAACTTCAGTGGTACCTAAAAAGTTTATGGAGTCAACATTGTCACAGCCTGGAAACAATGATTCCTCTCATTCCCTGCCTACAACAGGAGTTTTTTTGGTGGGCAGAGACATGTCACCAAAAAAAAGGGACTGTCATTCACTCTACCCCCTGCCACCCAAACCTTAAATACAGACGCATCAGACTATGCTTGGGGGGCTCACCTGGCAGGGAGATGCATTCAGGGCAAATGGAGCCCAAACCAAATGCATCTGCATATCAGCCAGAAAGAAATGCTAGCTGTTCAGAAAGCTTTGACAGCATTCAAGGGCTTACTTCATCCAGGACAACTACTGGTAAAGCCTGACAACACCACAGTTATGTGGTACATAAACAAGCAGGGGGGTACACATTCCTACCCCCTTTGCAGACTAGCCATGGCCTTGTGGAACAAAGCCTTGACTTACCAAATACATCTTCAAGCTCAATTCCTGCCAGGAAAGCAAAATACTCTGGCAGATACTTAAGCAGAAATCTTATGGACCCGCACAAATGGAAACTGGATCCACAAATCTTCAGCATGTTAACACAAAAATGGGGGATCCCAGACATAGATCTGTTTGCTACTCCCCAAAACTATCAGTTGGACAAATTCTGCACAAGAACCCATCACGAAAAAGCATGGAAAGTGTATACTCTATCCTTCAGCTGGAAAAACCTATTAGTCTATGCCTTTCCCTTTCTGCCTCTACTCTCCAAAGTCTTACTAAAAGTCAGACAGGAAAAAACAAAAATGATCCTAATTGCTCCGGACTGGCCTCACCAGCACTGGTACCCCCATCTAAGGAATATGTCACACCTTCCTCCGTGGTACTGGCCTCAAACACCTCATCTACTGTCTCAGCAGAACTATCAAATTCTGCACACTCGGCTCCAAACTCTGAATCTTGCAGCATGGCTAAATCAACTAATTATTCAAACCACATCTCTCAGTAAACCTGTGATGGATGTCATTTTGGAAGCCAGAAGGCCTAGTAATAGAAAATCGTATGCTGACAAATGGAAGAGATTCTGTGCTTGGAACCAAGCACAAGGAATCGACACAGCAAAGCCCAATATGCCTCAGATTTTACAATACTTAACTGAGATGCTTGACAAGAGCCTATCTCTTTCTTCAATAAAAATTCATGCCTCTGCCATCTCGACTCATTACAACACAGATCCTCTTTTCTCGTCTACTGCTTATACGGTATCTCAGACGGGCCAAAAATTGAAGGCCTCCCAGGAGAACACCTACTCCTGCACGGGACCTCAATTTTGTGCTGGAAAAACTCACCCTGTCTCCTTTTGAACCAGCAGCTACTGCGGATATAAAATTTCTATCTTGGAAGACAGCTTTTCTTTTGGCAGTCACTTCAGCAAGAAGGGTTTCAGAACTACAGGCTCTCGTGGCAGTGGAGCCTTTCATTATATTTTACCCAGGACCAATCCTTCTTTTATGCCTAAGGTGGTATCCAGTGTAGCTCTTAACCAGACCCTTCACCTGCCAACTTTTTTCCCAAATCTGCAAACCAAGGGGGAGCAGATTCTGCATTCATTGGATGTACACAGACAACTAAGATTCTACTTAAACAGGACAAAATCTCTAAGAAAGTCTGAGCAACTACTGGTAGCATTTGCTGCAGGATCAGAGGGGAAGGCTATATCAAAGCAGACTATTTCTAAATGGATAAGCCACTGCATTTCTTTCTGCTATTTGCACCATGGTAAACCTGTGCCCAAGGGGATCAGATCCCATTCCACCAGGGCTGCCTCTACTTCAGCAGCTTTTCTCAGAGGGGTCCCAACCAAAGACATTCTAGAAGCTGCTACTTGGAGCTCTGTTCATACGTTCACAAAGCATTACCATTTACCTCTCTTCTCTAAAACCAGGGCAGGCTTTGCCACTGCAGTCCTGCAGGGCCTTATAACTGCCCCTAATGCTGTTTAGTTCCATCATCCCCATCCATAGCTTTGGGATTCTACCCAAATGTAATGACTGCAACAGTGAAACATGAAGAACATAGTACAGTTGTGTACACTTACCATAAATGTAGATGTTCGAGTGTATTCACTGTTGCAGTCCGGGTTACCCACCCGCCATCCCCCAATTCTATACCTTTTGTTTCCTTCACTTTATTCAAAAGCCTTTGTGGTGTATTTGCTTTTAGTTGAAGGTAAATTTTATGTTTCTAAGATGCATTTATATATTTACAGTTTATATATATTTTTGCTCCCCATTTGGGGGGCACCTGACATAAGAAAAACTGATTAAAATGGCGTTGGCTGCATGTTTTATACCCCTGACGTCATGGAAGAGGAGACAGCAACCGACACAGGACCCAAGACTTTGTTATTCAGGCTGACTGAGGGCAACCTGCCAGCAGATTACCCAAATGTAATGATTGCAACAATGAATACACTCGAACATCTAAATTTATGGTAAGTGTACACAACTGTACTATACTGGTTCTGTGCTCAGAAGGCATGCTTGGCTTAAGGAGCAATCTTTACCTGATCATGTTAAAGCTAAATTGCTGGATGCCCCCTTAAATCAGGACCGCCTGTTTGGCAACAGGAATTTCTTAAAAAGATGGAAGATAAAGCAAAATCTATGCAAACTGTTAAAGATTTCTTACAAGTTCAACCTCCTAGATTTAGTAGGCACTGGCCCTCTAAGAATTGGTCCTTTCCATCCTCTTCAGGGTCTTCTCAAGCCAAACCCAGACATAGCAGGAACCCCAGGATGTTCATCGTGTTTCACTGTTGCAGTCATTACACTTGGGTTATCCTGCTGGCAGGCTACCCTCATTCGGCCTGAATTCCAAAGTCCTGTTCTGGCGTCGGTTGCCGTCTCCTCTTCCCTGACGTCAGTGCGCCAGGGGTATACAAGATTCAGCCGACGCCATTTTCTTCAGTCTTTCTTGCTGTGCGGTGCCCGAAACAAAAGCAGTTCTCAAGTGCCGGTCGGCCGACTCCTGAGATTTTTTAATTTGAATTTCAGATCCGAAGTCTTCAATAAAGCTAAGTACCCCGTTGGGGAAACTTTTTCTTGCTCCAGTCCGATGTCAGTAAAAGTTAACAATTGTATTTCTTGTGGGAAGCAAATGCCTCATAAGGATTTTCATTCTTACAGTATTCCTTGCCTAGGCCCTGACCACAACGTTGCTAGTTGTCGGTTTTGTGCTAGATTCAACCAACGCACTATTAAGCGTCAGTTCGATTTTGCTTTTCATTACTTTGGCCGAAGGTTTAACTATATAATGCCGTCAGAACAACCAACAACCTGAGTTCATAAAAAGCGCAAGGACAAAGAAAAAGACAAGCATCCATGGTCCAAAACCGACGACGAAGCCTCTTCTAGGCCAGTCGCCGGTTCGCCGGTTTTCAGTGAGGCGCTTTCGCAGCCCCTGACACCCGCTACCTCAGAGCCACAGGCCATCTCCGACTCCCACGTGGAGACAGCTAGGCCTCTGGAAACTCAAGGTATTGGGCCTACGGAAACAATTCTCTCAGATGGGTCCGGAGCCACTGAGCAGGCATCGGCTTCTGAGGGTGTTTTCAGACCTAGACAGCTTGCTATCAAGACCTCTTCAGCAGCCAAGGGAAAGTCTAAAACACCTTTAAAGACAAAGAAACAAATACAGCATTCTTCTGGACAGTCATCCATGCCAAAGAAACAGATGCTCAAAATGGCCGACGACCTAATTACTTTGATCAGGGGCTCCCATCCCCCTCCTGATAAAAGGCCTAGGCAAGACACTGACTATGACTCCTCTGACCAGGTTTCTATTTCTTCTGATTCCTCTTCAGAATAGGGATATTCTCTTCCTCCCTTTGAGGACACTGATGCTGAAGAATCTATCCCTTCAGCCTCTCCTCCTGAGGACTACTTTTTTGGGGAAACCCTGCACACCATGAGGGAACATTTCCATTGGGAGAGCCAGGATTATTTAGAATCCAAGAAGCTTTCTTTTATTGCCTCGGCACAGGCCTCTTGCTATGCCCCCTGTACTAGATACTGTTGATGATGTTTTTTCTGAATCCAGTTTGACTCCTGATTCATTACCCCCTGCACCAGTTAAGTCCTACAGGGTTCCAGATTCTCATAAATTTCTTTATAAAAACCCTGCTGCTGACCCAGAAACTATTTTTCAAAGGGGTCAAGGCATCCACTGCAAAAAACCCTGTTCCCCCTGATAGGGATTCTAGAGCACTAGACAGATGGGGGAAGAAAGTTTACACCTCTGCTACTTTAGCTGTAAGGGCTTTAAACTGCCAGTTTCACATGCTTAAATATCAACAATACCTAATGTCTTTGCTAAAACAGAAAATGTTTACAAGCTCTGAATGTCCCGAGAACAAGGAAATGTAGGATTTATTGCATGCAGCTGAACAAGTGAGAAAGCATACTTTGCAAAGTGGTTTTGATTCATTAGAGGCATCTTGCAGAGCCGCAGTTACAGGCTCTGTCATTCGAAGGCATGCTTGGTTAAAAGAACAGAGTTTACCTGATCATGTTAAAGCAAAATTATTGGATGCTCCATTACAGCATGATACTTTGTTTGGTGTTAAGGTAGAAGAGGTGTTAAAGACAATAGAGGACAAAGCAAAATCAATGCAGACAGTAAAGGATTTCTTACAGGTTCAGCCACATAGATTTAGCAGGAACTGGCCTTCTAAAAATTGGTCCTTTCCAGTGTCAGACAGGCCACAAAGAGGCAGATACAAATGCCCAAGAGGCAGATCTCAGCCCCAAGGCTCATACAGACCTAAACAATGGGGTGCTTCAGCCCCAAAGGTGGAGAAGACAAATCACAACCTTATAGGAAACAGTCCCAATGACTGTCCTCTACAAATGCCAAGCACTTACCTTTTGGCAGCACCCTTAGGGGGAAAACTAGCACTTTTCTCACAAAATTGGCACATGATCACCCAGGACAAATGGGTACTAAATATTGTTTCTCACGGTTACAGGTTCCACTTTCACACCCTACCACTGTCAAAAGGTATGCCAGACCTGCCACAAAATCAATGGGCAAATTTCTGCTCTCATGGACATGAGGGCTATTCAAAAAGTACCACAGCAAGAACAGGGGCAAGGATTTTACTCAAGACTTTTCTTGGTACCCAGAAAGGACAAAGCCTGGAGACCAATACTGGACCTAACTATTCTAAATACTTACCTGGATGTTCCAAAATTCAAAATGTTGACACTGCAGCAACTTTTACCCATGCTGGGCAAGAAGGCTTGTCTAGTTACTTTGGACCTCAAAGAGGCATACCTGCATGTCCCAGTCAGACAATCTTGCAGAAGATACCTCAGATTCATAGCTGGCTCAATGCCTTACCAATTCTCTGCACTGCCCTTTGGCTTATCTACTGCGCCCAGGGTCTTCACAAAATGCCTGGCACCAGTGATTGCATTTTGCAGACAAAAAGGAATTCAAGTATATCCCTACTTGGACGACTGCCTTATTCAAGCAGAGAGCAAAGACATTCTACTAAAGCATCTGGCGTTTGTAAAAAGATTACTAATTTGCCTAGGGTGCACAGTAAACGAAAAGAAGTCAAAACTAGTGCCCTCTCAAGAGATAATATTCCTGGGTGCAAGCTTAAATACAACTGCCCAGATGGCTTATCTCATGCCAGACAAGCAAAGGCAATTGACTCATTACTTTCAAATGATGGCAACAAAGACCCAGCTACCTGCAAGAAAAATTCTGCAGGCTTTGGACTTCATGGCATCCTGCATCCCGCTAATTCCATATGCAAGACTGCATATGAGGAAGCTACAATGGTATCTAAAAAGTGTTTGGACTCAACATTGCCACAGCCTGGAAACAATAATAACTCTTATTCCCTGCCTGCAACAGGAGTTTCGATGGTGGGCACTGGCCTGTCACCACAACAAGGGACAGCCTTTCACCTTACCCACAGCCAGGCAGACACTAACAACAGATGTATCTGATTATGCCTGGGGAGCACACATGGCAGGAAAATGTATTCAGGGCACGTGGCCCGTGGACCAAATGCATCTTCATATCGATGTAAAAGAGATGCTAGCTGCACAGAATGCCCTGACAGCCTTCAAGGATCTACTACAGCCAGGACAACTATTACTAAAGACGGACAATACTACAGTTATGTGGTATATAAACAAGCAAGGGGGCACACATTCCTACCCCCTCTGCAGGCAAACCGTGACATTGTGGAACACAGCACTGACCTATCAAGTACATCTGCAGGCACAATTCCTGCCAGGAAAGAAAAATACTCTGGCAGACGAACTAAGCAGAAACCTCATGGACCCTCATGAGTGGAAACTAGACCCACAGGTCTTCAGCATGATAACAAGGAAATGGGGATGCCCAGACATAGATCTTTTTGCCTCCCCTCACAACTGCCAACTACAGAGATTCTGCACAAGGACTTATCACTCACAAGCATGGAAGGTGGATGCTCTATCATTCAGCTGGAAAACCCTAACAGTTTATGCCTTTCCACCACTACCTCTCCTTTCCAAGTTACTCCTAAAAGCCAAAAGTGATTCTGATTGCCCCAGACTGACCACGCCAGCACTGGTACCCAATCCTAAAGAGCTTGTCTCACGGCCCAGCCTGGACTTTACCTCAGATTCCTCCTCTTCTGACTCAACAAAACAATCAGATCCTGCACAGCCAACTCAGAACCTTAAATTTGGCTGCATGGCAAATAGTATAGCCACGCACCTCTCTCTAAAGCTGTTATGGATGTCATTTTGGAAGCCAGGAGGCCCAGCACCAGGAAATCTTATGCAGAAAAATGGAAGAGATTCTGTGCTTGGAACCAGGCACAAGGAATGGAACCACTTGTCCCAAATATTCCTCAGATTTTACAATACCTAACTGAGATGCTGAACGAAGGCCTATCCTTCTCATCAATTAAGATCCATGCCTCTGCCATTTCAGCTTATTACAATACGGAACCTCCTATTTTCTCACATCCACTGCTAAGACAGTACCTCAGAGGGGCAAAAAACATAAGACCGCCAAGGAGAGCACCGATATCTACATGGGACCTCAACTTTGTCTTGGAAAAGCTCACACTGCCTCCTTTTGAGCCAGCCAATACAGCTGATATAAAATTCTTATAATGGAAAACTGCTCTGCTTCTAGCAATAACTTCAGCAAGAAGAGTCTCAGAGTTACAGGCATTAATGGCAGTGGAACCTTTTATCATCTGTCATCCGGACAGGGTTTCTCTAAGGACAAACCCAATATTTATGCCAAAGGTAGTATCCAATGTGGCTCTTAACCAAACCATTCATTTGCCAACATTTTATCCAAATCCCCAGAATAAAGGGGAGAGACTTCTGCACTCTTTGGACATACACAGACAGCTACACTTCTACTTGGACAAAACAAAAGCTTTCAGAAAAACTGAGCAACTGTTTGTAGCATATGCTGCAGGATCACAAGGAAAGGCTATCTCAAAGCAGACTATTTCAAAATGGATAGGACACTGCATTCGTTTCTGCTATGCACAGCATGGCAAGTCAGTGCCTAAGAATATTAGGCCACATTCTACCAGGGCAGCAGCCACTTCAGCAGCCTTTCTCAGAGGAGTACCAACCAAGGAAGTTTTGGAGGCTGCAACTTGGAGTTCAGTGCGTACTTTCAAGCATTATCACTTATCTCTTTACTCTAAATCCAGAGCAGGCTTTGCCACTGCAGTTCTACAGGGCCTCATAGCCACTCCTAATCCTATTTAGACCCAGCCGCCCTACCTCAGCTTTGGGATTCTACCCAAATGTAATGACTGGCAACAGTGAAACACGATGAACATAGTACACTTGTGTACCTACCAGAAACGTAGAAGTTCGGGTGTATTCACTGTTGCAGTCCAGGTTACCCACCCTCTATCCCCCTTTCTTTGCTGGGACTTATCTATACTTCTGTATCCTATACAACCTATGTGGTGTATTTGCTTGTAGATGAAGGTATTGTTTTTATTTTACTGTATGTTTTTATAAGCAATATGTATTGCCTACCTTCCTGGGGGCAACTGACATCTGGGACAAGAAAAACTGAAGAAAATGGCGTTGGCTGCATCTTATATACCCCTGGCGCACTGACGCCGTGGAAGAGGTGACAGCAACTAATGCCGGACCAGAACTTTGGACTTCAGGCCAACTGCGGGTAGCCTGCCAGCAGGATAACCCAAGTGTAATGACTGCAACAGTGAATACACTTGAACATCTACATTTATGGTAAGTACACAACTGTACTTTTCTGTCCCAGGGGATACATAAGACTTTTCTGTCCCAGGGGATACATAAGACTAAGCAGTGGGGGGTTTCCGCACCCAAATCAGGGAGTAGTAAGACTCCCCCCTATGGAAAACAGTCTCAGTGACTTACTTCTTAAATATCCAAGCACTTCCCAACTGAATGCTCCTTTAGGCAGAAAGATTGGTCTGCAGGCCAAAAACTGGGAACTCATTACCCATGACAAATGGGTTTTAAATATAGTGTCCCAAGGATACAGATTTCACTTCCACACCTTACCAACACCAAGCAGGTGGCCAGATCTACCCCCCTCTTAAGCATGGGGCCTATTCAGTTTGCACCAGAAGAGGAAAAGGGACAAGGGTTCTATTCAAGACTTTTCCTGGGACCCAGAAAAGGTAATACATGGCGTCCTGTCCTGGACCTTTGTACTCTAAATACCTTTCTGGTGATTCCAAAATTCAAGATGCTGACTCTTCACCAGCTGATTCCTATGCTAGGCAAAGATGCATGTTTGGCAACACTAGATTTAAAAGAAGCATACCTGCACATCCCTATCAGGGAGTCTTGCAGAAGATACCTACGCTTCAAAGCAGGCTAAATGCACTATCAGTTCACTGCACTGCCCTTTGGCTTATCTACTGCGCCCCGGGTATTCACAAAGTGCCTAGCTCCAGTTATTGCATTCTGCAGTCAAAGAAATATTCAAATATACCCATATCTGGACAATTGACTAATTCAGGCAGAAAGCCAGGACATACTTTTGAATCATCTGGCCTTTGTTCAAAGGGTACTGACTTGACTGGGTTACACCGAAAATGAAAAAAAATCACACCTGGTACCCTATCAACAAATTATATTCCTGGGAGCAAGCTTGAATACAACTTCCCAGATGGCTTTCCTCATGCCAGAAAAACTGATTCATTTGACAACCTACTTCAAACAAGTGGCCACAAAAACCCAGTTATCTGCATGGCAAATACTGCAAGCCTTGGGGTTCATGGCCTCCTGCATTCTTATTCCATATGCAAGGCTACATATGAGGAAACTGCAATGGTATCTCAAAAGCATATGGTGTCAACATTTACAGGATCTAGAAGCAATGATACCTATCATACTTTGCGTACGCCTAGAGTTCCTTTGGTGGGCAGAGGCTTGCCACCAAAACAGGGGACTACCATTCACACTACCCCCTGCTGCTCAAACCTTAACAACCGACGCATCAGACTATGTATGGGGGGCCCACCTAGCAGGGAAGTGCATTCAGGGCAAATGGAACCCAAGTCAAATGCACCTGCATATCAGTCAAAAAGAAGTATTAGCTATACAGAATGCTGTGACACCCTTCAAGGACCACATTCTTCCAGGACAATTAATGATAAAGACGGACAACACCACTGTTATATGGTACATAAAGAAGCAGGGGGACACATTCTTACCCCCTCTGCAGACTAGCTGTGGCATTGTGGAACACAGCCCTGAACTATCAAGTACATTTACAAGCTCAGTTCCTGCCAGGAAAACTAAATGCACTGGCAGACGAACTAAGCAGAAACCTGATGGACCCACATGAGTGGAAACTAGAACCAAGGATTTTCAACATGTTAACAAGCAATTGGGGGGCCCAGATATAGACCTGTTTGCCTCCCCCCAAAACTATCAGTTGGACAAATTCTGCACAAGGACTCCCCACAAACACGCTTGGAAAGTGGATGCTCTGACCTTCAGCTGGAAAAACTTATCAGTTTATGCCTTTCCTCCTCTGCCTCTGCCCTCCAAAGTACTACTAAAGATCAAACAAGACAAGCCAAGGACGATTTTGATTGCACCAGACTGGCCACGCCAACACTGGTACTCCCTCTTGCGCAGTGTGTCACTGTGGGCACCATGGCACCTGCCTCAGACTTCTACTCTATTGTCTAAGCAGAAGAACCAAATTCTGCACCCTCAACTTCAAACACTGAATCTAGCAGCCTGGTTAATTACATAATTTCTCCTTTACCATCCCTCAGTAAACCAGTGATGGATATCATTTTAGAGGCAAGGAGGCCTAGTACCAGAAAGTCTTACGCAGAAAAATGGAAAACATTCTGTGCCTGGAACCAAGCTCAAGCGATGAGCGCAACAGTGTCCAATTTACTTCAGATTTTACAATACTTAACTGAGATGCTTCATAAGGGCCTTTCTCCTCCATCAAAATTCATGCCTCAGCCATTTCAGCTCATTAAAACACAGAACCACCCCTCTTCTCTCATCCACTACTTGAGCAGTTCCTCAGAGGGGCCAAAAATCTAAAACCACCCAGGAGAGCTCCAACTCCAACCTGGGACCTCAACTTTGTATTGGAAAAGCTCACCCTTCCTCCTTTTGAGCCAGCTGCCACTGCGGAATTAAAGTTCCTTTCTTGGAAAACAGCTTTCCTTTTAGCTATCACTTCAGCAAGAAGGGTATCTGAATTACAGGCCCTCATGGCAGTGGAGCCTTTCATCATCTTTCATGCGGACAGGGTGTCTCTCAGAACCAATCCCTCCTTCATGCCCAAGGTGGTATCCAATGTGGCCCTTAATCAGTCCATACATTTGCCAACCTTCTTTCCTAATCCACAGAACAAAGGGGAACGGATTCTGCACTTCTTAGACGTGCACAGACAACTTGTATTCTACTTGAACGGAACTAAACCTCAAAGGAAATCTGATCAACTGCTGGTGGCATTTGCTGCAGGGCCAGAGCGGAAGGCTATTTCAAAGCAAACCATTTCCAAATGGATAGACCATTCCAGTAATTTCTGCTACAAACACCATGGAAAACCTATCCCACAGGGGATCAGTCCCCATTCTACCAGGGCTGCATCATCTACCTTTACAACCTTTCTCAGAGACGTCCCTACCAGGGACATCCTAGAAGCTGCTTCCTGGAGTTCTGTACATACTTTCACCAAGCATTACCATCTGCCAATTTCCTCTAAATCCAGAGATGGCTTTGCCACTGCAGTCTTGCAGGGCCTTTTAGCTGGTCCTAATTCTATTTAAATTCCTCCTCCTGTTCTTAGCTTTGGGAAGCTACCCAAAAGTGATGACTGCAACAGTGAAACATGAAGAAAATACTACAGTTGTGTACACTTACCATAAATGTAGATTACACTCCCTTCAGCCCTCTTCTTTTTTTGGATATACCTCTACTTTCCTTTGGTATCTTCAAAAGCTTTTTGGTGTATTTGCTTTTTTGTTGGAAGTATAACCTTGCATATTTATAGATTTAATTGTTTCCCATCAAGGGGGCACCTGACATCTGGGGCAAGAAAAACTGATGTAATGGCGTTGGCTGCATGTTTTATACCCCTGACGACCTGACATCATGGAAGAAGGGACAGCAACCGACGCAGGACCCAAGACTTTGTTAATCAGGCCGACTGAGGGCTACTGCAAGCAGATAACCTAAAAGTGATGACTGCAACAGTGAATACACTCTCACATCTACATTTATGGTAAGTGTACACAACTGTACTTTTCCATACCAGACTGAAATATACTCACATGTATATAGTACGGGATCTGACATGTTTTTTTTGTTTATCCTCCTCATGACTTGGACTGAAAAGCCAGCTTTTATTCTGCTCACACTGATTTGATGTTTCCCAGGCATTAACTCCTTTATACTGATCCTGTGCACATCACCATCATTCTCCAGAACTTGTTTGCTACTCATTGAGCCAACATGTTTCTAAATAACCATAAGCCTTGCTCTTTTGTTTAGTTCTCTTGTTGCCATCTTTTGCTAAATTCTTTGACCTTGTTAGTTTTTGTGTTGTTAATCCCTTGGACCTTTTTGGTAATAAAATTATAATTTCTTTCAAATAAATTTGACTTATTTGCTGTTGAACCTACCTCACCAGAGTTTTTACTACCCTGCTGTGCATTCCCTTTGTAGTGTGTTTCTAAAAGAGTACCTTTGGGATTTGGTACTTTTGTTTGATGGATTTGGTATTTTTGGCTGGCATTTTCTTGTGCTTAGCCATGGTTCAAGGTGGGCAAGTTAGCTGGATTTTAAAAAATGTGAACTTTGTGGACATAAAATTTCCACTTCAAAATTGACATTTAAAATAGATACATTGTTTGGGTGCTTCTCACCTGCAGGCTGATGGTGACACACCTTTAAGAATTTTGACAAGCATACATTCATTGATAGAGGAAATAATTTCATACTTGAGGTTTGATTCCTATAGAAAGATGTCATAGAACCACCCCTGTCCAGTATTTGAGTTTTTTTTCCTGGTTAGATTCCCCAGGTTAAATGCAGAAATAAACCCATTAAAAGATGAGGTGAGTCTGCTACAAGAGATCTTTCCCTTTCTCCTAACATTTTTTTTTTTGCAGGAAAAATAGGGAATTTTGCTTAGATAAGGGTGTACCTGTGTTTCACAGCACATATAATTCCTAAAACGTGATAAAACTGAATCTGTCAGAAAAGATGGTGTCATTTTTTTCTCAATCTCTGATTTGTACCTTGCCAACTGATTCCCTTTCTAGGCATCCTTCTGCCAGGTCCTTACATTTTGTTTTATCCCACAGATCCATCTTGTTGGGCATAGATTATGTGAAGCATTCTATGTAGGCATGACTACACACACCCTAAAAGAGCGTATGAAAGAACATTATTATAATATAAGAAAAAAGGATGTTGTTAATGCATTGTTCAAGCATACTGAGGAGTGTTATAAATATAAAAAAATTTCTATTTACCATACTAGAGGTCATTAAATCTGACCCTAGATGTGGGGATTTTAAAAATTATTTAGAGCAAAGAGAAACCCATTGGCAGGTTAAGTTAGGAGTGGATAGAAAACCTGGCTTAAACGTCTCACCTTCATTCTTACATATGGGTTCGCCACAATCCTGCTCCGACTGTATCCCATAGTTCATTAGTACACTCCCCAGATCTCGTTTGCCGCATTTTTGAGTTCAGAAGTGCTTCTTGCTTGGCTGTGGCTAAGTTCAAACTTTTTGTCTTTATTATCACTTTACTGATTTTGTAGCTAGTTATCTTATAATTAGATAGCGTTTAGAAGTGTTTCTTTTTTCTTTTCTTTTGCTCTTAAATTAGTTAGTTGAGAACTTGTTGGCCGTTGGCCCTTGTTGTTCTCCATTTGGTATCCTGTGTGCTAGTTTTATTAACGTTGATATTCACAGGTCAGGGTTTTGTTAGGAACTTGTTTTCTTGGGTCTATATTGAATCGGCAAACACTTAAAAAAGCGAGCACTGATTCATCGACCCTATTTGAGCTAACGCTGACAATGCCGAACAGCCAGAACAGCAATTTTTTTCTCAGGGAAAAAAATTGCTGGGCCGGTTTCGGGAGTTTGCCATTTCCTCCACTGTGTGCGATCCTGGAATTGGTATATTTAAGTAGGGTGTGTGTGTGGGGCACAGCCCCCCACGTGAAATACTGTTTTAATTTTTTTTGTTTTTGTTTGTTTTTTGGTGTGGAACAGCAGTTTTTTTCCCAGGGGAAAAAAATCGTCGTTCAGAGTGTTCAGGATTGTTAGCGCTCGGTGAACTAGGGTAGATGAATCAGCATTCGCATTTTTAAGCGTTTGCTGATTTAATATAGACCCGTATTTCTCGCTCTCGCTCTCTCTATATATATATATATATATATATATATATATATGTATATGTGTGTGTGTGTGTGTATATATATATATATATATATATATATATATATATATATATATATATATTGTGTGCAGTGTTTTTTTTTTTTTTTTTTTTTTTGCTAGTCTTGATACAGATTTGTTCTCTGTGGGTCCGCATTTTTATTAGGGCCTTTGTTTTCTAAATTTTAGAAATTTAAAGCTTGCCTGCAGTCTTGTTTGTTAGATACTTTGCCTGCTACTAAGTTTGTGGCCTTTCTACGACTTAGCCTATCCAGCTAGGTCAGTTTAAGTTAGAGGACCTAGTCCTCTGCTATTTTTCTTATTTTCCACAGGGCTAAGCCCGTTTAAGTTAGAAGACCTAGTCCTCTTTAATCTGTCTTTGTGTGTGTGTGTGCTTGTTAGGGCTAGGCCCATTTAAGTTAGAGGACGTAGTCCTCGTTGTGCTTGTGTACCTGTTTTACATAGCTGTTCAACATGTCTAAAGAGTCTGAAGACCACAAACCCTCGGGTTTCAAAAAATGCATAATGTGCTCCCAGAAAATGTCAATTACGGATGGCCATAGTAATTGTGTATATTGTCTCGGAGCCATTCATTTGCAGGAAACCTGTTTATTCTGCCATCCCTTTAGCTCCAGGGTTCTCCAGGAGCGGAAGAACAAGTTAATTTTGAAAGGTCTCCTCAAGCCTTCCTTCGAGGAAGACTTAGCGAGTTCTTCTTCATGTAAGTCATATTCATCCAAAAAAGAGAAGGTCAAGTCGGCCAAGAGGCATTCTCCGGCGCCGACTAGTATATCACAACCTCCTTAGAAACGATCAAAACTTCATAAGACTTCTTCCTCCTCGGCTCCACTGTCCTAGGAGCTGATCGAGGTTGTCGATGTTGGCACTTCCGTGTCGGCCCCAAATCTTTCGGAGCTGACTATTGAAAAAATTGCATCGGAGCTGGTCCAGGCATCCTTTGCCGGTCCCGCCAACCTAAGATCTACAATTTTACAGAGATCCAGATCGCATACCTTGTCATCCAGATCCTCCAAGAGCTTAGGAAGATGTGGAGAGAGTAGTGCTTAGACTCCTGAAATCATCTGCTTTGCCCAAAATGTTGTTGGCGCCGATCCAGCCGGTTCCGGAGCCACCTGAGTCCATCCTTCCTGTTGTGGTTCCTCCTAGCAGAGTCGGGCTTTCAGAGCCAGAGTTTTTGATGCCAAATGTTGTGAAACCCTCGGTTCCAGATCCCCACGTGGCTGTCTTGGAGCCGAGTTCCGCTCCAACACTTTTGGCGCCATCCATGGTGTCTAGGAGCCGAGCCTCACCGGTTGGCCCTGATAGGGACACTTGGACCCGAACCTCTTTGGTTCCGAGTCTCCCTCTCAGTGCGTCGGCTAGGCTGAGCTTGGACCCTACATCCATCTCTGAGACTGTCGCTCTGGAGCCGCTGACTACCTCCATTTCCTCGGATCCATGGCTGTCTTCGGAGCCAGAGAGATCTGCTTTTGAGTTGATTAGGAGTGTGCTGTCTCGCTCATCAGCTCCATGCAAGAGTACCGATGCCCCCCCCCCAAGCACCGACCTCTGTCTCAGCACCTACTGTCTCTCTCGACAGCAGAGACCTGCAGCCTCTGTAGCCCTCGTTGGGTGGCCCCCAGTCTTCCGAGACCTCCCCAGAGTACCCTTCTGAGGAGCCCCCTCGGAAGAGGACATGCAAGAGGAAGCATGTAGACTCCCCCAGACAAGTCCATACTGACCTCGAGGAGTCAGAAGGGTCCCACAAGTCATCCTCTGATGATGTCTCCTTTGTAGACATCTTGGAGATCCTTAAGCAGAGAGGTGGCTGGTGGCTGGCCCACTGTCACCCCTTCTGATGAGGAGTCAGTGTACCTGAAGGCTTTCGTGTCTCAACCTTCAGCCTCTTGGGTGTCTCCTCCTTTCGATGAACTCTTAGACCTGGTTAGTCAGAAGGTGTGGGAGACTTCTGATGCCATGGAGCCAGTTCCCAGAAGACCCAATAAATTCCACCCTGCCCCAAAAGAGAAAGATTTTTTGTCCATGGGCGTGCCTGTAGATGCCATGGTGATGGTGGCGGCCACTAAGAAGGAGCTAGCGGAGACTTCTTCATCTGTCCATCCACCGAATAAGGAGTCTCGAACGATGGATAGATACGGGAAGTGTATCTTTTCTTCAACAGCTTTTACTCTCAGATCGCTGAACTATCTCGCACATTTTACTAGGCTTCAAACAGATCTCCTCAAGGAGTTAGGAGATACTCTTCAAGGTACAGCTACTGAAGGAGTCCCTGAGCAGGTGTCTGCTCTGTTGTCCACCTTAAATTCCATTGTGAACTCCTCCATGAGGCTGATCTCCTATGCAGCTGACTGAGCGAGCAGGGTAGCGAGTTCAGGAGTTTCCCGTAGGAGACAGTCCTGGAGGCACTTATGTAATTTTGTGGAGCCTTTCAAGTCTACCTTTACCAACGCCCCTTTGACGGCTCTTCATTGTTTGGACCTAAGGTAAAAGATACACTCACCAGGTGCCAACAAGAAGGGAAAACGTTGTCTGCCATGGAAGCATGTTTTACCGTCCCCTTTAGACCATATCCCAAGGATCAGAGAGGTGGTAAGATCTGGTTCAAGAAGTCCAGGAGATTTTTCCCAGATGCACAGGGTGACTCCTCCTTCAGAGACAGAGGAGGAGGAGCTAGTGGTAGACGTCACCCTTGAGGCGGGGGGGGGGGGTCTGCAAAACCAGGGAGGCCGCGATTCATTTCGAGGCCATCCCTGTCAGCGCTCCTGATGTGGGGCCCGGCTGCGCTTTTCTGGAGCCAGTCGGGGGTCGGCCTATCTCTGTATCCAGAAGCCTAGGTAAACATCACCCAAGACAAATGGGTACAAAGAATTATCACCAGAGGTTACTCCATACCCTTTTCTCTTCTACCCACACTCCCAAGAATATCCCGGATGTTCCACCCAATCACAGGGATCAAGCAACTGTAGAAGTGCAAAAGTTGCTTGTAAAGAGAGTAATTCAAACCATCCCCACAGACCAGGTAGGATTCGGAACTTACTCCAGATTCTTTTTAGTGCCAAAACATACAGGGGACTGGAGGCCCATCTTGGACCTCAGCAAACTAAACAAATCTGTAAAGAAGGCCAAGTTCCGGATGGTGACACTGCAGTCTGTACTCCCTCTGTTAAGGAAAGACAATTGGATGTGCTCCATAGACCTCCAAGATGCATACTACCATATAAAAATGGACAGAGCATCGAGGAGTCACTTACGCTTCTGGCTGGGAGCCAGTCACTACCAATTTCATGCTCTGCCATTTGGTCTCACCACAGCCCCCAGTGTGTTCACCAAATGCATGGCAGTAGTGACAGCTCACCTGAGACATCTAGGATTTCAAGTGTTTCCAGACCTGGACGATTGGCTCCTGACCATCACCACCAGGCATCTACTCCTCCAAACCAGAGATTCCACCATCCAGCTTTGTTCCCAGCTGGGGATTACAAAAAATTGGGAAAAGTCTGCCTTATCACCCTCTCAGTTTGTGTTTTTATAGGTGCAGAAATAGACACAGTCTCCATGTTGGCTCATCTACCTGCAGAAAGAATTCAAAACCTCAGACGACAAATTCTCAGTTCACTTCCTCTACAGAAAGTCAAGGCAAAGACAATGCTGAACAGCCAGATTACATATGCAAATTCTGCAATGGCTTATATTTTCCCAGTGGTCTTTTTAACAACTACCTCTGTCTCACCATATCATCATAACAGAGTCTCGCAAAAAGGACCTTCGTTGGTGGATTCAACCCGACCAGCCGACAACAGGCACTCCATTCCTTCCTCGCCAACCCGTTGCTACTGTGACCACAGATGCCTCACAAATAGGGTGGGGAGGCATTATCTAGGCAGGACTGTCCAAGGCACATGGCAAGATCACGAGGCTCACCTGCATATCACTGTCCTAGAGATGAGAGCAGTGCTTCTAGCGTTGAAAGCACTTTACGACTTTCTTCCTCTAGGGACGATAGCAATCCAGTCAGACAAACATGTCAGTGGTATGGTATCTCAACAAGCAAGGAGGAACCAGATCTTACCCCCTGTGTTGAGAGGCCCTTCGTGTATGGAAGTGGGCAATTTCTTCCCAACGCTTTCTAGTGGCAACGCATATCCCGGGGACAACCAGTGTGATAGCCGACAAGCTCAGCAGGGCAATCTTGATGCCTCATGAGTGGTCTCTGAATCAGGAAATAGCAGAACAGATCTTCCGCAAATGGGGACAGCCTTGCTGCGATCTCTTCGCTAATCCAATCAACTCCAAATGCAGCAGCTACTTCTCCCTTATCCCCCTCCGGGGGAGTCACCGAGAGACGCATTTGTTCACGATTGGCCTCTGGGACTCCTTTATACTTTCCCTCCCTTTCCTCTCATATCCAAAGTGATTCAAAAAGCAAAGTTATTGGGAAGCAAAATGATTCTTATCACTCCTTACTGGCCTCGTCAGATTTGGTTCCACTTTCTCGGGCCTCATCTGCTAGATGATCCATGGACTCTGGACCCAGTGCCAGACCTCTTGACACACATGTCAAGCTCCCTTCACCCCTGCCTCCACACCCTCAATTTGACAGCGTGGCTGCTCCAACTCCATCCCTAGACAGGCTTCATGATTTTTGCATAAGTCTTCCACTAAGAAGGTATACACTACCAAATAGAGAAGGTTTTCTATCCGGGCTAAAGAAAGGAATGTAGATCCTTACACTGCATCCATCCCTATGGTTTTAGAAGTTTTGTCTGAACTTTTCCATCAGGGATCTGCCGCTGCCACAAGTAGGGTCCAATTGGCAGCAATATCTAATTTTCATTTGGGACAACATAAATCTAACCTGATGTCGCACAAATTGTGTAAAACCTTCCTTAAAGCCACTACTTTGCTGAGACTTCCCTTTCAGGAACCGGTATCTCCCTGGGTTCTAATTCTAAACTTTGTTGTGTCCAAACTAACTTCACCGCCCTTTGAACCCACACATTCGTGCCTATTGAAGTTTCTGTCTTGGAAGTCCTTGATGTTCTTCGTGTTTCACTGTTGCAGTCATTACACTTGGGTTATCCTGCTGGCAGGATACCCTCAGTCAGCCAGAATTCCAAAGTGTAGGTCCGGCGTCGGTTGCTGTCGCCTCATCCCTGACGTCAGTGCGCCAGGGGTATAAAAGATGCAGCCAATGCCATTTTCTTCAGTCTTTCTTGCCGCGCGGTGCCCGAAACAGAAGCAGTTCACAAGTGCCGGTTGGCCAACTCCTGAGATTTTCGTGTTCGAATTTCCGATCTGAAGTCTTCATTAAAAGCTAAGTACCCCGTTGGGGACAACTTTTTTCTTGCTCCAGACCGATGTCAGAAAAAGTTAATAATTGCATTTCTTGTAGGAAGCAAATACCTCATAAGGATTTTCATTCTTACTGTATTCCTTGCCTAGGCCCTGACCTCGACGTTGCTTGTTGTCGGTTTAGTGCTAGATTTAAGTAGCGCACTATAAAGCTCTGGTACGATTTTGCTTTTCACTATTTTGGCAGAAGATTTAATTACACTATGCCGTCGGATAGCCAACCGACTACCGCAGTTACCAAGAAACGCAAAGAAAAAGAAAAGGACAGCATCCCAGGTCTAAACCCGACGACGAGGCTTCTTCTAAGCCAGTCGCCAGTTCACCGGCTCTCAGTGAGGCGCTTTCACAGCTCCTGACACCCGCTACTTTGGACCTGCAGGCCGCTACAGACTCCCACGTGGAGTCGCCTTGGCCGACGGAAGCTCAAGGTATTGGACCTTCGGAAACTATTCCCTCAGATGGGTCCAGAGCCGCTGAGCAGGCATCGGCTTCTGAGGGTGTTTTTAGACCTACTCAGTTGTACATTAAAGCAACTCCAGCTTCAAAGGCAAAGACTAAAGCATCTTTAAAGACAAAGAAACAAGTACAACAGCCTCATGGTCAGGCCTCCATGCCCAAAAAACAGATGCTGAAAATGGCCGAAGACTTAATTACTTTGATCAGGGGTTCCCATCCCCCTCCTGATAAGAGACCTAGGCAAGAGACAGAATGTGAATGTTCTGATCAGGTTTCCATTTCTTCAGATTCCTCTTCTGATCAGGAATACTCTCTTCCTCCCTATGAGGATTCTGATGCTGAAGAATCTATCCTTTCAGCCTCTCCTCCTGAGGATTACTCTTTTGGGGAAACCTTGCACACCATGAGGGAACATTTCCACTGGGAGAGCCAAGATTATTCTGAATCTAAGAAAAGGCTCAGAGGCTTCCTTTTACTCCCTCAACACAGGCCCCTAGCTATTCCACCTGTGTTAGACATTGTAGATAATGTTTTTTCAGAGTCCAGTCTGACCCCTGACTCCTTACCTCCAGCTCCTGTTAAGCCGGACAGGTACTACAGGGTGCCTGACTCTCATAAATTCCTTTTCAAAAACCCTGCTGCTGACCCAGAAACTATTTCTCAGGGTCCCAAAGGGGTCAAGGCATCCACTGCAATAAACCCTACCCCCTCCGACAGGGATTCTAGGGCATTAGACAGATGGGGAAAGAAGATTTACACCTCTGCTACCTTGGCTATGAGGGCTTTAAATAGCCAGTTATATATGCTCAAATGTCAGTAATATATTATGTCACTGCAGAAACAAAGAAATGCAGGATTTATTGCATGCAGCTGAACAAGTTGGAAAGCATACTTTGCAATGTGGTTTTGATTCTTTGGAAGCCTCCTGCAGGGCCGCTGTCACGGGTTCTGTCATTAGGAGGCATGCTTGGTTAAAGGAACAAAATCTACCAGATCATGTTAAAGCAAAATTATGAGATGCTCCATTACAGCATGATACTTTGTTTGGTGTTAAAGAAAATGGAGGACAAAGCTAAATCTATGAAAACAGTCAAGGATTTCTTACAGATACAGCCTCCAAGATTTAGCAGACACTGGCCTACACAGAATTGGTCCTTTCCAGTGTCAGACAGACCACAAAGTACAGACACCCAAGAGGTAGATCCCAGCCCCAAGGTTCATACAGGCCTAAACAATGAGGTGCTTTTACCTCCAAGAGTGGAGAAGACAAATCTCAGCCTTATAGGAAACAGTCCTAATGACTTCCCCCTGCCTGCGCCAAGCAGTTATCTTCTGGCAGCACCTGTAGGGGGAAAATTAGCACTTTTCTCACAAAATTGGCACATAATAACCTAGGACAAATGGGTCTTAGACATAGTGTCACAGGGTTACAAGTTTCACTTTCATACCCTGCCAAGGGCAAACGGTTGGCCAGACCTGCCAAAAAAACAATGGGTAGAAGCACAAAAACAAGTCTCATCCCTCATGGACATGAGGGCCATTCAACACGTACCAGAACAAGAGCAGGGACAAGGATTTTATTCAAGACTGTTCTTGGTACCCAGAAAGGACAAAGCCTGGAGACCAATACTGGACCTATCTATTCTAAACACATATCATATCTGGATATACCAAAATTCAAAATGTTGACCTTACAGCAGCTTCTGCCCATGCTGGGCAAGAAGGCTTGGCTTGTGACTTTAGACCTAAAAGAGGCATACCTGCATGTCCCAATCAGACAAACATGCAGAGGATACCTCAGATTCAAAGCTGGCTCAATGCACTACCAATTCTCTGCACTGCCCTTTGGCTTATCTACTGCGCCCAGGGTCTTCACAAAGTGCCTGGCACCAGTAATTGCATTCTGCAGACAAAGAGGAATACAAATATATCCTTACTTGGACGACTGCCTCATACAAGCAGAGAACAAGGACATTCTACTACAGCATCTGGCGTTTGTAAAGAGATTACTACCATGTCTAGGGTACACAGTCAACGAACAGAAATCAAAACTAGTACCCTCTCAAGAGATAATATTCCTGGGTGCAAGCTTAAATACAACTGCCCAGATGGCTTATCTCATGCCAGACAAACAAAGGCAACTGACTACCTATTTCAAACTGTTGGCAACAAATGCCCAGTTATCTGCAAGAAAAATTCTGCAGGCTTTGGGCTTCATGGCATCCTGCATTCTACTAATTCCATATGCAAGACTGCATATGAGGAAACTTCAATGGTTCCTAAAAAGTGTTTGGACTTAGCATTGCCACAGCCTGGAAACAATAATTACTCTCATTCCCTGCCTGCAACAGGAGTTTTGATGGTGGGCGAAGGCCTGTCACCAAAACAAGGGACAGCCATTCACCTTACCCCCAGCCGGGCAGACATTGACAACGGATGCATCAGATTATGCCTGGGGGGCACACATGGCAGGAAGATGTATTCAAGGCACATGGTCTGCCAACCAAATGCATCTACATATGAATCAAAAAGAGATGCTAGCTGTTCAGAATGCCCTGACAGCCCTCAAGGACGTACTTCATCCGGGACAACTACTGATAAAGACACAATACCACGGTCATGTGGTATATAAACAAGCAGGGAGGCACTCATTCTTACCCCCCTCTGCAGACTAGCCATGACTATGTGGGACGCAGCATTGACTTACCAAGTACATCTGCAGGCACAGTTCCTGCCAGGAAAGATAAATACTCTGGCAGATGAACTAAGCAGAAACGTCATGGATTCCCACAAGTGGAAATTGGATCCACAAGTATTCAGCATGATAACAAGGAAATGGGGATGCCCGGGCATAGACCTATTTGCCTCTCCTCACAACTGGCAACTAAAGAAATTCTGCACAAGGACTTAACACAGACAAGCATGGAAAGTGGATGCCCTAATTTTCAGATGGATAAACTTAACAGTATATGTCTTTCCTCCACTGCCTCTCCTCCCCATACGGATAATGTAGTCATACAAAGCACTCTTCTCACTAAAGCGGTGATGGATGTTATTTTGGAGGTCAGGAGGCCTAGTACTAGAAAATCTTATGCGGGAAAATGGAAGAGATTCTGTGCCTGGAACCAGGCATAAGGAATTGACACAGCAGATGTTCATCGTGTTTCACTGTTGCAGTCATTACTCTTGGGTTATCCTGCTGGCAGGCTACCCGCAGTCGGCCAGAATTCCAAAGTCTAGGTCCGGCGTCAGTTGCTGTCGCCTCTTCCCTGACGTCAGTGCGCCAGGGGTATAAAAGATGCAGCCGATGCCATTTTCTTCAGTCTTTCTTGCCGCGTGGTGCTCGAAGCAAAAGTAGTTCGCAAGTGCCGGTCGGCCGACTCCTGAGATTTTCAAATTCGAATTTCAGAACCGAAGTATTCATTGAAGCTAAGTACCCCATTGGGGAAACCATTTTCTTGCTCCAGACCGATGTCAGAAAAAGTTAACAATTGTATTTCTTGTGGAAAGCAAATACCTCATAAGGATTTTCACTCTTACTGTATTCCTTGCCTAGGCCCTGATCACAACGTTGCTAGCTGTCGGTTTTGTGCTAGATTTAACCAACGCGCTATCAAGCGTCTGTTCGATTTTGCATTTCATTACTTTGGCCGAAGATTTAATTATATAATGCCATCGGACCAGCTGACAACCGGAGTCAACAAAAAATGCAATCACAAGGAAAAGGATAGGCATCCGAGGTCCAAAACAGACGAGGCCTCTGCTAGACCAATTGCCGGTTCGCTGGTTCTCGGTGAGGTGCTTTCGCCTCCCCTGGAGCCTGCTCCCTCAGAGCCACAGGCCGCTTCCGACTCCCATGTGGAGCCGACTTGGCCTCTGGATACTCAAGGTATTGGACACTCGGAAATCATTCCCTCAGATGGGTCCGGAGCCGCTGAGCAGGTATCTGCTTCTGAGGGTGTCTTCAGACCAACACAACTATATATTAAGCCATCTTCACCTTCAAAGACAAAGACTAAAGCAGCTCTAAAGACAAAGAAACAAGTACAGTATTCTCCTACTCAGACTTCCATGCCTAAAAAAACAGATTCTCAAAATGGCCGAAGATCTAATTACTTTGATCAGGGGCTCCCATCCCCCTCCTGATAAGAGGCCTAGGCAAGAGACAGAGTATGATTCTTCTCATCATGTTTTTATTTCCTTTAATTCCTCTTCTGAACAGGATTACTCCATGCTACCATATGAGGATTCTGATCCTGAAGAATCCATTCCTTCAGCCTCTCCTCCTGAGGATTATTCTTTTGGGGAAAACCTGCATACCATGAGGGAGCATTTCCACTAGGAGAGCCAAGATTATTCTGAATCTAAGAAAAGGCTCAGAGACTTTCTGCTACTTCCTCAGCACAGACCCCTTGCTATTCCACCTGTTCTAGACATTGTAGATGATGTATTTTCAGAGTCCGGCCTGTCCCCTGACTCTTTACCCCTTGCACCTGCTAAGCCAGACAGATACTGCAGGGTCCCGGATTCTCATAAATTCCTGTACAAAAACCCCGCTGCTGACCCAGAAACTATATCTCAGGGTCCCAAAGGGATTAAAGCTTCCACTGCAAAAGACCCTGTCCCCTCTGATAGAGATTTTAGGGCTCTAGACAGATGGGAGGAAAAAGTTTACACTTCTGCTACCCTGGCTGTAAGGGATTTACATCGTCAGTTTCATATGCTTAAATATCAGCAATATTTAATGTCACTGCTTAAACAGAAATTGTTGACAAATACTGAATGTTCAGAGAACGGAATTGCAGGATTTATTGCATGCAGCTGAACAAGTGGGAAAGCATACTTTGCAATGTGGTTATGATTCACTGGAGGCCTCTTGCAGGGCTGCAGTTACAGGTTCTGTGATTAGAAGGCATGCTTGGTTAAAGGAACAAAATCTGCCTGATCATGTTAAAGCAAAATTATTAGATGCACTATTACAGCATGACACTTTGTTTGGTACTAAAGCAGAAGAGGTGTTGAAAAAAATGGAGGATAAAGCAAAATCCATGCAGACAGTCAAGGATTTTTTTACAGGTCCAGCCACCCAGATTTAGCAGGAACTGGCCTTCTAAAAATTGGTCCTTTCCAGTGTCAGACAGACCACAAAGAGGTAGATACAGGCATCCCAGAGGCAGATCTCAGCCCCAAGGCTCATACAGGCCTAAACAATGGGGTGCTCCTACCTCCAAAAGCGGAGAAGACAAATCACAACCTCACAGGAAACAGTCCCAATGACTTTCCTCTACCAGATCCAAGCACTTTTCTTTTGGCTGCCCCCTTAGGGGGAAAACTAGCACTTTTTTCATCAAATTGGTAAATGATTACCCAAGACAAATGGGTCCTGAACATAGTGTCCCAAGGCTACAGGTTCCATTTTCACACTCTACCAAGGTGAAAAGGTATGCCAGACCCTGCCACACAATCAATAGGCAGAGGCACAAAAACAAATTTCAGCCCTCATGGACATGAGGGCCATTCAGCAAGTACCACAACAAGAGCAGGGGCAAGGATTTTACTCCAGACTTTTCCTAGTACCCAGAAAGGACAAAACCTGGAGACCAATATTGGACCTGTCTATTCTAAATATGTTTCTGGAAGTTCCAAAATTCAAGATGTTGACTCTACAGTAGCTACTGCCCATGCTGGGCAAGAAGGCTTGGCTCGTAACTTTGGACCTAAAAGAGGCATACCTGCATGTCCCAATCAGAAAGTCTTGCAGAAGATTCCTCAGATTCATAGCTGGCTCAATGCATTACCAATTCTCTGCACTGCCCTTTGACTTATCTACTGCGTCCAGGGTCTTCACAAAATGCCTGGCACCAGTAATTGCGTTTTGCAGACAAAAAGGAATTCAAATATATCCCTACTTGGACGACTGCCTAATTCAAGCAGAGAACAAAGACATTCTTCTAAAGCATCTGGCGTTTGTAAAAAGATTACTAATTGGCCTAGGGTACAAAGTAAACAAAAAGAAATCAAAACTAGTGCCCTCTCAAGAGATAATATTCCTGAGTGCAAGCTTAAATACAACTGCCCAGATGGCTTATCTCACGCCAGACAAACAAAAGCAACTGACTACTTACTTCAAGAAGTTGGCAACAAAAATCCACTTATCTGCAAGGAAAATCCTGTAGGCCTTGGGTTTCATGGCATCCTGCATTCTACTAATTCCATATGCCAGACTGCATATGAGGAAACTACAATGGTACCTAAAAAGTGTTTGGACTCAGCATTGCCACAGCCTGGAGACAGTAATTAGGTTCATAGGTTCATAGGTTTATACTAGGCTATCTGCCCGAGGGCATTTACAAGCCTAGCCCATCGCTTCTTTTGGCTTACGCACCCCTTTTAGTATGGGAACTATAAACCATTTTTTGCTGTGCCTCTGTCAGTGAAGTGACACTGAGTAATCCCTGGGGTATCTATCTGATCCCATCCATTGGTCAATTTCTCTCTTGAACAAGGCCAGCGAGGTGCTCTCTCTCACATGTACCATTTTTGTTCCACACATAGAAGTCTTTGGAATCTGATGAATCTCCCCTCCCCTCCAGCTATTATTAGCGTGTGTCGTGTTTAAGTCTCCGCCCTTCTGTGGCTCCTGGGATTCTTGATTTTGAGGGTGAAGCATATTCATCAAATCTGGGTTTGACATGGCCTTGTATGTTGTTAGGCAAAGGTCACCTCTCGGCGCCTGTCCAGCTGAATAGAGCTGGAGTTCTTTCGCAGTCAAGCACAGGAGGACCCTTTTGACTTTTATCCTTTTCCTTTGGAACTTTTGGCCTCTCCAGCTGCTGCAGTCAGGTCCAGATTCGTAGATAAATGGCATCCAATGCTACTGTTGTCAACATGAGAGATGATGAGGATGAGTACTACTATCTCCCAGTCTCCTTGATCTAATCCCTTCACTTGATAAGGTGGGCAATGTAGAAAGTCTTCCTTACTACTTTAGCTTACATGGGTCCGAATGACAGACTACTACTCAACCTGGAACCTGTCCCTGGGTCCCTTTTCTGTGCTCAGTGGATTGCCACCTATTTGGTAGCTAGGGGTAACCTTGTTTTTCCCAAAGGGTATGACTATGCATTTTTATGATCATGCATTTTTCAGTGGCTCTGGCTGGCACCAGTTATCCTAGAATCTCTTGAGACAATTAGACCCTTCTGAAGGATATCTGTGTCAGGTGGCTTGTGTCTTGGTTGCAGTTTGCAGAACTTTGTCAACCATAACCCTCCTGTGTTTGCTTGTACTTTTGTAAGATGCCAGGAAAGAAGAGTGGGCCCAAGACAGGCCCTGGGGGGAACACCTTGAAACAGACAGACCCTGTGGGTTGGCAGCTCTGAGACTGTGGCCACTGTCTCTTGTGTGTGGCATAGTTGTCTCAGCCAGTTGTTTCAACCCTGTTTGTGATGTATGGATACCCTTTTTTCAAGATGTAGTTTTCAACGATATATGAAAGTGGGGTATTGTATAGCCAGGCCTTAGGGTGATGTGGCTTCCTGCCCTTGGCAGAGATGGTCTCTGTTGATAAGTACAACCAAGTTTAAAGAGGCAAAGCCCAAGTTTGTTGGAAACCAATCTGCCTTTGACCAAAGTCTCACAATATATCCCCTATGATCTCATTATTATGTGTGCCAGCTTCCCTCCATCCATCATTGGCTTGTAAGGCTTGGAGTCGGAGGGTCACTGTAATCGCCACGAATGGGACTCTCAATCAGGCTTTGTGAGCACCGGAAACCCAGCCCCAGCGCGCTGCACCAGTCCGTACTTAGTCTAGATCCAGGGTTAAGACTAATCAGAAAAGCTGTGAGCTTACTGTGGTTTTGGGGACACCAGCACACAGCGAGCACACAGCCAGGATGCTTGCAGGTTGTGTTGCTTTGGGCTGAGTTTTTCTCTTTTGGGCAAAGAGTGGTATGGCTGCAATCGGTTTTTATAGATATCTCGTTTAGGGGATGGTTTAAGGGTATGTTGGCAGAAAGTGTAGCATCAGTAATGTTGCTGTTATTGTCTTGGTCATCAACAGTAGGATCAGAGTCTGATCCTCATTGGAGTCTCTGTAGTGAGCATATCTGGGAGTTTCCTCCTAGGAGTCTTGCTGGTATAGTTTTGTCGAAAGTGATTTTGATTTTTTTTTGAGAACTTTTTTTTTTTATTATTGCTTTGTGTGTTTTTTTTTTTTTTTAAGAAGTTTTTTATTATCTTATAGAAGCTTCCTCTACTTTACCTTTATTTTTGTTGTTGTTGTTGAGTTTGTCCCCTCTTATTATTGTAGAGTTTGTTTATGGCTGGGGTCCACCAGACTGGTGATTGCCTTATGTGCTGTAAGAGTCTTTGTTTTGTTTGGGATTGCTCCTTGTGGCGGCTGCCTGCAGGTGCTGGTAGCTTCGGGTAAGTTCAGGGACTTGCTACTTTATTTCTACCAGCTCGGGGCCTTAGAGGGAGACCACACTGGTCTTTAGAAGTGAAGGCCTTGTGGGATGAGTTTGGTTAGCGAAGTATTTGGTTTTTATTTCTCTGTGGGGTGAGGGATGGACCTCTCACTGAATTTTGTGGTGATCATGAGGATGATGGGGTGCTGTATGGAGGTGCTGAATGAGTGGCCCCATGTTCTAGATGAGATGCAAGTGATGAGTTCCTGGTTCCATGGCTTTTGAGCTATGAATTTTGGGCTTGAGTAGTGTGAACAGTTGAACTTTTGGAGAAGTAGTGTTTTTCTCTGAGTGTATGTGGTGATACATTTAGTAGATTGGTATTGGTGTGTTTTGTATGCTCTGGTGAGGTTGTTTGCCTATAGAGGATTGCCCCTACATGGTCAGAGCCACTAATTCCCTGCCTGCAACAGGAGTTTTGATGGTGGGCAGAAGCCTGTCACCACAACAAGGGTCTGCCATTCAGTTTATCCACAGCCAGACAGACACTGACAACGGATGCATCAGATCATGCCTGGGGGGCCCATTTGGCAGGAAAATGTATTCAGGACACATGGCCTGCAAACCAGATGCATCTTCACATCAATCAAAAAGAGATGCTAGCTGTTCAAAATGCCCTGACAGCTTTCAAGGACCTGCTTCATCCAGGGCAGTTACTGATACAGACAGACAACACTATGGTCATGTGGTACATAAACAAGCAGGGAGGTACACATTCCTACCCCCTCTGCAGACAAGCAATGACCTTATGGGACACAGCATTGGCTTTTCAAGTTCACCTGCAAGCACAATTCCTGCCAGGAAAAACAAATACTCTGGCAGATTTAACTAAGCAGAAACCTCATGGATCCCCACGAATGGAAACTGGATCCACAAGTCTTCAGCATGATAATAAGGAAATGGGGATGCCCAGACATAGATCTATTTGCCTCCCCTCACAACTGCCAATTGCAGACATTTTGCACAAGGATTTATCACAATCAAGCATGGAAAGTGGACGCCCTATCCTTCAGCTGGAAAAATCTAACAGTATATGCTTTTCCCCCACTGCCTCTCCTTCCCAGGGTACTCCTAAAGGTCAGACAAGAGAAGCCAAAAATGATACTGATTGCACCAGACTGGCCACGCCAGCACTGGTACCCAATCCTAAAGAGCTTGTCTCAAGGTCCCGCATGGATATTGCCTCGGGCTTCTCACTTGCTGACCCAACAAAACAATCAGATCCTGCACAGCCAACTCAGGACCTTAAATCTGGCAGCATGGTGGATAATGTAGCCATTCAGAACACTCCTCTTTCAAAAGCTGTTATGGGTGTTATCTTGGAGGCCAGGAGGCCCAGTACCAGAAAATCTCTTATGCAGAAAAATGGAAGAGATTCTGTGCTTGGAACCAGGAACAAGGCATTGACACAGGTGTACCAAATATCCCTCAGATTTTACAATACCTAATTGAGATGCTGAACAATGGCCTTTCTTTCTCATCAATTAAAATTCATGCCTCTGCCATTTCAGCCCATTACTATACAGAACCACCTATCTTTTCTCATCCTTTAATAAGGCAATACCTCAGAGGGGCCAAAAACATTAAGCCTCCAAGGAGAGCACCAGTTCCGGCCTGGGACCTCAGTTATGTTTTGGAAAAACTCACACTGTCTCCTTTCGAGCCAGCATCAACAGCAGATATAAAATTCTTATCCTGGAAAACAGCTGTGCTCCTAGCAATAACCTCTGCAAGGCGAGTCTCGTAGTTACAGGCACTCATGGCTGTGGAACCTTTCATCCAGACAGGGTTTCTCTGAGGACAAACCCTACATTTATGCCTAAGGTGGTGTCCAGTGTGGCCCTCACCCAAACCATTCACTTACCTACCTTTTATCCAAATCCACAGAACAAGGGTGAGAAAATTCTGCATTCATTGGACATACACAGGCAGAGCAACTTTTAGTGTCATATGCTGCAGGATCACAAGGAAAGGCCATCTCAAAACAGACTATTTCTAAATGGATAGGTCATTGCATCCATTTCTGCTATTTTCAACATGGCAAATCAGTGCCTAAGGGCATTAGGCCTCATTCCACCAGAGCAGCAGCCTTCCTCAGAGGAGTACCAAACAAAGATATCTTAGAGGCTGCAACTTAGTTCAGTGCACACCTTCACAAAGCACTACCACTTATCTCTTTACTCTAAGTCCAGAGCAGGTTTTGCCACTGCAGTTCTGCAGGGCCTCATAGCCTCTCCTAATCCTATTTAACCCAGCCACCCAACCTCAGCTTTGGGATTTAACCCAAGAGTAATGAATGCAACAGTGAAACACGATGAACATAGTACAGTTGTGTACCTACCATAAATGTAGATGTTCGAGTGTTTTCACTGTTGCAGTGCAGGTTACCCACCCACCATCCCCCTTTTTCTTTGCTGGGATTTATCTGCACTTCTCTATCCTATACAGCCTATTTGGTGTATTTGCTTGTAGATGAAGGAAATGTTATTTTTGTACATGCATTTTTATTGGCATATTTTTTCAGCCTACCTATTTGGGGGCACCTGACATCTGGGGCAAGAAAAACTGAAGACAATGGTGTCGGCTGCATCTTTTATACCCCTGGCGCACTGACGTCAGGGAAGAGGGCGACAGCAACCGACGCCAGACTTAGACTTTGACTTGGGAATTCTGGCAGACTGCGGGTAGCCTGCCAGCAGGATAACCCAAGAGTAATGACTGCAACAGTGAGTACACTCGAACATCTACATTTATGGTAGGTACACAACTGTACTTTCCAAATATTCTTCAGATTTTACAATACCTAACTGAGATGCTGGACAAAGGCCTATCCTTTTCATCAATTAAAATTCATGCCTCTGCCATTTTGGCTCATTGCAATACAGAGCCACCAATCTTTTCTCATCCTTTGCTAAGGCAATACCTTAGAGGAGCCAAAAACTTAGGCCTCCAAGGAGATCACCAGTACCTGCGTAGGACCTCAATTATGTTTTGGAAAAACTCACTCTGCCCCCTTTTGAGCCAGCCGCTACAGCTGATATAAAGTTTTTATCTTGGAAAACAGCTCTGCTCCTAGCAATAACCTTTGCAAGGCGAGTCTCAGAGCTACAGGCACTCATGGCTGTGGAACCTTTTATCATTTTTTATCCAGACAAGGATGTTCATCGTGCATACAGCTGCAGTAATAACAGATGGGTTCTCCTGCCGTCAGGCAGGTCCTCGGTCGGCCGAATTCCAAAGTCTAGGTCCGGCGTCGGTTGTCGTCGCTTCTTCCCTGATGTCAGTGCGCCAGGGGTATAAAAGAAACAGCCGACGCCATTTTCTCCAGTCTTTCTTGCCGTGCGGTGCCCGAAGCAGAAGCAGTTCGCAAGTGCCGGTCGGCCAGCTCCTGAAATTACGAAAATTTTACAACCGAAGTCTTCTTGAAAGCTAAGTACCCCGTTGGGGAAACTTTTCTTGCCTCAGACTGATGTCAGACAAAGTTAATAATTGTATTTCTTGTGGGAAGCAAATACCGCATAAGGATTTTCATTCCCTCTGCATTCCTTGCTTAGGCCCAGACCACGACGTCTCGGTCTGTCATTTTTGTGCTACATTCAACAAACGCACCATTAAGCGTCGGGCGGAGTTCGCCCAGCACTATTTTGGCAGAAAATTTAACTGTATTATGTCGTCGGATACTCCGACTCCAGTTTTGTCTAAAAAGCGCAAAGACAAGGACCGACACACGAGGTCCGCGGCCTCTACCGACACCACGCCAAAGTTGACTACAGGTGGTCCGGTTCTCAGCGAGGCGCCTACGCAGCCCCTGCCTACCGACGACACTTCATTGGCGGTGTCTTCTGTGCCTGAGGTCACTGGCTCCTCGGCCCGAAGCCACTCTTGGTGGTGAATCTCAAAATGTAGACAGGTCTGCCTCCTCTCAAGGTGTCTTCAGACCTTCCTCTTCGTTTTCTATCAAGGCTTTCACTAAGTCTAAAGCAGCCATGCATTCTAAGAGACAAGCTCCACAGGGCCCTTCTCCAGGCCCCATGCCTAAAAAACAGATGCTTAAAATGGCTGAGGATTTGATTACTCTTATCAGGGATTCTCAACCCCCCCCCCCGCCACCCCCCCGGACAAAAGGCCCAGAGTGGAGGAAGAATCCCCCTCCTCTGATCAGGCCTCCATTATTTCAGATCACTCGGATGAACAAGAACATTCCTACTCCCCTTTTGAAGATTCTGATGCTGAGGAGTCCATTCCTTCTGTCTCCCCCCCCCAGAGGATTACTCATTTGGGGAAACCCTGCATACCTTAAGAGAACACTTCCACTGGGAAGGCCAAGAGTACTCAGATTCCAAGAAAAGGCTTAGGGATTTTCTGTTGCTACCCCAGCACAGGCCTCTGGCTATACCTCCTGTCTTAGACATACTAGATGATGTGTACTCGGAGGCCTGCCTTAACCCGGATTCTTTACCTCCAGCCCCAGTCAAGCCTGACAGGTACTACCGGGTTCCTGACTCGCACCAATTTTTATACAAAAGCCATGCGGCTGACCCAGAAACTATCTCACAGGGCCCCAAGGGAATTAAGGCCCCCACTGCTAAAAACCCATTACCTTCCGAGAGAGATTCCAGATCCTTAGAAAGGTGGGGAAAAAGGTATACACCTCGCCACCTTAACCATGAGGGCATTAAACTGCCAGTTCCATATGCTAAAGTACCAACAGTTTCTGTTATCACAGTTGAGAAGTAAAATGTCACAACCTGAACAACCAGACTTGAAGGAGTTGCAGGATTTGATGCATAGTGCAGAACAAGTGGGTAAACATACCTTGCAATGTGGTTTTGATGCTCTGGAGGCCTCATGTAGAGCTGCTGTTACAGGATCAGTCATACGTAGACATGCCTGGCTCAAGGAGCAAACCGTACCAGATCATGTCAAAGCTAAATTACTAGATGCCCCTCTACAAAAGGATGTATTATTTGGTGTTAAAGCTGAGGAGGTATTAAAGAAAATGGAGGAAAAGGCTAAATCAATGCAAACAGTGAAGGATTTTCTACAGGTACAACCTCCACGTTTCAGTAGAAATTGGCCTTCCAAAAATTGGTCCTTTCCAGCCACGGACAGACCCCAAAGAGGTAGATACAGGTGGCAGAGGGCAATCCCAAGGATCGTCTAGAGGCAGACAATGGCAAGCTCCTACACAAAGAGGTGGTGAGGATAGTTCGCAGCCATTCAGAAAGCAAGCCCAATGACTTTCCCCTTTGCATGCCAAGCAAGGCTCAAATGGCAGCACCCTTAGGCGGAAAACTGGCATTATTTTCAAAAAATTGGCATATTGTCACAAAAGGCAAATGGATCCTGGACATTATAAACAGAGGCTACAGATTCCATTTTCACACCCTTCCAAAAATGAGAGGCATGCCAAACCTGCCACACAATCAAAGGGCAGAGGCACAAAGACAAATTTCAGATCTCATGGACATGAAAGCTATTCAAGAGGTACCTATTCACGAACAAGGTCAAGGTTTTTATTCCAGACTATTCCTGGTACCAAGGAAGGGAAAAGATTGGAGACCTATTTTGGACCTATCCATCCTAAACACATTTTTACTCGTACCAAAATTCAAGATGCTCACATTACAGCAGCTTCTTCCCATGTTGGGCAAGGAGTCTTGGCTGGTAACATTGGACCTCAAGGAGGCATACCTGCATGTCCCAATCAGACAAAATTGCAGAAGATACCTCAGATTTCTTGCAGGTTCAACCCATTATCAATTCTCTTCATTGCCCTTTGGCTTATCTACTATGCCCAGAGTATTCACGAAATGCCTGGCATCAGTAATTGCCTACTGCAGACATCAAGGGATACAAATATACCCATATTTGGACGACTGCCTGATCCAAGCGGACAGCAAGCACATACTTTTGAAACATCTGGCTTTTGTAATAATGTTGTTGAATTATCTGGGATACACAGTCAACAAAAAGAAATCAAGGCTACTACCCTCTCAGAAAATAATTTTCCTGGGTGCCAACTTGGGCACAAACACCCAGATGGCCTACCTCATGCCAGAGAAGCAGGGGCAACTAACTCAATACTTCAGAACACTAGCAAATTTCACCAGGCTGACTGCAAGGAAAATCCTGCAGGCTCTGGGATTCATGGCATCTTGCATCCTACTAATCCCATGTGCAAAGCTGCATATGAGGAAACTTCAATGGTACCTGAAAAACCTATGGTCTCAACGCAGCCACAGTTTGGAAACAATAATACCACTAATTCCGTGTCTTCAAAAGGAATTTTTGTGGTGGGCTCAAGCATGCCAAACAAACACAGGTCTCCCATTCTGCAAGCCTCAAGCAATTCAAGTCATCACAATAGATGCCTCGGACTACGCCTGGGGGGGCGCACATGGCAGATCGGTGCATTCAGGGCAAATGGTCCCAAAAAGAAAAGCACCTTCACATCAATCAAAAGGAAATGCTAGCAGTAATAAATGCTATTATAGCTTTCAAAGACCTTCTGCATCCAGGTCAGCTATTGATAAGGACAGACAACACCACAGTAATGTGGTACATAAACAAACAGGGAGGAACCCATTCATACCCCCTATGCAGGCTGGCCATGTCACTTTGGAACATGGCTCTGGAATTACAAATCGAACTTCAAGCACAGTACTTGCCAGGCAAGGAAAACACGCTGGCAGACAACCTAAGCAGAAATATGACAGATCCACACGAATGGAAGTTGCATCCTCAAGTTTTACAGAGTTAATTCAAGCATGGGGAAGGCCAGACATAGATCTCTTTGCCTCCCACAAAAATCACCAATTGACAAAATTCTGCTCAAGGACTTTTCATCCACAGGCCTGGAGAGTGGACGCTCTCTCTTTCAGTTGGACAACAATGACAGTTTATGCCTTTCCACCTCTTCCTCTGCTGCCCAAAGTTCTATTAAATCCAGAGCAGACAGACCAAAGATGATTCTCATTGCTCCAGACTGGCCAAGACAGCACTGGTACCCACTCCTGAGGAGCCTGGCGCATTCCCCTCCATGGACCCTACCTCTAATGCCTCTTCTTCTGACTCAGCACAGCTTCAAAACTCTTCACAGTCAGCTGAAAACACTCAATCTGGCCGCATGGAAGATTCCTTAACATCACAAAAGACCCTACTCTCCAAGGAGGTGCAGGATGTCATTTTGGAGGCCAGAAGGCCGTCTACTAGAAAAGCTTACTCCGCAAAATGGAAATGGTTTTGTGCCTGGAATGAGAAAAAGAGACAGAATCATGGAAAACTGAATTTACCTCAAATATTACAGTATCTAGCTGAGCTGCTAAGCAGTGGACTTTCATTCTCCTCCATCAAAATCCATGCCTCAACCATTTCTGCAGAATACAACACTGATCCACCTTTATTCTCTCACCCCCTCTTAAGACAGTTCCGCAGAGGGGCTAAGAATATAAAACCCCCAAGGAAACAACCAATACCTGCTTGGGATCTCAATTTCATTCTAGAAAAGCTGACCTTGGCTCCTTTTGAGCCAGCTGCCTCAACAGATTTGCAATATTTGTCCTGGAAAACGGCTTTCCTTCTGGCTATCACCTCAGCTCGTAGGGTATCGGAACTACAAGCCCTCATGGCTGTGCAGCCTTTTATCATCTTCCATCAGGACAGAGTTTCCTTACGAACCAACCCATCCTTTATGCCAAAGGTGGTATCCAGGGTTGCTTTGAATCAGGCTATACACTTACCTACCTTCTACCCTAATCCTCAAAACAAAGGGGAGAGACTACTACATTCCTTGGACATTCACAGACAGCTGCATTATTATTTGGACAGAACAAAGCATTTCAGAAAATCAGAACAGCTCTTTGTGTCCTATGCAATAGGAGCTCAAGGGAAGCCAATTTCCAAACAGACAATCTCAAAATGTATAGCCCACTGCATACGCTTTTGTTACTCTTTTCATGGTAAAACTGTACCTGCAGGCATCAGATCTCACTCCACAAGGGCCACAGCTACCTCTGCAGCTTTCCTCAGAGGAGTTCCTACCAAAGATATTTTGGAAGCAGCCACTTGGAGTTCTGTGCATACATTCTCCAAGCACTACCACCTACCATTATACTCCAAAACTAGAGCAGGCTTTGCCACTGCAGTCTTACAGGGCATTCTGGCTCCTCCTAGTTCCACCTAGTGCCTACCACCCCTTTCTTAGCTTTGGGATTCTACCCATCTGTTATGACTGCAGCTGTATGCACGATGAACATAGTACAGTTTTGTACCTACCATAAATGTAGATGTTCGAGTGCTAATACAGCTGCAGTCCAGGTTTCCCTTCCTCCTTCCCCTCTTGGGACATAGGCTAACACCTCCTCATACAACCTGATTGGGGTATTCTTTTATGGTGTATTTGCTTGCAACTACTGTATTTTGATTATATTGCATTGCTTTATTACACAAATTTATGCATTGCCTTCCTTCTGGGGGCACCTGACATCTGGGGCAAGAAAAACTGAAGAAAATGGCATCAGCTGGTTCTTTTATACCCCTGGCGCACTGACGTCAGGGAAGAAGCGACGACAACCGACGCCGGACCTAGACTTGGAATTCGGCCGACCGAGGACCCGCCTGACGGCAGGAGAACCCATCTGTTATGACTGCAGCTGTATTAGCACTCGAACATCTACATTTATGGTAGGTACAAAACTGTACTTTTCTCTGAGGACAAATCCAACATTTATGCCTAAAGTAGTGTCCAGTGTGTCCCTTAACCAAACTATTCATCTGCCTACTTTTTATCCAAACCCACAGAATAAGGGGGAGAGAATTCTGCATTCGTTGGACATACACAGACAGCTACACTTCTACTTGAACAGAACCACAGCTTTCAGAAAGACTGAGCAACTACTAGTGGCATATGCTGCAGGATCACAAAGAAAGGCTATCTCAAAGCAGACTATTTCAAAGTGGATAGGCCACTGCATTCATTTCTGCTATTCACAACATGGCAAGCTAGTGCCTAAGGGCATTAGGCCACATTCAACCAGAGCAGCAGCCTTCCTCAGAGGAGTACCAACCAAAGACATTTTAGAGGCTGCTACCTGGAGTTCAGTGCACACCTTTACACTATCATTTACCACTCTACTCTAAATCCAGAGCAGGCTTTGCCACTGCAGTTCTGCAGGGCCTCATAGCCTCACCTAATGCCATTTAGCTCCAGCCTCCCAACCTTAGCTTTGGGATTCAACCCAAGTGTAATGACTGCAACAGTGAAACACGAAGAACATAGTACAGTTGTGTACACTTACCATAAATGTAGATGTTGGAGTGTATTCACTGTTGCAGTCCAAATTACCCTCCCACCATCTACCATCTCTTCTTTGCTGGAACTTCGCTGGCACTTCTCCAATCTATACAACCTATGTGGTGTATTTGCTTGTAGATGAAGGTATAATACATTTTGGTGCATGCATTTTTTATTGGCATATTTTTAGCTTTCCTTTTTGGGGGCACCTGACATCTGGGGCAAGAAAAACTGAAGAAAATGGCGTCAGCTGCATCTTTTATACCCCTGGCGCACTGATGTAAGGGATGAGGCGACAGCAACTGACGCCGGACCTAGACTTTGGAATTCTGGCCGACTGAGGGTAGCCTGCCAGCAGGATAACCCAAGTGTAATGACTGCAACAGTGAATACACTCGAACATCTACATTTATGGTAAGTGTACACAACTGTACTTTTCTAGTAGCCATCACATCAGCTAGACGAGTATCAGAGTTACAAGCACTGTCTGTTAAGCTTCCTTATTTGATTTTATACAAAGACAGAGTTTCCCTTCCTACAAATCCTTCCTTTATCCCTAAAGTTTGCTCTCACCCTAATTTGAACCAAACCATAGAATTACCTGCGTTTTTCCCTAATCATTCTAACAATGCAGAATACAAATTTCATCAACTGGATGTTCACAGTCAGTTACGGTTCTAGCTTCACAGGACTAAGGAACTCAGAAAGTCAGACCAATTGTTCGTTTCCTTTTCTGAGTCTAGAGTACGTCTGCCAGTCTCTAAAGTGTCCCTATCAAACTGGATTTTGAGCTGTATTTCCTTCTTTTACTCCTCCAATGGAAAAACTCTACTATTCAAGATTAAGGCACATTCTACACGATCCCAGTCTACATCTGCTGCCTTCCAAGCCAGAGTTCCAATTGGCAGTATCTGTAGAGCAGCAACTTGGACTACCCCTCATACCTTTACTACTCATTACAAGTTGGACCTGACCTCAAGGGGTAGAGCCTCCTTTGGTTCCACGGTACTCAGGAGTATTTTCCCGTGAGCCACCCAGGAATAAGGTGCTAGGGACCCTGTCCCATATGTAAAAATGAAGGCAAGATAGGACTACAGAACATAAAGAAGTTATGTACTCACCATAATGTTCCATGTTTGTAGTCCATCTCACCATTTATTCTTACGAACCCACCCTCCTACACCCATCCTGGAAGGATCTGGAAAACAGGATAGTCTTACCTTGGTAGGGTGGAGACCTTTCATTATTATTGTTCTTTCTGGATAACCTTAGATGTCCTTCAAGGATGCATCTGCAGTCCTAACAAATGGGTTGTCCTGCCTCAGGCAGCCCTTCGGTCGGCCGGATTCCAAAGTCTGGGTCTGGCCTCGGCTGATGTCGCACTTCACCCGACGTCATAGCTGCAGTTCTTCGGGTATAAAGGCATCAGCCGATGCCATTTTCCCCAGTCTTTCTTGCCGCGTGCCCAAGCAGAAGCTGTTCGCAAGTGCCGGTCGGTCAGAACCAGAGATTGCTACTACCGAAGACTTCTAAAAAGTTAAGTACCCCGTTGGGGACTCTTTCTTGCCTCAGCCGATGTCAGAAAAAGTGAATAACTGTTTAACTTGTGGGAAACAAATACCTCATAAAGATTTCCACTCTTACTGCCTACCTTGTTTAGGCCCAGACCACGACGTAGCAGCTTGCCTAGCCTGTGCTTCCTTCAACCGACTGACACTTAGACGTCGGTCGGAGTTTGCAGAGGAGTTTTTCGGCTCCGCTTTTGCTTATATCATGCCGTCGGAGACTCCAACTTCACATTTAACTAAAAAGCGTAAGGAAAAGGACCGACACTCGCGGTCCGTGGTTTCGGCCGAAACTGCGGTTAAGCCAACCGTGTCTCGGTTTCGGCTGTAAACGAGTCCGCGGTTCTTCCTTCGGCCGAAAGCATGCCTCCTTCTACCGAGGCCTCTTCCAGCATGGCTGAATCTGCTACGGAAAATACACCAGCTCTTACAGTTTCTCAGGATTTATCAGATACTATCCCCTTAGATGTATCTACTCCTGCACGTGGAGCTGCTAGGCCCCCTGCATCCATGTCAATTAAGGCTTTTGCCAGGGCTAAAGCAGCAAAATCAACCAAGACAGTGCCTGCTAAAGCCCCCTCTCTCAGGCCTAGTTCTAGTACTCAAATGCTTAGTCTAGCAGAGGATCTCATTTCTTTGATCAGGGGATCCCAGCCTCACCCTGACAGGGCCTCTCACTCCCCTCCAGAGAAGAGGCCTAGAACAGAGCCCCCCGAGCCAGTTTCTACAGATTACTCCTCTGATGATTCAGAAAATGCAAACCCTCCAGAAGGCCCTCATTCTCCATATGAGGACTCTGATGCAGAAGACTCCATTCCTTCTGCCTCTCCTCCTGAGGAATTTTCTTTTGTGGAAACCTTGCATGCTATGAGGGAACAATTTCAATGGCAGGGCCAGGATTTTTCAGACTCTAGGAAACGGCTTAGGACCTTTTTGCATTTGCCACAGCATAGGCCTTTAGCCATTCCTCCAGTACTTACAGTTGTGGATGATGCATTTAATGATGCTTGTACTGCTCCTGATACACTTCCTCCGGCCCCTGCTAAACCCGACAGATTCTACAGGGTTCCGGACACACATTATCACTTCTATAAGGCTCCTTTTGCAGATCTTGAAACTATTTCACAGGGCCCCAAGGCTGTAGCAGCTACCTCTGCCAAAAATCCCCTCCCCTCTGAAAGGGAATCTAGGGCCTTAGAGAGATGGGGTAAAAAGGTTTATACTTCTGCTACTCTTTCGGCTAGGGCCTTAAACTGTCAATTCCACATGATTCAGTATCAGGAATTTGTTAGATCAGTTAACTAAAAAACTGTCCTCGCCTGAACCTTTAGACCGAAAGTCTCTTCAGGAAATGGTACATAACATTCAGCAGGTCAGTAATCATTCCCTAAAATGCGGCTATGATGCACTGGAGGCTTCCTTTAGATCAGCTATGACTGGTACAGTGATCAGAAGGCATGCATGGTTAAAAGAGCAGTCCTTACCAGACCATGTAAAATCAAAGCTCCTAGATGCTCCCATGGATAAACACAATTTGTTTGGCTCCCCCGCACAGCAAGTGCTGAAGGAGGTGGAAGAGAAAGCAAAATCTGTCCAGACAGTCAAGGATTTCTTACAGGTCCAGCCTCCAAGGTTTAGTAGGAACTGGCCTTCCAAGAAGTGGTCCTTTCCAGACACCACCAGAGCACAGAGAGGCAGGAATAGGCGCCCAAGAGGCAGAGGTCAATCCAGAGGTGCCTACAGGGGACGTCAGTGGCAGCCTAACAACCAACGAAGTACTGCCACAGATCCAGCCACTACCACTTCCACAGGACAATCACAGTGACTTGGCTCTGAAACCGCCTACCAGGGAACAACTAGAAGCACCCTTAGGCGGAAAGCTAGCCTTATTTTCAGTAAACTGGCATTACATTACAGGAGACAAATGGATTTTACAGACAATAGACAAAGGTTACAGGTTTCACTTCCATACTCTACCAAGGAAGAGAGGAATGCCAAACCTACCTCCAAATCAAAGGACAAACGCTCTAGAACAAATAGACCACTTAATAAGGATGAGAGCTATAGAAAAGGTACCGACTATGGAACAAGGGCAAGGATTTTACTCCAGACTTTTCCTGGTGCCAAGAAAGGAAACCCAATGGAGACCTATACTCGACCTGTCCGCTCTGAACACATATCTCATTGTTCCAAAATTCAAGATGCTGACCCTACAGCAGCTTCTTCCCATGCTGGGCAAGGAGTCTTGGCTGGTAACTCTAGATCTCAAGGAGGCATACCTGCACGTCCCCATACGACCAAACTGCAGAAGATACCTCAGATTTCTTGCAGGATCAGAGCATTATCAATTCTCAGCATTGCCTTTTGGCTTATCTACTGCGCCCAGAGTATTCACGAAATGCCTGGCATCAGTAATTGCTCATTGCAGGCTTCAGGGAATTCAAATTTACCCTTACCTGGACGACTGCCTGTTACAAGCGGACAACAAAAACAAATTGACAAAAGATTTGAAAAAGGTCATTCATCTACTGCAAGCCCTGGAATACACAGTCAATATAAAAAAGTCAAGGCTGATACCATCCCAAAGGATAACTTTCTTGGGTGCAGAACTGGACACATCAAATCAAATGGCATCCCTCACAGCAGAAAAGCAGAAGCACCTTCCACTCTATTTCATGGCATTAACAACGCAGAACCAGCTTACAGCAAGGAAAGTCCTGCAAGCCCTGGGTTACATGGCATCCTGCATAATTTTGATTCCACATGCCAGACTACACATGAGGAAGTTGCAATGGTACCTAAGGAATTTATGGTCTCAGCACAAGCACAGCCTGGAAACCCAAATTCCAATAATTCCATGCCTGAAGCAAGAATTCCGATGGTGGGCTCAGGCCTGTCAATTGAACAAAGGACTGCCCTTCCACAGCCCTCAACCAAGCCAGACTATCACCACGGACGCCTCAGACCTCGGTTGGGGGGCACACATGCTGGACAAGTGCATACAAGGCTTATGGACTCAAGACCAGCTGAACCTACACATAAATCAAAAAGAGATGCTGGCAGTAAAACTGGCAATTCAGGCATTCAGACCGTTTCTTCAACAGGGTCAATTGCTGATAAGGACGGACAACACCACAGTTATGTGGTATATCAACAAACAGGGAGGCACACATTCATATCCTCTATGCCGGATGGCAATGGACCTCTGGAATGTGGCCCTGAGCCTCAACATTCAGCTCCAGGCAATATTTGTGCCAGGGAAAGAAAATATACTAGCAGACATCTTAAGCAGAACTACCACGGATGCCCACGAATGGATGCTGCATCCAGGCATCTTCAAATCCATTACAAGGAAATGGGAATTACCAGAAATAGACTTATTCGCATCCCCACACAACCACCAATTGAAAAAATTCTGCACAAGGACATACCACCCGCTTGCTTGGAAGGTGGACTCTCTATCTTTCAGTTGGGAAAACCTGACAGCATATGCATTCCCACCTCTTCCTTTGATGCACAAGGTGCTATTGAAGATCAAAGAAGACCACCCAAGGATCATCCTGATAGCTCCAGACTGGCCGAGGCAGCATTGGTACCCATTACTGAGGAGTATGTCTCGGGAACACGCATGGCCTCTACCCCTAGTTCCTTTACTGCTAACACAGAACAACTTCAAAACCCTGCATCCAAACTTGAAAACTCTGCAGCTAGCTGCTTGGAACATTGCATAAGACATAATAACCCAGATTTATCTCAAAGGGTTAAAGACATTATCTTGGAGGCTCGCAGACCCTCAACAAGAAAAACTTATTCAGCAAAATGGAAAAGATATCTCATTTGGAGTGCAGCAAAAGGAGAAAATGTATCACTGGTAAACATAGCTAACATCCTGGAATACTTAGCAGAGCTTTTCCACAATGGCCTGTCCTACTACTCCATTAAGATTCATGCGTCAGCTATTTCAGCAGAATACAACATGGATCCTCCAGTCTTCTCTCATCCTCTACTCAGGCAGTTTCTGAGAGGAATTAAAAATGTAAAGCCACCAAGGAAGCCACCACTGCCTACATGGGACTTGAACTTTGTGCTAGAAAAGTTGACACTCCCCCCCCCTTTTGAACCAGCAGCAACAGCAGAATTACAGTACTTATCATGGAAAACTGCTTTCCTGCTTGCAATCACTTCAGCAAGAAGGGTTTCTGAATTACAGGCATTAATGGCAGTACAGCCCTTCCTTATCTTCCATCAGGATATAGTGTCCATGAGAACTAATCCTACTTTTATGCCAAAGGTGGTCTCCAGGGTATCTTTAAACCAAGCAATCCACCTACCTACATTCTACCCCAACCCACAGAACAGGGGGGGGAGACTACTACATACCTTGGATTTGCATAGGCAATTGCGCTACTACCTGGACAGAACCAAGAACAATAGAAAAACTGACCAACTTCTGGTAGCATATGCAACAGGAATGGAAGGAAAAGCAATTTCAAAACAGACAATCTCAAAATGGATAGGAAATTGCATTAGATTTTGTTACTCTTATCATGGAAAGACAACTCCAGAAAACATCAGACCTCACTCCACAAGGGCTACAGCCACTACTACAGCTTTTTTACAAGGAGTGGCTACCAAAGACATTTTAGAGGCTGCTACTTGGAGCTCCGTGCATACATTTGCCAAGCATTATAATCTACCCTTATACTCCAGATCCCGAGCAGGTTCTGCCACTGCTGTTTTGCAAGGGATCTTAACTACACCATAATCTTGTTAGTGCCTCCTCCTTCAGTTTGGCTATGGTATTCTACCCATTTGTTAGGACTGCAGATGCATCCTTGAAGGACATAGTACAGTTTTGTACCTACCATAAATGTAGATGTCCGAGAGGTATGCATCTGCAGTCAGGATTACCCACCCTCCTTCCCCTCTGTGGTACTCCTAGGGTATTTGCCCATCTTGTAGCTAGCTGGGGGAATCTATTATGGTGTATTTGTTTGTATATATGTATATACATGTTTATTTCTGTTTGCTCTCTGTTGTTTGGAAACATTTGCATTTATCCAAATTTAGCCTTCCTAGAGGGCTCCTGGCATCTGGGGCAAGAAACACTGAGGAAAATGGCGTCGGCTGATGCCTTTATACCCGAAGAACTGCAGCTATGACGTCGGGTGAAGTGCGACATCAGCCGAGGCCAGACCTAGACTTTGGAATCCGGCCGACCGAAGGGCTGCCTGAGGCAGGACAACCCATTTGTTAGGACTGCAGATGCATACCTCTCGGACATCTACATTTATGGTAGGTACAAAACTGTACTTTCTGTCTTTCTATAGTTTAGCAGCAAACAAGATCTGGGGATTGTACTAATGCACAATGGATACCTACCTAGCCACGAGCCAACTAAAAAACTTTGAGCTGTGTAATAGGCCGAGTCGGCTCCAAACCCATATGTAAGAATGAAGGGCGAGATGGACTACAAACATGGAAGGTTATGGTGAGTACATAACTTCTTTTTTTATTAATTCATGTATTCACATACACTTTTTAGTGGTCAAGTATTTGATAGTTGTTATGTGAATTTGATATTTAACTTTATTTTTATTGTGTTTTAAACAAGAATTCATGAATATGTCTTTAATTTTTTGATATCTTAATGGAGTTTAATTATGTACTAATTAAATGGTTTTAATGAGCTACTTTGAAAAAGTATTTAAGTAGGTTATTTGTGGTTTAACTGTTTTTCTGAAGAAGTCTTTTTTAGATGAAAAAGCTTTTCATTTTCCAGTCTTTATTGATCATCAGAACCCTTTGCAATTGGAATTTTGGTGTGTTGTTGGCATTGGTTCTACATTTTTTTATTCTTGGTTCATCAGTTTCATGGTGTCCGATGGCCGAGATGGAAAGTGATCCCTTAATGGACATGGCCTTGCATTCTACACCTTCTGTTGGTGAAAATGGACTTTTACATGTTTTGTTATCTTCCTTGGCTGACATACAAAAGATTTTGAAAGCTTTGGTTATTAACTGGAGAAGTGTTCAGTTCAGATGAACAAGCAACTGTTGTTGATTTAATCCTTAAGAACATTCCTATTGACAACAGGACTTCTACCATGACCTCTGTGAAACCCCTGCAGTGCAATAACATTCATTCCGTTTTGGATAACAGGTATGATCCGTTTCTTAAAGCGGATTATAAAATAACTAAAGCTAAAACTGAAGAATTTCATAATAAATGTGACAATTTATATAAAATGTTGAAAGAGTATGGGTCCCTTGATCTGGAGAGTAGATACTTTCAAAGGTGTATTGAGTTACAGATAGTACAGAAAGGTCTTAGGTTTTTTAAATGCCCTAATGGTATAACCATTTCAGACCCTTTCTTTGAAGAACTTATACAATTTTTTAACAATGCTGGTCTACAATTATTGACATTATTGATAGACAATAATTACAAGAAGTTAACTTCTTTAAAAGAAGAAATACTAAATATCAATGAAGAAGTAAGTTTATTGGCAGTAGACTTTGATCCAGACAGCCTTTATGAACAGGTATTTAAAGAAGTGGAGGTGCATGAAAATGAGGTTATCGATCAGAAACGCAACAAATTATTGAGCGATGTTACTGCCTACGAAAATGGGTCTGCTTTTTACTAATTTTGTTCCAGATGGAAGAAGTAAGAACATTAAACAAGCAGGTACTGGTTACAACAAGAAAGTTCCTGGTAACCGTAAGAGTGTATTGAATAAGGTGCGTTGGGTTCTTGAATCTAGTAAGCAATCACAACCTTCCACCCTGTTGAAGTTTTTTAGGGTGGAGAGAAGTGTTTCCGCCCCTCTGAGATGGAAAAAGAAGCAGTGGAGGAGGAGGCTTCTGCCAGCAATGAACCTGCAGTTAATTTGGTAGGCCATGCAGTGAATACTACTGGAATGCATCCGAAAACATTTTTATCCAAAAGGGAGAGCAAGAATGTCAAGACTCGGATGACCAGGACGAGAGGCCAGATTTCGTCAAAATCTTCAAACTATGAACAGTAAGAGGGTTTAACGACAATTTTAACATCATTAACTTGCCTGGTATCATTTTAAATGACATGCAGATACAATTTTTGAAATATGGATTTAATTTTGTGCCTACTAAAAAAGCAGATTATAGTCGGACAGTTGTTAATTTCAAACACTACATTCGTAGACTGAATTTAGACTATTTGTTTAAATATGTTGAACATGACACTTGCTGTTTTCTTAAACCTTCTGGATGTTCTTCATCTCACATTGCTGCAGTCCTTACATATGGGTAGTCCGCTGTCCTCGGTCGGCCCGAATACCAAAGTATTAGGCTGATGTCGGTCAAGGCGCTTAAAACTGACCTCAGGACGTCAGGGTACAAAAGCGCATGACCGACGTCATTTCCTCAGTCTTTTTTGCCGCATGGTCTGATGCAGAAGCAGCGTTGCAAGTGCCGTTCGGCGTTCTGAAATTTTTCAATTGGAGTTTCAGACCGAATCCAAGTTGGCTAAGTACCCGTTAGAATATTTTGGTTTTTCTTGCCTCAGTGTTTTACGGATGTCAGAAAAAGTGAATAACTGTATTTCTTGTGGGAAACAGATACCGCATAGGGATTATCATTCTTTGTGTATTCCTTGTTTGGGGCCTGAGCACGGCGTTGTTGGGTGTCGCTTTTGTGCTAGGTTCAATAACGCACTATTAAGCGAAGGTTAGATTGTGCTAGGCTGGTCTTTGGGAAGCGGTGCAATTATAATATGCCGTCGGATTCGCCGCGCCCGCTTCTCTTGAAGCGCAAAGACAAAGCAGTTAAACCCAGGCAAGATGAGTCGTCCGTTCGGACGCCGGTTCTTTAGAGGCTTCAGTGGAACCGGTGGTTCACGGAGACTTCTCTGGAGTCTCAGGGGAGACTTTGATTTTGCAGGAGGTGGTCTCTCAGGAGGCAGGTCAGGCTGAAGGGGCTTCTCAAGTTACTGTACTCCCCTCCCTTCCTAGGGTGGTTAGGCCTTCTCCTTCTGTTTCCAAGGCTTCTCCCAGAGGCAGGCCAGTTTTAGCTTCTGTTGGTGTCACTCCTAGTTCAGCAGGGTCTGTGCCTAAGAAGCACATGCTCAAAATGGCAGAAGATTTGATTACTCTGATTAGAGGTTCTTTGCCCCCTCCTGATAAGTGGCCTAGGGTAGAGCCAGAGTTGGGAAGTTTTGAGCAGGCTTCGGATGTTTCAGAGTCTTCAGCTGAAGACTTGCAGGAGTACTCTCCTTATTCTGATTCTGATGCAGATGATTCCACTCCTTCTGCTTCTCCTCCAGAGGATTTTTCTTTTTCAGAGACACTTCATTCTATGAGGGAACATTTTAAGTGGGAAGGTCAGGACTTCTCTGATTCTCGGAAAAGGCTTAGGGAATTTTTGCTGTTACCCCAGCATAGGCCCTTGGCTATACCCCCTGTTCTGGATGTTGTGGAAGATGTGTTTGCAGAGGCTTCACTTAATCCTGATTCTATGCCTCCTGCTCCGGTTAAACCGGATAGGTATTACAGGGTGCCTGAGGCTCATAAATATCTTTATAAGAGTCCTAGGGCGGACCCAGAAACTATTAGTCAGGGACCTAAGGGTGTCAAGGCCTCTGTTGTAAAAAATCCGGTTCCTCTAGATAAAGAAGCCAGAGCTTTGGATAGATGGGGAAAGAAGGTCTATACATCTTCTACCTTAGCTATGAGGGCTTTGAATTGCCAGTTTCATATGTTGAAATATCAAAACTTTCTTCTTTCTCAATTGAAGTCTAAGGTGGATGCTCTGGCGGAAGGCATTGAGTGTAAAGAATTACAAGATTTGGTGCATGTCTCTGAACAGGTGGGTAAGCATTCATTACAGTGTGGTTTTGATGCTGTGCAGGCCTCGTCTAGGGTGGCTGCCACTGGCTCAGTTCTTCGCAGGCACGCCTGGCTGAAGGATCAGAATTTATCTGACCATGTTAAGACAAGGATTTTGGATGCTCCTTTGCAGTCTGATGTGTTGTTTGGTTCACCTGTGGAGTCAGTCTTGAAGAAAATGGAAGACAAGGCTAAGTCTATGCAGGCTGTGAAAGATTTTTTGCAAGTTCAGCCTCCGAAGTTTAGTAGGAATTGGCCTGCTAAGGGGTGGACGTATCCTTCTTATGATTCTCAGTCTAGGGGTAGATCTAGACGTGGTAGGGGCAGAGCTCAGAGTTCTTTCAGACCTAGAACAGGGAGTTCTCCTGCACAATCTTCGGGTGAGGGCAGGGGCCAGTCCTTTCGTAAACAGGCCCAATGACCTACTTTTTCAGCTGCCAGATCCTTCTTGCCTGGCAGCACCTTTGGGAGGAAGGTTAGCACTCTTCAAGGAAAATTGGATGTTGATTACCCAAGACAAATGGGTATTGGATATCATACACCAGGGTTACAAGTTTTATTTCCATACCTTGCCTCCTTTCAAAGGCATGCCGGACGTTCCTCCTCAGCAAAGACTAGAGGCTCACAAACAAATTTCTCTACTACTTCAAATAGGGGCCATACAACGGTCCCTCTGCCAGAAGTGGGCCTAGGATTTTATTCTCGCCTGTTTCTAGTACCAAAGAAAGGAAACACGTGGAGACCAATTTTGGATTTATCTATCCTCAACACATATCTGGACATTCCCAAGTTCAAAATGTTGACGTTGCAACAGCTTTTACCTCTGCTGGGCAAAGATCACTGGATGGTGACTCTGGATCTCAAGGAGGCTTACCTTCATGTTCCTATCAGGCCCAGTTGCAGGAAGTATCTGCGTTTTCGGGCTGGGACTTCACATTATCAGTTCTCTGCATTGCCCTTTGGCTTATCTACTGCGCCCAGAGTGTTCACGAAGGTTCTGGCTCCAGTGGTAGCTTTCTTCAGGCTAAGAGGAATACAAATCTATCCTTATTTGGACAATTGCCTGATTCTGGCCCAAGAAAAGGACGAACAACTTCATCATTTACAGTATGTGAGGGCAGTGTTAAGATGCCTAGGGTATTCTGTGAACGAAATAAAGTCCAGTCTAGTACCCTCTCAGGACATGTGCTTTCTGGGTGTGAGACTGAATACAGCATCCCAGATGGCCTTTTTGACCCCGGACAAACAAAAGAATCTTTCTCTTTACTTCCACCAATTGTCTCATCAGTCCAGGCTGACTGCAAGGACAGTCCTTCAAGCCTTGGGGTTCATGGCATCTTGTATTCTGGTACTTCCCAATGCCAAACTGCATATGAGGAAGCTACAGTGGTATCTCAAGAATGTATGGACACAGCACTGCCAAGATTTGGACACTGTCATTCAGATAATACCTTGCATTCAAAAGGAATTTTTGTGGTGGGCTCAGGAATGTCACCTAAACAAGGGACTCTCTGTGACCCGGCCAGAGGCGAGTCAGATTTTAACGACAGATGCCTCAGACAAAGCTTGGGGAGTTCATCTAAATGGAAAATGGGTACAAGACACGTGGCCTGCCAGACTTCAACATCTACATATCAACTTGAAGGAGATGTTAGCAGTCCAATTTGCATTGATAGCTTTCAAGGATTTACTTCTTCCAGGGCAGGTGTTGATTCAAACAGACAACACAACTGTCATGTGGTACATCAACAAGCAAGGGGGAACGCATTCTTATCCTCTATGCAGACAAGCAATGATTTTGTGGGAGACTGCTCTCAGTTTACAGCTAAATCTTCAGGCAAGGTTTCTGCCAGGAGCACAGAACTCCTTAGCAGATGTTCTTCATTCCACATTGCTGCAGTCCTAACTATTGGGTAGTCCGCTGTCCCAGTCGGCCCGAATACCAAAGTATATGGCTGACGTCGGTCAAGGCGCATTAGACTGACGTCAGTACGTCAGGGTACTAATGCGCATGACCGACGCCATTTCCTCAGTCTTTTTTGCCGCATGGTCCGATGCAGAAGCAGTTTTGCGAGTGCAGGTTGGCGTTCTGAAAGTTTCTGAAGTCAGAGTTTCAGACCGAATCAAAGTTGGCTAAGTACCCGTTGGGAATATTTTGTTTTTTCTTGCCTCAGTATTTAACTGGATGTCAGAAAAAGTGAATAACTGTATTTCTTGTGGGAAACAGATACCTCATAGGGATTACCATACTTTGTGTATACCTTGTTTAGGGCCTGAGCACGACGTTGTTGGATGCCGCTCTTGTGCTAGATTTAACAAACGCACTATTAAGAGAAGGTTAGACTGTGCCAGGTTAGTTTTGGGAAGCGTTGTAATTATAAAATGCCGCCGGATGCTCCGGCGCCCTTCGCCAAAAGCGCAAGGACAAAGCAGCAAAGCCTAGAGTGGAAGAACCGACAGTCCCGGACGTCGGTTCTTTAGAAGGCTCAGTGGAGCCGGAGGTTCTGCCAGGAGTTTCTTTGGAGTCTCAGGATGAGAATTTACTGTTACAGGATGTGTCCTCTCAGGAAGTAGGCCACGCTGAAGGGGCTTCTCAGGTGGCCGTTCTTCCCTCTCTTCCTAAGGTGGTTAGGGCCTCGCCTTCTGTTTCCAAGGCCTCTTTGAGAGGCAGGCCAAGTTTAGCTTCAGTGGGGTTTCTCCTACTGCTTCAGGGTCCTTGCCTAAGAAACATATGCTTAAAATGGCAGAGGATTTGATTACTATGATTAGAGGTTCTATGCCCCCTCCTGATAAGAGGCCTAGGGTGGAACCTGAGTTTGAGAGTTTTGAGCAATGTTCGAGGCTTCTGAGTCTTCGGCTGAAGACTTGCAGGAGTATCCTCCTTATTCTGATTCTGATGTGGATGATTCTACTCCTTCAGCTTCTCCTCCTGAGGATTTTTCATTTTCAGAGACTCTGCATTCCATGAGGGAGCATTTTAAATGGGAAGGTCAGGATTTCTCTGATTCCAGGAAGAGGCTTAGGGAATTCTTGTTTTACCCCAGCATAGGCCTTTAGCTATACCTCCTGTTTTGAATGTGGTGGAAGATGTTTTTGCAGAGGCTTCCCTGAATCCTGATTCTTTGCCTCCTGCCCCAGTTAAACCGGATAGGTACTATAGGGTGCCTGAAGCTCATAAGTATCTTTTAAGAGTCCTAGGGCAGACCCGGAAACTGTATCTCAGGGGCCTAAAGGTGTGAAGGCTTCTGTTGTTAAAAATCCTGTTCCTCCTGATAAAGAGGCAAGGGCTTTGGATAGATGGGGAAAGAAAGTGTATACTTCTTCCACTTTAGCCATGAGGCGTTGAATTGTCAGTTTCACATGTTAAAATATCAGAATTATCTCCTTTCACAATTGAAATCTAAGGTGGATGCTCTGGCGGAAGGTATTGAGTGTAAAGAGTTGCAGGATTTAGTTCATGTGTCTGAACAGGTGGGTAAGCATTCCTTGCAGTGTGGTTTTGATGCTGTGCAGGCCTCCTCGAGGGTGGCTGCCACTGGTTCTGTTCTTCGTAGGCACGCATGGTTGAGGGATCAGAATTTAGCTGAGCATGTTAAAACAAGGATTCTGGATGCTCCTTTACAGTCTGATGTGTTGTTTGGTTCGCCTGTGGAAGCAGTTTTAAAGAAAATGGAGGACAAGGCTAAGTCTATGCAAACTGTTAAGGATTTTTGCAGGTGCAGCCTCCGAAGTTTAGTAGAAATTGGCCTACTAAGGGATGGACATATCCTGCTTATGATTCCCAGTCTAGGGGTAGGTCTAGACGTGGTAGGGGCAGAGCTCAAGGTTCTTTTAGGCCTAGAACAGGGAGTTCACCTGCTCAGACTTCTGGTGAGGGCAGGGGTCAGTCCTTTCGTAAACAGACCCAATGACCTACCTTTTCAGCTGCCAGTACATTCTCGCCTGGCAGCACCTTTGGGAGGAAGGTTGGCTCTTTTCAAAGGAAATTGGGATTTAATTACCCAAGACAGATGGGTTTTGGATATCATTCACCACGGTTACAGGTTTTATTTCCATACCTTGCCTCCTTTCAAAGGCATGCCAGACATTCCTCCTCTACAAAGAAAAGAGGCTCACAAGCAAATTTCTCTGTTGCTCCAAATAGGGGCCATTCAGCCAGTTCCTGTGCCAGAAAGGGGCCTAGGATTTTATTCCCGCCTGTTCCTAGTACCGAAGAAGGGGAACACGTGGAGACCAATTTTGGATTTATCTATCCTCAACACTTATCTGGACATTCCCAAGTTCAAAATGTTGACGTTACAACAGCTTTTACCTCTGCTGGGCAAAGATCACTGGATGGTAACTTTAGATCTCAAGGAAGCTTACCTTCATGTGCCTATCAGACTAAGTTGCAGGAAATATCTGCGTTTTCGAGCTGGAAATTCTCATTATCAGTTCTCTGCATTGCCCTTTGGCTTATCTACTGCGCCCAGAGTACTCACAAAGGTTCTGGCTCCAGTGATAGCTTATTTCAGGCTAAAAGGAATTCAAATCTATCCTTACTTGGACGACTGCCTGATTCTGGCTCAAGGAAAGGAAGACCTTTTACAGCATTTGGAATTTGTGATAGCAGTGCTAAGATGCCTAGGGTATTCTGTGAACGAAATAAAGTCCAGTCTAGTACCCTCTCAAGACATGTGCTTTCTGGGTGTGAGACTGAATACAGCAGCCCAGATGGCCTTTTTAACCCCGGACAAACAAAAGAATCTTTCCAGTTACTTCCATCAACTATCTCTTCAGTCCGGGCTGACTGCAAGGACAGTCCTTCAAGCCTTAGGGTTCATGGCATCTTGTATTCTGGTGCTTCCCAATGCCAAACTGCATATGAGGAAGCTGCAATGGTATCTCGAAATGTATGGACACAGCACTGCCAGGATTTGGACACTGTCATTCAAATCATACCTTGCATTCAAAAGGAATTTTTGTGGTGGGCTCAGGAATGTCACCTAAACAAGGGACTCTCTGTGACCCGGCCAGAGGCAGTCAGATTCTAACGACAGATGCCTCGGACATTGCTTGGGAGCTCATCTAAATGGAAAGTGGATACAAGACAAGTGGCCTGCCAGACTACAGCATCTACATATCAACATGAAAGAGATGTTAGCAGTCCAGTTTGCATTAATGGCTTTCAAGGAGTTCCTTCTTCCAGGGCAGGTGTTGATTCTAACAGACAACACAACTGTCATGTGGTACATCAACAAACAAGGGGAACACATTCTTACCCGTTGTGCAGGCAAGCAATGATTTTATGGGAGACTGCGCTCAGCTTGCAACTAACTCTTCAGGCAAGGTTTCTGCCGGGAGCACAGAACTCCTTAGCAGATGTGTTAAGCAGACAAATCATGGATCCCCACGAGTGGAAACTGGATCTTCATGTATTTCGAAAATTGACAGTGTCATGGGGAACTCCAGACATAGATCTGTTCGCTTCTCCACTAAACTACCAGCTGCCAAAGTTTTGCACAAAGAGGTTTCATCACACAGCTTGGAAAGTGGATGCTCTTTCTTTCAGTTGGAAAAATCTTCATGTGTATGCCTTTCCACCTCTGCCTCTTCTCCCAAAGGTGCTCCTAAAGGTCAGACAAGACAAGCCAAGGATGATTTTAATAGCTCCAGATTGGCCTCGGCAACACTGGTACCCATTACTGAGGAGTCTGGTAAGGAAGCCTCCATGGCCTTTACCTTTGATTCCACACCTGTTGTCACAGAGGGACGGTCACCTGCTCAATGTCAAGCTTCACTCTCTTCATCTAACAGCCTGGCATATTCTGTTTTGAAACACAGCAGGTCTCAACTTCCTCAACAAGTTTTAAATGTGATTATGGAAGCCAGAAGACCTAGTACAAGGAAAGTGTACGAGAAAAATGGAAGAGATTTTTATTTTGGAGTGCAGCAAACAATTTGGAGATTTCTGAGCCTAATTTGAGTGTGGCTCTTCAATATCTTACTGAGTTATTGGACAAAGGTTTGTCTTTCTCTTCCATTAAGATTCATGCTGCAGCAATTTCAGCTCACTATGATTGTGACCCACCATTGTTTTCGCATCCTTTGTTCAAGCAATTTCTTAGAGGGGCAAAGAATATAAGACCCCCACGAGCTCCTACTCCTGCTTGGGATCTCAATTTTGTGTTGGAGAAACTTACTCTACAACCTTTTGAGCCTCGGCTACTGCTGAATTGAAATACTTGTCATGGAAGACTGCTTTTTGTTGGCCATTACTTCTGCAAGAAGGGTTTCTGAATTGCAGGCCCTTATGGCGGTAGAGCCTTTTTGATTTTTCATAAGGATAGGGTATCATTACACTAATCCTTCCTTTATGCCTAAGGTGGTTTCTAGTGTGGCTTTAAACCAAACTATTCATTTGCCTACTTTTTATGCAGATCCCCAAAATAAAGGGGAAAAGATTTTGCACACTTTAGATGTGCACAGGCATTCGTTATTATTTAAGCAGGACTAAGGATTTTAGGCAGTCTCAGCAGTTGTTTGTTTCTTTTGCTTTGAGTTCTCAGGGCAAGCCTGTGTCAAAACAAACTATTTCTAAGTGGATTGGGTTTTGCATTGCATTTTGTTATTCCCATCATGGCAAGGAGATTCCAGCTGGGATTAGGCCTCATTCCACTAGGGCTACTGCCACTTCTACAGCATTTCTAAGGGGGGTGGCAACTAAGGATATTTTGGAGGCAGCTACTTGGAGTTCAGTGCATGCTTTCTCTAAGCATTATCACCTTCCTCTCTACTCTAAATCTAGGGCTGGTTTTGCCACAGCTATTTTGCAAGGCATGTTGTCAGCTCCTGCTTCCTTATAATTTGCCAGCCTCCCTTACCTCTGCTTTGGGATTCTACCCAATAGTTAGGACTGCAGCAATGTGGAATGAAGAACATAGTACAGTTTTGTACCTACCATAAATGTAGATGTTCGAGGATCCACATTGCTGCAGTCCAATTTACCCTCCCTCCTTCCCCTCTGTGTTTAGGGGTGGTTGTGTAGGTGAGGTTATACTCTGGTATTTTTGTATATATTGTATATATTTTTGGTGCAGGAATGTTTGGAGTTTTTGGTTTTGGCCTGGTCTTTTTAGGGTCTTCTGACATCTGGGGCAAGAAAAGACTGAGGATATGACGTCGGTCATGCGCATTAGTACCCTGACGTACTGACGTCAGTCTAATGCGCCTTGACCGACGTCAGCCATATACTTTGGTATTCGGGCCGACTGGGACAGCGGACTACCCAATAGTTAGGACTGCAGCAATGTGGATCCTCGAACATCTACATTTATGGTAGGTACAAAACTGTACTATGTGTTGAGCAGACAAATTATGGATCCCCACGAGTGGAAATTGGATCCTCATGTATTTCAGAGATTGACAGTGTTATGGGGAACTCCAGACATAGATCTGTTCGCTTCTCCACTAAATTACCAGCTGCCAAAGTTTTGCACAAAAAGGTTTCATCCCACAGCTTGGAAAGTGGATGCTCTCTCATTCAATTGGAGCAATCTTCACGTGTATGCCTTTCCACCTCTGCCTCTCCTCCCAAAGGTACTCCTGAAGGTCAGACAGGACAAGCCAAACATGATTTTAATAGCTCCAGATTGGCCTCGACAGCACTGGTACCCATTACTGAAAAGTCTGGCAGGAGCCTCCATGGCCTTTGCCTTGATTCCTCACCTGCTGTCTCAGGAGAACAGTCATTTACTCAATGTCAAACTTCATTCTCTACATCTGACAGCCTGGCATATTCTGTTTTAAACCCTGGAGGGTCTCAGCTTCCACAACAAGTTTTGAATGTTATTTTGGAGGCCAGAAGGCTAGTACAAGGAAAGTTTACACAGATAAATGGAGGAGATTTTTATTTTGGAGTACAGCAAAGGACTTTGATGTTTCTAAACCTAATTTAAGTGTTGCTTCAATACCTTACTGAGTTATTGGACAAAGGTTTGTCCTTCTCCTCTATAAAGGTTCATGCTGCAGCAATTTCTGCTCACTATGACTGTGACCCACCATTATTTTCTCAGCCTTTGTTTAAGCAATTCCTTAGAGGGGCAAAGAATATAAGACCCCCACGTAGAGCTCCTACTCCTGCTTGGGATCTCAATTTTGTGTTGGAGAAACTCACTCTACAACCTTTTGAGCCTGCAGCATCGGCAGAGTTGAAATGTTTATCATGGAAGACTGCTTTTTTGTTAGCCATTACCTCTGCGAGAAGGGTTTCTGAATTACAGGCCCTTATGGCAGTTGAGCCTTTCTTAATTTTCCACAAGGATAGGGTGTCTTTGCGTACTAACCCTTCTTTTATGCCTAAAGTGGTTTCTAGTGTGGCTTTAAACCAAACTATTCATTTGCCTACTTTTATGCAAACCCCAAAATAAAGGGAAAGGATTTTGCACACTTTGGATATACACAGACAGTTGCGATATTATTTGAGCAGAACTAAAGGGTTCAGGCAGTCTCAGCAGTTGTTTGTTTCTTTTGCTTTGGGTTCTCAGGGCAAACCTGTTTCAAAACAAACTATTTCTAAGTGGATTGGTTTTGTATTGCTTTCTGTTATTCCCATCATGGTAAAGAGATTCCAGCTGGGATTAGGCCTCATTCCACTAGGGCTACTGCCACTTCTACAGCTTTTTTAAGGGGTGGCTACTAAAGATATTTTGGAAGCAGCTACTTGGAGTTCAGTGCATACTTTCTCTAAGCATTACCACCTTCCACTTTACTCTAAATCTAGGGCTGGATTTGCCACTGCAATTTTACAGGGCATTTTGGCAGCTCCTAATGCTTTATAGTTTTGCCATCCTCCCTTACCTCTGCTTTGGGATTCTACCCATATGTAAGGACTGCAGCAATGTGAGATGAAGAACATAGTACCGTTTTATACCTACCATAAATGTAGATGTTCGAAGATCCACATTGCTGCAGTCAATTACCCTCCCTCCTTCCCTCTGTTGTTGAAGGTGGTGGTGTGGTTTGTGTTGTACATATTGTAAATATGGTTAGTGCACGGGTGGTTGGTTAGTTTTTGCTGGTTTTTGGCTTTGGCCTTTCTTGTTAGGGCCTTCTGACATCTGGGGCAAGAAAAGACTGAGGAAATGACGTCGGTCATGCGCTTTTGTACCCTGACGTCCTGAGGTCAGTTTTAAGCGCCTTGACCGACGTCAGCCTAATACTTTGGTATTCGGGCCGACCGAGGACAGCGGACTACCCATATGTAAGGACTGCAGCAATGTGGATCTTCGAACATCTACATTTATGGTAGGTACAAAACTGTACTTTATGCACCAGTATTGCATCAAACTTTAAAGGTGTTTGAGGAGGTGTGTTTACAAGACATTAAAAATCACCTGGACAAAAGTACTTAAAATAGAGGATGGTATGATAATTTAACGTCTTTTGAACGTAAAGCTTTAATTGAATTAATGAATAGACATGATTTGAGATACATGACAAGTGACAAGGGAGGGAATATAGTAGGATTAGAGGCTCTATGCCCCTCCTGATAAGAGGGGTGGGGTGGAACCTTGAGTTGAGGAGTTTTGAGCGGTGTTCGCAGGAGTATCCTCCTTATTCTGATTCTGATGTGGATGATTTCACTCCTACAGCTTCTCCTCCTGAGAGTTCATCATTTTCAGACTCTCACATTCCATGAGGAGCACTTTAAATGGGAGACCAAGATTACTCCAGGAAAGGAAAGGGCTTAGAATTCTTATTTTTACCCCAGCATAGGCTCAGAAAGCTACCTCCTGTGTGTTGAATGTGGAGATGTTTTTTTTTTTCTTCCCTTCCCTACCTTGCTTTGCCTCCTGCCCCTGTTTAGCCTGATGTACTATGGGTACTGCTGAGGAAGGGAAGCTAATGTTTAAAGAAGAGTCCTAGGGCGGGGCACTGTTAACTTCTCAGCAGGGGGTGTTAGGGTGTTGTTGTTAAAAAATTAAATCCCATGTTGTTACTGATAAAGAGGGAAGGGCTTTGGATAGGTGGGGAAAGAAAGTGTGTCTTCTTCTTCTTTAGCCATGAGGAAGAGTTGGTTCTCAGTTTCACATGCTAAAATATCAAAATTATCTCCTTCACAAAAATCTAAGTGTATTGTGGATGTTTTGTTGGGTAATATAGAGTGTAAAGAGTTTAGTAGTTGGTGTGTGAACAAGTGGGTAAGCATTCCAATTGCAATGGTTTTGATGCTGTGCAGGCCTCCTCGAGGGTGGCCTGGGGTTAGTTCTGTTCTTGGGCATCTTAGCAGGGATGAAAGGAATTGGGCAGAGCATTTTAGACTATAGTGTTATACAGTAGTTTGTGATATTTGTTGTCAGTGGAATGTGTTGTGTGGTTAACCTGTAAAGAAAATGGAGGACAAAGCTAAGGAAGAACAGCTTTTCTATTCAAGCAGGCTTAGCCTTGATTTTGCAGTTTTGCCACCCTAGGGATCCCACTTATGATTCCTGTATTCCATGGGTATATCTGATTATGGTTTGAGGTGGGGGTAGGTCTAGACCATTAGGTTCAGAAGGGCAGGGCCTTTTAGGGGGGCAACAGAGTTCAGGCAGGCCTTTTTCTTCGGGGACAGACCCAATGACCTGCCCTTTCAGCTATGCCAGGATTCTTTGGGATCAGCTCTTTCCTTTTTCTCAAAGTGGTCTTTTTCAGACAATAAAGACTTCATAACTCGATACAGGTGTTGGTTATACATCCTTTAGTTCAGATAGTGCCCCTGGATATCATTCACGCCCTTTACAAAGGAAATTTCCATACATCCCCCCTTTCAAAGCTGTACTTAGGCCCTTCCCCTCCACAAAGGCCAAAAGTTGTAGCAAATGTCTTTACCATGTCAGGGCCTGGGTAAGAGTTAGCCTGAAGTTTTGTTCGTTTTGGAGAACCTTGTTCTCTATCTTTTACACTTATCTATCAACAACACTTATAACATTGGATTTATCTCAAGATGTTGGCGTTACAACGGCTTTTACCTCTGCTGGGCAAGATTGATTGGATGGTAACTTTAGATACCCTATAAGACTTCATTGATCATTGGATCTTAACTTGTTGCAGGAAGGGGAAACACAGCTCAAGTTGCCTATGAGAATTAAAAGTGCAGTATCTGTATCCAGGTTTTCGGCTCTGAAATTTCTGGTTCCAGTTCTGATCATTGCCCTTTGGCTGATCACCCTTCAGGTAGAGATTTAAAGGTTCTGGCTCAGTATTGCTGACTACTGATTCACAAGAAAGAAAATCTATCCTTACTTCTGCAGCAGTGACAGTCTATCAAAGTCTTCCTAGAAGACCTTCTACAGCATCTGGAATATGTCACTAGCAGTGCTAGTATGCCTGTGAGAGACATGTGGGGACTGAAAAAAAGTTTGTCAAGTACCCTCTCAAGACACTTGTTAAGGAATGGTATGGGGCTGATCTCAGGAGTCAGATCTGCTTTTTGGGCTCCTCATTCCGGCAGACTGGCAGCTGGCATTCTTCAAGCCTTAGGGTTCGGGCTGTATGCTGGGCAGCACCCAACAACCTTAGGGTTCAGAGGATCTTGTATTCTAGCATATGTTCCCAAAACCAAACTTCATGCAGGAGGCTCACATCTAAATCTCAAAAATGTGTGGCATTTCAAAAAGAATTTTGTGAGTACTGTCCATCAAATAATACCTTGCATTCAAAGAATTTGCTGTGGTGGGCTCCAATCAGAGAAATTAAACAAGGAGATCTCTGCAGTGACATGGCCACATGAAGCATGTCAGATTTTAACGACAGTAGCTGGGTGGCTGTGCCCCATCTGCATGTCAACATGAAAGAGATGTTATAACAGAGTGGCCTGCCAGACTCAAGCATACTTCTATCAACATGGGGAGATATTCTATCAGTCCAGCATGCAGCTGTGGCTTTCAATCAATCTTTTGCAACTAACACATCAGCTTATCCTTTCCTCAACAGAACTGTTTTGTGGTACATCGCTAAACTAAGGGCAACGGACTCTTATCCTCAGCAATCTGGGAAAGCAATGATTTTTATATTTGTGTGCGCTCAACGCAACTAAAAACTCCAGGCAAGGTTTCTGCAGGCTTTCAACTCCAAGAAAGATCATTTGTCATTTTGCATCATGGATTTTTTCAGTGGAAACTATGAAAGTTCATATTTCTTTGTTTTGGAAGTGTCAAATTTTCTCAGACACAGTCCTTTCCACTCTCCACTCTTTCTCCCATTCTAAAAAAAAAAGATTATTATGCCTTTCCACAACCCAGAGTCTCCCTTCTTCTTTCTTTCAGGGCAACACTGGTACCCACTTTAAGTTCAATTGGCTCCCCTCTTCTCCCAAGGTTGGCTCACAACACACCAGTCAAGACAGATGGGTGATGATTCTAGCCAAGGTCCAGATTATTTTTCATAACACAGGTACATATTCTTCTGTCAAGTTTTTGGTAAGGAGCAGGTCTCAACAAGTTTTAAATGTGATTAGTAGTATCTCAGAGAAGAGTAGGTACCTAATGTGCGAAGAAAGTGGAAGAGATTTTTGGAGCCTGGCATATTCTGTTTTGAAGCCTGGTTGAGTTCTTGGAAGAGGTAAGTTTTTCTTGTGATTTCAATGAGTTGTTTTCCTAGGCACAAGAGCAATTTCATTCAGAAAAAATTTTGAAATTTTTTATTTTGGCAATTTCTTAAGAATTTGGAGATTTCTAAGGCCAGTTTTGAGTGTGGCTCTTTAATATCTTACTGAGTTCTTGGACCCTTATTCTTCCTTCTCTTCCTGTGTATTCATGCTTTTACTATTTGTTTTCTCACTATGAAACTTTTGTTACCATTGTTTCTGAGCCCAAATACTTGTCAGTTTCTTAGTTTTTTTGGGAAGATAAGACTTTGTTGTATTACTTCTGAGCTGCATATGGATCTCAATTGAGATTGGAAAAACTTACGTACTAAGGATTTCTTTTAGTGCATACTATATTCCTAGTACTTAATCCTTCTATTAAACTTTTGGTGTATTACTTTGTATTGAAGGGCCAACTTAATTACCCGAGGCCCACTTATATTAGAGATGGTTTTTTTTGATTTATTAGTATTTTACAGTTATCATACATAGGCTCTTCTTAAGGATTTATGCCTGTGTTTAATGTTTTCTAGTGTCTCAATATTTGTGTTCTATTCAAGCAAACTATTCCTATGCAGGAGCCTGTTAGCAAGGGATTTCTATTTTTTCCACACTTTAGATGTACATAGGCGATTTCTCAGGGGTGGCAACTAAGGAGGGATTTTCAGGCAGCTACAGCAGTTCAGTGCAGTTTTTGCCTTGCAACATCAGGGCATTCCTCACTTGGTAAATACTAGGGGCTTGTTTACAGCATTTTTGCTTTCATTTTGTTGTCCCTAAATGGCAAGGAGATTTCAGCTAAGATAAGGCCTGGCTTTTGAAGACAGCTTCTGCAGCATATGATTCTCAGGCCTCCCAACAGCCTTGGACACCTCTGCTTACCTTGGAGTTCCAGGCATGTATTTGATCAGCAATGATCAGTCTTCCTCTACTACTCATTCCCCTGCTGTTAGGGCCATGTAGGGTTTGTGCAAGGCATGTTGACAATCACTGCTATTGTATGATCCCTTGTGTAGTAGGGGTTTTTGGGTGGGATTGGTATATATTCTTGTGCATTTGTGTGGAATTTTTTATAGTAGGTACAGTTTTGGGCCTTAGTGTGCGGGTTTTGGGCATCTGATCCACTACGCTGCAGAGATCAGGGCCTCCCTCCCCCAGTTGGTGTGTTTTTGGGGTTTGTGGTGTGGGTGATATCATCTGCCTTGTGCATTTGTACATATACCTGGAATGTATATGGACTGTGCAGATTTACGTTGAGTGTTTTGTTTTTGACTGTTGAACAATATAATACAGCTAGGTTAAAATTGCTTAACATCACAGATGAATATTTATTGGTAAACGTTAGAGACATTTTTAATAGTTTTCAGTACATTCATTAATTTTTATACGATGCTTTAATTAATCAAGTAATGGATATCAAAATGTATAATTTTTGTCTTGTTGAGAAACCAAGGGTTGGGACACTCTTTGGCATCCCGAAAGTTCATAAGAGTATGACAGACCCTCCATTTAGACCAATTGTCTATGCACCTCATTCTGTGACTGAAGGAATAGCCTTGGTCATAGATTCTGTATTAACTCCTGTTGTACAAGGATTAGCCTCTTATTTAAAGGCTTCCTGGGACCTGTTGGATAAGTTGAGAGAGATGTTTGTCATGTTTCACTGTTGCAGTCATTCCATTTGGGTAATCTGCTGGCAGGTTGCCCTCAGTCGGCCTGATTAACAAAGTCTTGGGTCCTGCGTCGGTTACTGTCCCTTCTTCCATGACGTCAGGTTGTCAGGAGTATAAAACATGCAGCCGACGCCATTACATCAGTCTTTCTTGCCGCACGGTGCACGATGCAGAAGCAGTTCGCAAGTGCTGGTCAGCCGACTCCTGAAATTTTCTTTTTCAAGTTTCAGAACCAGTCTTCAACTAAAAGCTAAGTACCCTGTTGGGGAAACTTTTTCTTGCTCCTTACCGATGTTAGTAAAAGTTAATAATTGTATTACTTGTGGGAAGCAAATACCTCATAAGGATTTTCATTTGTACTGTATTCCTTGCCTAGTCCCTGACCATGACGTACCCTGCTGTCAGTTTTGTGTTTTATTTAATCAGCGCACTATCCGTCGTCGGTACATTTTTGCTTCTAAATTTTTCGGCTCTCTGTTTAATTATCCAGAAATGACATCTGTTAGCCATCCGACTACCGGAATACTGAAAAAACTCAAAGAAAAAGACAGAGACAGGCCGTTGAGGTCCAAAACTGCCAATGACGCTTCTCCTAAGCCAGTGGCTAGTTCGCCGGTACTCAGTGAGGTGCTTTCGCAGCCCCCGATACCCGCTACTTCTGATTTGCAGGCCTCTACTGAGACCCACTCGGAGTCCGGTATGCCGCGAGATGCTTCACATATGGAACCCGCGGATATCTCTACCTTGGATGGGTCTGGAGCCGCTGAGCAGGCACCGGCTTCTGAGGGTGTATTCAGGCCTACAGACTTGCATATTAAACCGACTCCAACTTCAGTACTAAGGCCTAAATCTCGATCTGTGTCTAAAAAAACTGACGCCCAGGCCACATGTTCAGGCCCCTATGCCTAAAAAACAAATTATCAAAATGGCTGAAGATTTAATTACTCTAATCAGGGGTAGTCAACCCCCCCCCCCCTCTCCAAGAGGCCTAGGATTGAACTTTACTATGAATCTTCTGAACAGGACTCTTGTTTCTTCTGACTCTTCTAATGATCTGGTTTTGTCCATACCTACTTATGAGGACTCTGATGCAAAGGATTCCATTCCCTCTGCCCGAGGATTTCTCTTTTGGGGAAACTTTACATACCATAAGGGAGCATTTCCACTAGGAAAGTCAGGATTTCTCTGAATCCAAAAAGAGGCTTAGGGATTTCCTTCTTCTTCCTCAGCATAGGCCTTTGGCTATACCTCCTGTACTAGACATTGTTAATGATGTGTTTTCGGAATCCAGAATGGCCCCTGATTCCAGTACTAGACATTGTTGATGATGTGTTTTCGGAATCCAGTATGGCCCCTGATTCCTTGCCTCCAGCCCCTAGTAAACCAGACAGGTACTACAGGGTTCCTGAGTCCAACAAATTAATTTACAGGAATCCTGTTGCAGACCCTGAAACCATTTCTCAGGGGCCCGAGGGCATTAAGGCTTCTACTGCTAAAAATCCTACCCCTTCTGATAGAGACTCCAGGACGCTGGATAGATGGGGTAAAAAGATTTATACTTCTGCAACCGTAGCAGTCAGGGCTTTAAACTGTCAATTCCATATGCTAAAATATCAACAGCATATCATGGGACTGCTTAAACAGAAAATTATGTTGATTTCTGACTGTGTGGAGAATAAAGATTTACAGGATTTATTGCATTCAGCTGAACAAGTTGGCAAACATACTTTGCAATGCGGTTTTGATTCTTTAGAGGCCTCTTGCAGGGCTGCTGTTACTGGGTCTGTGCTTAGAAGGCATGCTTGGCTTAAGGAGCAATCTCTGCCTGATCATGTTAAAGCCAAACATTTGGATGCTGCTTTACAGCAGGACCGCCTGTTTGGCAGTAACGCTGAAGAAGTTAGAGACGGAAGGTAAAACTAAATCTATGCAAACTGTGAAAGATTTGATACAAGTACAACCTCCTAGATTTAGTAGGCACTGGCCTACTAAGAACTGGTCCTTTCCAGCTCCTTCCAGAGCCACTCCGGCCAAACCCAGACATTCCAAAAGCACCAGGTTTCAGTCCCAAGGGACTTTCAGAACTAAGCAATGTGGTGCTTCCACTTCCAAATCTGGAAACAATAAGGCACCACCCCATGGTAAACAGTCTCAGTGACTTCCCTTTAAAATTACCAAGCACTTACCTCTTAGCCACCCCTGTGGTGGGGGGGGGGACTGGATGTCCTTCATGGATGCATCTGCAGTCATAACAACTGGGTTGTCCTGTCGTCAGGCAGCCCTTCAGTCGGCCGGATTCCAAAGTCCGGGTCCGGCTTCGGCTGATGTCGCACTTCACCCGACGTCATCTCTGTTGGTCTTTGGGTATAAAGGCATCAGCCGACGCCATTTTCCTCAGTCTTTCTTGCCGCGTGGCGCCCGAAGCAGAAGCTTTTCGCAAGTGCCGGTCGGTCGGATCCAGAGATTACTTCTACCGAATACTACTTCGAAGACTTCTAAAGCTAAGTACCCCGTTGGGGACTCTTTCTTGCCTCAGCCGATGTCAGAAAAAGTTAATAATTGTTTAACCTGTGGGAAACAAATACCTCATAAAGTTTTCCACTCTTATTGTCTGCCTTGTTTAGGCCCAGCCCACGACGTAGCAGCCTGTTCGGCCTGTGCTTCGTTCAACCGACGAACGCTTAGGCGCCGGTCGGAGTTTGCTGAACAGTTTTTCGGTTCTGATTTTGCGTACATTATGCCGTCGGATGCTCCGACTACCGAATCTGGCAAAAAAACGCAAAGATAAAGAGCGACACTCGCGGTCCGGTTTCGCCGAAACCATGGTTAAGCAAACATGAGTGTCTCGGTTTCGGCGAAACCGAGAAAACTGATCAAAGTACAGCTGAATCTATCTCTACAACTGAGGCCCCTGCTACCACTCTTGAAGCGGCCTCAGAAATTTTATCCACTACGGTGGTTGCCACTGACTTATCAGACACCATTCCCTTGGATGTCTCTACCCCAGCACGTGGTGCTGCTAGGCCTCCAGCAGCCATGTCCATTAAGGCCTTCGCCAGGGCTAAAGCAGCAAAGACTACTAAAACAGTCCCTGTTAAACCCCCTACAACCAGGCCCTCCTCTAGTTCTCAAATGCTTACTCTGGCAGAAGATTTAATTTCATTAATTAGAGGATCTCAATCTCACCCAGACAGGGCCTCTCAGCCCCCAGAGAAGAGACCTAGGGCAGAGCCCCCTGAGCTAGTGTCCTCTGATGAGTCCGCCGATGAATCAGACATAACTGATCAGCCAGAGGCTCCTTTCTCCAATTTTGAAGACTCTGATGCTGAAGAATCCATTCCAGCTGCTTCCCCACCAGAAGAATTCTCCTTTGGGAAAACCTTACATGCCATGCGAGCAGTTCCAATGGCAGCAACAGGATTTTTCAGACTCCAGAAAAAGACTTAGGACCTTTCTGCACCTTCCACAGCACAGGCCCTTAGCTATACCTCCTGTTCTCTCTGTGGTGGATGATGCTTTCAATGATGTCTGCTCCGCACCAGATTCTTTACCTCCAGCCCCTGCCAAACCAGACAGATTTTACAGGGTGCCAGACACTCATCACCACCTTTACAAGGCCCCTCTTGCAGACCCGAAACTATATCCCAGGGTCCCAAGGCAGTAGCGACCATAGCAAAAACCCTATTCCTTCAGAAAGGGAAGCAAGGTCATTAGACAGATGGGGCAAAAGGTCTACACTTCAGCTACTCTCTCAGCTAGAGCTTTAAATTGTCAGTTTCACATGATACAATACCAAGAGTTTATGCTTGATCAGTTAACTAAAAAGCTAACCACTGATGAATCTCTTGATAAGAAATATGTATTAGAAATGGTAAATAACATACAACAGGTTAGTAACCATTCCTTAAAATGTGGCTATGATGCACTGGAGGCTTCATTTAGATCAGCCATGACTGGCACAGTGATAAGAAGGCATGCATGGCTAAAGGAGCAAGCTCTAGCGGATCATGTTAAAGCTAAGTTGCTAGATGCTCCTATGGATAAGACAAGTGTGTTTGGTACACCTGCCCAGCAGGTTATGAAGAAAATGGAAGAAAAGGCAAAATCTGTTCAAACGGTCAAAGATTTCTTGCAGGTTCAACCCCCAAGGTTTAGCAGGAACTGGCCTGCCAAAATTGGTCCTTTCCTGACTCCACAAGACCTCAAAGGGGCAGGAATAGGCGTTCCAGAGGCAGAAACCAAACCAGGGGAGGTGCCTACAGAGGACGACAGTGGCAAGGTAACAACAGAGGCACAGACACAACCTCTGCCACTACATCAACTCAACCACAGTGACTTAACCTAAATCCGCCTACCAGGGAACAAATAGCAGCTCCCTAGGCGGAAAATTAACCTTATTTTCAAAGAACTGGCACTATATAACAAAAGACAAGTGGATTTTACAAACCATAGATCAAGGTTACGGTTCCACTTCCACACTTTACCAGTCAAAAGAGGAATGCCAAATCTACCGCCAAATCAAAAACAGAGGCTCTACAACAGATAATGCAGTTAGCAAACATGAGAGCTGTGGAAAGAGTGCCAACAGCAGAGCAAGGAAAGGGGTTCTACTCCAGACTATTCCTAGTTCCAAGAAAGGAAAAAGTTGGAGACCAATTCTCGACCTGTCCGCCTTAAATACATACATCATTGTCCCAAAATTCAAAATGCTGACCCTACAGCAACTTCTTCCCATGCTGGGCAAGGAGTGTTGGCTGGTAACTCTAGATCTCAAGGAGGCATACCTGCACGTCCCCATTCGACCAATCTGCAGAAGATACCTCAGATTTCTTGCAGGATCAGAGCACTATCAATTCTCAGCATTGCCCTTTGGCTTATCTACTGCCCAGAGTATTCACAAAATGCCTGGCATCAGTAATCGCCCATTGCAGACTACAGGAATTCAAATTTACCCATACCTAGACGACTGCCTGCTACAAGGGGACAACAAAAGCAAGCGGACAACAGATTTACAAAGGGTCATTTACTTGCTGCAAGCACTGGGATACACAGTCAATCTACAAAAGTCAAGGCTGATACCATCCCAAACAAGGACATTCTTGGGCGGAATTGGACACAGTAAAACAGATGGCATTCCTAACAAAGAAAAACAAAAGAACTCCCTCTTTACTTCTTGGCACTAACAAAACTGAACAAGTTAACAGCAAGAAAAGTACTGCAGGCCTTGGGCTTCATGGCATCATGCATAATCTTGGTTCCACTTGCCAGACTACATATGAGAAAACTACAGTGGTACCTAAAGAATTTATGGTCTCAACACAGACACAGCCTAGAAACAGAAATCCCACTAATTCCATGCTTAAAACAGGAGTTCCTATGGTGGGCTCAGGCATGCCAGTCAAACCCAGGGCTACCCTTTCGCAGATGTCAAGCAAGCCAGACCATCACAACAGGCGCTTCAGACCTGGGATGGGGCCCACATGCTGGACAAGCGTGCAAGGATTGTGGACACAGGATCAACTTCACCTGCACATCAACCTAAAAGAAATGCTGGCAGTAAAACTGGCAATCCAAAAGTTCAGACCATTTCTCAAAGAGGGCCAGTTGATGATAAGGACAGACAACACCACAGTCATGTGGTACATCAACAAACAGGGAGGCACTCATTCATACCCCCTATGCAGAATGACTTTGGAGCTGTGGACCCTGGCACTCAGCTACAACATCCAGTTACAGGCAATATTTGTACCGGAAAGAGAATACTCTAGCAGACATATTAAGCAGAACCACATCGGATGCCCACGAATGGAAGCTGCACCCGGACATCTTCAAGACCATCTCAAAGAAATGGGGAATGCCTCAGATAGATCTATTTGCATCACCTACCAATCACCAGCTCAAAAAATTCTGCACAAGGACATTCCACCCACTAGCATGGAAAGTGGATTCGCTCTCCTTCAGCTGGAAAGGCCTAACAGCATGTGCATTCCCACCTCTTCCCTTGATACACAAGGTATTACTAAAAATCAAGGAAGAACGTCCAAGGATAATCCTGATAGCTCCAAACTGGCCAAGACAACACTGGTACCCACTGCTGAGGAGCATGTCTCGAACAATATGTGGCCAATACCCTGATGCCTTTGATGTTAACTCAGAACAACTACAGCATCATACATCCAAACCTAAAACGTTACAACTGACTGCATGGAACATCACATAGCAGCAGCTAATCCAGAACTTTCCCAAAGAGTTAGAGACATTATTCTTGAAGCACCGACCTTCAACAAGAAGAAACTATGCTGGAAAATGGAAAAGGTTTGTCATTTGGAGTACTGAAAGAGGAAAAGATGTGTCAAACATAGATATGCCTAACATTCTGGAGTACCTAGCGAACTTCTTCATTCAGGCCTGTCCTACTCCTCCATCAAGATACATGCATCAGCTATTTCAGCAGAATACAGCTTTGATCCACCTGTTTTTCTCACCCTTTGCTCAGGCAGTTCCTCAGAGGAATCAAGAATGTAAAACCTCCAAGGAAACCACCATTACCAGCTTGGGACTTAAACTTTGTGCTAGAAAAATTGACACTATCACCCTTTGAACCAGCAGCAACAGCAGACCTACAACACCTGTCATGGAAAACTGCTTTCCTACTGGCAATTACTTCAGCAAGGAGGGTTTCAGAACTACAGGCCTTAATGGCAGTGCAACCCTTCCTAATCTTCCACCAAGATAGAGTGTCCATGAGGACTAATCCTACATTTATGCCTAAGGTGGTATCCAGAGTGTCTTTAAACCAGGCAATCCACCTTCCTACCTTCTTTCCCAACCCACAAAACAGAGGGGAAAGAATATTGCATACCTTGGATGTACATAGACAGCTACGCTACTACTTGGACAGAACAAAAAGTAGCAGAAAGACTGACCAACTTTTTGTAGCCTATGCAACAGGAAGGGAAGGAAAAGCTATTTCCAAACAGACAATCTCCAAATGGATAGGAAATTGCATACGATTCTGTTATGCCTTCCATGGAAAACCAATTCCACAGAACATAAGACCTCATTCTACAAGGGCAACAGCCACTACCACAACCTTCTTACGAGGAGTGGCAACCAAAGACATTATTGAGGCGGCAACTTGGACCTCCGTGCATACATTTGCCAAGCATTATAATTTGCCTCTATATTCCAGATCCCGAGCAGGGTTTGCCACTGCTGTACTGCAAGGGATCCTAAACACACCATAATCTAGTTTTATCCTCCTCCCCTTGTTGGCTATGGTATTCTACCCAGTTGTTATGACTGCAGATGCATCCATGAAGGACATAGTACAGTTTTGTACCTACCATAAATGTAGATGTCCGAACTGGATAGCATCTGCAGTCAGGATTACCCTCCCTCCTTCCCCTCTGTGGTACTCCAAGGGTGTTTACCCTCCTAATAGCTAGCTGGTGGGGGGGAGTCTTTTATGGTGTATTTGTTTGTATATATGTGCATACATGCTTATGTTTGTGTTTACCTCTGTCTTTTTGGAAACATTGGCATCTATCTAAATTTTAGCCTTCAAGAGGGCTACTGGCATCTGGGGCAAGAAACACTGAGGAAAATGGCGTCGGCTGATGCCTTTATACCCGAAGACCAACAGAGATGACGTCGGGTGAAGTGCGACATCAGCCGAAGCCGGACCCGGACTTTGGAATCCGGCCGACTGAAGGGCTGCCTGACGACAGGACAACCCAGTTGTTATGACTGCAGATGCTATCCAGTTCGGACATCTACATTTATGGTAGATACAAAACTGTACTTTCTTCATTCAAGCAGCTGGCAACTTATAAACCAGGACAAATGGGTTTTAAATATAGTGTCCCAGGGATACATATTTCATTTCCACACGCTGCCAACTCCAAACAGGTGGCCAGACCTGCCCACAAATCAGTGGGCAGAGGCTCAGAAACGAGTACTTTCCCTCCTAAACATGGGGGGCTATTCAACTAGTACCAGAAGAGGAAAAGGGACAAGGTTTCTATTCCAGACTTTTCCTGGTACCCAGAAAAGACAAATCATGGCGTCCAATTCTGGACCTGTCTACTCTAAACACCTTTCTGGACATTCCAAATTTCAAGATGGTGACTCTTCACCAGTTACTTCCTGTGCTAGGCAAGGATGCCTGGTTGGCAACTCTAGATTTAAAAGAGGCTTACCTGCATATCCCAATCAGGGAATCTTGCAGAAGATACCTACGCTTCAAAGCAGACTGCATGCATTATCAGTTCTCTGCACTGCCCTTTGGCTTGTCTACTGCGCCCAGGGTATTCACAAAGTGCCTGGCTCAAGTATTTGCATTTTGCAGGCAAAGATATTTTCAGATATATCCATACCTGGATGATTGTCTAATTCAGGCGGAAAACCAGGCCATTCTTCTAAAACATCTGGCATTTGTAAAAACAGATGTTATGTGATCCTATCTCGCCTACATTCTGTACTGATGGGCTCGGAGCCAATCCCTCGGCTCCGACTCGGCACGCTATGCTATAGAGCGAGGCCTCTTATTGGCTGAGCTATTTCTTATCCCAGGATGCACCACCACTAATCCCCCAGATCTCGTTTGCCGCTTACAAGCTAAGACGTGGTCTCAACTTGGCTGGGCTAAGTACTAATTTATTTAGGCTTTTCCTGTCAGGAATTTGCTTGTTTTGAACCCAAAAGCTGTTTTAACAGCTATTGTTGTGATACGAGTGTGTATTGAACAGTTTTGTTGAGGAATTTGTGTTTTTCGTCAAGGGAAGGTTTCTCGTTTTAGTTAGAGGGGCCTTCCCCTGTTGCTATTTGCTATTCTAGCGTTTTATTTGTGGGTCAAGTACCCGTTTAAGTTAGAGGGTCTTGACCCTCTCTTAATGTGCTTTTTTTGTACAACTGTATTGTTGTTTCTTAACAAAAAAAAAAAAAAAAAACTTTATATTTTATGTACTTAAACTGCTAGTTTTGGTGTGTTATTTCTCTTTAGACAGGTGTGTTATCTCTCTTTAGACATGTCCAAAGAGCATAGACCCTCCGGGTTTAAAAAGTGCACGAGGTGTGGTTATAAGATGTCCATAACGGACGACCACTCCTCGTGCGTTTATTGTTTAGGCGCCAAGTACCTACAAGAATCATGTAGCGTGTGTCACGCCTTTTCATCAAGGGTCCTCCAGGAGAGGAAAAACAAATTAATCCTTAAGGGGTTAATTAAGCCATCCTTCGAGGAGGCTTTATCTTCTTCTCCCTCTCCTTCAAAAAAGAAAAAAGCGTCTGCTCCCACCAGTCAGTCGGAACCGACTGCCAAAAAACCTAGGCAGACTTCTCCATCGGCTCCACGGACTTCGGAGCCGAGGGCGGAGCGGTCTGCCTCGATGCCTCCAGTCTCGACCCCTCTGGTTTCGGAGCTGAGGACTGGGGCATCGAGAGGCGGGTCACCTTCATCGGCTCCACTGATATTGGAGCCGATGAGGGTTGCCGGCTCAGACTCTTCCCCTTCGGAGCCGAAGTCCTCATCGGCACCGAGGGAAATTGCCTTGAGATCTCCCTCGGAGCCGATAATTATAGAATCCATTCGGAGCTGGTCCCCTAGTCCTATGGAGCCGATGGAGAAATCGGTTCGGACCCGATCGGTATCGTCCAGATCCTCCAAGATGTCTGATTCGGACATCGACAGAGTGCTCCTAAGACTCTTCCAGTCTCCGGTGTTCCAAAAGTTAGTTTCGGCTCCAGCCCATTCGGCTTCGGAGCCGATGGTCCACCTTGCTACTATAGTTCCTCCTCCAACAGCCTCGGCACCGTTGGAGCCGGTGCTGGTAGAACCGGTGGAGGTTTTAGGGTCGGGCCCGACCCTTACTCCAACTCCGGCTCTTGAGTCGGAGTTCGCACGCTGGACTTCTTCCGTCAGCCCGGGGATGCTTGGGATTGATGTTTTCGGTCCCAAGTCTTCCTCTCGGTGCATCGGCTGGGAGTGGCGTCTACCGTCGTGGCACGGAGGTGGGACCCTCCCAGGATTCTGGTGGTCCCGCCTTCAGGGCTATGAGGAGTCGTTAGCCAAATCATCTTTGGCTACCTCCACGGTCTCCCAGCTCCTTCCCTGCATACCGAGACTGGGTCTTTGGCAGTCCCCTGTCCTTAGACAGCGGAGCCCGGGGCCTAAGGTTACCCCACTGGGGTTTCCCTCCTGGAGGTCCTTCTGAAGCTTCTTCGGAAGAACCCCCTGGAAAAGATCGTGCAAGAGGAAGCACGTTGACTCCTGATGAGTCTCTTACATCAGACACTGATCTCGATGATGCAGAGGGGTCCCTAAGTCGTCCTCGGATGATGTCTCCTTTGCAGACATCCTGGAAGCCCTTAAACAACGAGGCTGGCAGTCCAAACCCCTTCTGCTGATGAGTCGGTGTTCCTTAAGGCCTGGGCTCAGCCCTCCGCCTCCTGGGTGTCTCCGCCCTTGACGAGCTCTTGGATTTGATCTTTCGAAGGGCGTGTAACACCCAGACTCTGTGGAACCGGTGCCTGCTCGTCCTAATAAGTTCCTCTCGGCACCCCCTGAAAAAGAGTTCCTAACTAAAGGTGTGGCTGTAGATGCTTTGGTGGTGGCATCTGCTACCCAGGAAGATGTAGCAGAGGCTTCGACGTCCGTCCATCCTCCTAATAAGGAGTCTAGGAGCATGGATCAGTACGGAAAGCGCACCCTAAGTTCAGCGGCCTTTACATTAAGGTCCTTGAACTACCTTACGCACTTTACCAGATTTCAGAGGGATCTGATTAAAGAACTTTTCGATACCCTCTTGGGTAACCTGCCTGAGGAGCTGGCCCAGACGGTTGGCTCTCAGCTGGCTACATTGTCGTCCATTTCAAACTCGTCCATGAGGCTCATTTCTTATGCGGCCGAAGGCGAGTAGAGCAGTACAGGCATTGCTCTCGGAGACAAGCCTGGCTCCGCCTGTGTCATTCATGGAGGCCTTTAAGTCTTCCTTTGCCTTTGATGGGTCCTCCTGTTTGGACCCAAGGTAAAGGACACACTGACCGCTGCGAACAGGAGGGTAAGACTCTGACTGCCGTGGGGGCACGATTTTCCACTCCTTCGGCCTTATCCCAAGGCTAAAGAGGAGGGAAAATGTGGTTCCGAGATCTCAGAAGCCTTACCCCTCTCAGCAGGATGATCCCCTTCCAGAGGCAGGGAGGGGAAATTCTTCGAAGACGCCGTCCCAGAGGCGGCAGAGGCCCTCGCAACACTGGAGACTGCGAGTCCTTTCGTGGCTCTTCAGCCTTTCACAGTCCCTGAGGGATTGCCCGACTGTGCAGCTCCAGAGCCAGTCGGGGTCGTTTCAAGCACCTAAAAGCCTGGGAAGGTATCACTCAGGACCGATGGGTGCTTCGAATTATCGCCGGACGTTACACCATCCCTTTCTCTCACTCCCCACCTCAGTCCAAAAAAATCCCGGACCCGCCACCCAGTCAACGGGAAACTGCAGCCTCAGAAGTTTCAAAGCTGCTGCAAACATCCAACCGGTCCCCGCAGACCAGATCGGATTAGGGACTTACTCAAGATTCTTTTTGGTGCCAAAAAAGACCGGGGACTTGAGACCCATTTTGGACCTCAGTATTCTAAACCGTTCAGTCAGAAAGTCCAAGTTCCGAATGGTCACCCTACAAACCATTCTCCCATTGCTGGAGAAAGGTGTTTGGATGTGCTCCATAGATCTCAAGGGCGCTTATTACCATATCTTGGTACATCAAGCGTCCAGGAGACATCTGCGCTTCAGCCTAGGAGGCAGTCATTTTCAGTTCAGCTGCCCTTTGGTCTCACCACAGCCCCCAGGGTGTTCACCAAGTGTTTGGCGGTCGTGACTGCTCACCAGAGAAGTCTAGGATTCCAGGTGTTTCCGTATCTAGACGACTGGCTCCTAACTGCCACCTCCAAGCATCTACTATTGCGGAGCCTACAAGCCACTATATCACTGGGCAATTCCCTTGGAATCACCTTCAGTTGGCCAAAGTCTGTGTTGCTGCCATCTCAACGCATAAGATTCATAGGGGTAGAGATAGACTCAAATCGAATGCGGGTCTATCTACCTACAGACAGAATACAAACCATACAGACTCAAGTTCGAGCCTTACTTCCCAGGTCCAAAGCCCCAGCCAGAATGGTCCTGCAGCTATTGGGATCCATGTCCGCCACGGTTCTTCTAGTCCCCTTGGCAAGGTTGCACATGAGAATTCTCCAGTGGCTTCTTTCAGCTCAGTGGTCCTTTCAGGAACTCCCTCTCAGTCACCTCATATGGATCACGAAAACCTGCAAACGGGATCTTCGCTGGTGGCTAGTGCCCTCCAATTTGGATCAGGGACGACCCTTTGTTCCACCTCCTCCTGCGGCCACTTTGACCACGGACGCCTCCCAGATGGGGTGGGGGGGCCATTCCCTGGGCAGGTCAGTGCAAGGCAAATGGCACCCAGAAGAGACTCTACTTCATATCAACATCCTAGAAATGAGGGCGGTGCTCCTGTCCCTTCAAGCCCTCCACGATTACCTCCCTCAGGGCGTAATTGCCGTTCACTCAGACAACATGTCAGTTGTCTGGTACCTGAACAAACAGGGAGGGACCAGATCCTATCCTCTTTGCAGAGAGGCCATGAGAGTCTGGGAATGGGCAGTCTCGACCAAACGCTTTCTAGTGGCTACTCATATCCCGGGCAAGTCCAATGTGATAGCCGACAGACTGAGCAGAACCATCCTCTCTCCTCACGAATGGTCTCTGAACATGACAGTTGAAAATCAGATTTTCAGCAAATGGGGAGTTCCGTGTTGCGACCTCTTCGCGACTCCACTGAATCAAGTGCAAAAAATTCTTCTCCCTAACCCCGGCTCCGGGGAAGAGCCCCATGGACGCACTAGCCCATCCTTGGCTCACCGGCTTGCTTTATGCCTTCCCCCCAGTTCCTCTCCTTCACAGGGTGATCCAAAAGGCATCTCTCTTGGGGAGCAAAATGATCTTAGTTGCTCCTTACTGGCCTCGTCAAGTATGGTTTCCCTATCTTCGGAAATATGCTCTGGAAGGTCCATGGTTCCTGGATCAGATCCCAGACCTTTTGGTTCATCAGTCGGGACTATTCCACCAGTCCCTACACACCTTAAAACTGACGGCTTGGCTCCTCCTCTTCCGACTATAGTCAGGAGTCATACATTGGATCCAGAAGTTGTACACATCTTATCTTCGGCCCACAAGTCTGCTACAAAGAAAGTGTATTCTAGCAAATGGAAAAGATTTGCTATTTGGGCTCAACTCCGGGGCCTGTATCCCATCACTATTCCCGTATCAGAAGTACTAAAATTTTTAACTTCTCTTTTCAATCAAGGCTCTTCAGTCTCTACCATCAAGGTTCAATTGGCAGCGATTTCCAATTTTCACGAATCTATAAACCCACCTTTAATGAGCAACAGATTGTGTAAGACCTTCTTGAAAGGTGCTGCGCTTTTAAGACCTCCGATTTCTCATCCTGCTCCTCCATGGGATCTCGATGTGGTGTTACGCTCCTTAACTTCCTCCCCCTTCGAACCGGCAGCGGCATGTGATTTAAAATTTCTATCGTGGAAGACTGCTTTTCTGGTGGCGATTACTTCTGCCAGAAGAGTTTCAGAGCTTCAAGCTTTGTCTGTAAAACCTCCGTACTTGGTTTTTCACAAAGACAGAGTATCTCTCAGGCCAAATCCTTCCTTTGTCCCTAAAGTTTGTTCCAGTTTCTGCCTACAACAATCATTAGAACTTCCAGTCTTTTTTCCGAAATATTCTAACAAAGCGGAATTCATATTCCACACATTAGATGTCCACAGGCAGTTGCGTTTTTATTTAGACAGGACCAAACAAACAAGGAAAACAGATCAGTTGTTTGTATCCTTTGCAGACAATAAATTGGGCAAAGCTGTCACAAAGGTCACTATTGCCAAATGGATCAGGGACTGTATTACTCAAGCTTATTCTTATTCTAACAAAGAGCTTACCACCTCTGTCAAAGCTCATTCTACAAGGGCTATGGCTACTTGATAGCATTTCATTCTAAGCTTGCCATTAGTGACATTTGTGCTGCGGCTACATGGTCTTCCCGCACACTTTCATTTCCCACTACAAATTGGATGTGGCATCTAGAGGACGAGCTTCATTTGGTTCCACAGTGCTCAGGAGTGTTTTCCAATGAGCCACCCAGGATTTAGGTGCTAGGGACGCTGTCCTATCAGTACAGAATGTAGGCGAGATAGGATCACATAACATCTTTTAGTTATGTACTTACCATAACTTTAGATGTTTGGGATCCATCTCGCCTACATTCCTAATAACCCACCCTCCTTCCCCCTTCCTTGGAGATCAGAGGATATCAGAAGGTCCGAATCCTGTTGTTTCATCTTGAAACATCTAACAATGTTATATAAACAAGTTGTGCATGTGTGCATGAATGCGGACAAACAAGATCTGGGGGATTAGTGGTGGTGCATCCTGGGATAAGAAATAGCTCAGCCAGTAAGAGGCCTCGCTCTATAGCATAGCGTGCCGAGTCGGAGCCGAGGGATTGGCTCCGAGCCCATCAGTACAGAATGTAGGCGAGATGGATCCCAAACATCTAAAGTTATGGTAAGTACATAACTAAAAGTTCTAACCTGTCTAGGGTACACCATAAATGAAAAGAAATCTCAACTGGTGCCCTCTCAAAAAGTTACATTCCTGGGTGCAAGCTTGAATACAACTGCGCAGATGGCTTTCCTTACGTCAGAAAAGCAAATTAATTTGGTGACTTACTTCAAACAGGTGGCCACAAAAACCCAAAAACCCTGCTGTCTGCAAGGCAAATACTGCAAGCCTTGGGGTTCATGGCCTCCTGAATTCTTCTAATTCCATATGCAAGACTGCTGAGGAAACTTCAGTGGTACTTAAAAAGTTAATGGAGTCAACATTGTCACAGACTGGAAACAATGAATCTGAAGTAGGCAGACTTCATTTGTCTGCAACCTGTGGGTATCGGATCCGAGCCGGCAGTTCAAAAGCTTTAGGATCTGAGCTCCTAGCTCCTCCTTCTACCCATAACCCCTTGCCAAGCCCTGACTGACCCCAGATTTTCGTTTGCCGCGTTCGAGTAGCCAACGGATTTCATGAGCTCCTAGTTCGATATTTTGACAGAAAAATCTCTTTTTCTTTAAAAAAATTTTAGTTAAGAGTGTGTGCTTAGGCTTTTCTCCTCCCTTTAGTTTAATTTTTTTCTACGGGTTTTGCGTAGCTTTGAGTCTGTTGTGTGTATTAGTGTAGGCCTGTTAGGGTGTAGTCATGGCAGAAAGCACCTAAGGCGATATTTTCGAAATGTACCGAGTGTGGCCACAAGCTTTCTCCAGCTGATGGCCACACTCGGTGCAAGAATGTCTGGGGTTGAACACCTGTCATCTGGTTGTACCATATGTGCAGGGTTCAACCCGGCTTTAAGGAGCGGAGGTCGGTTGGTTCTGGCGGGACTTATCCTCCTGAATCGGCGCCTCTGCCCTGCTAGTCAGAAGCCCTCCCCGGGTGCTGCGGTCTCCCTTCCCCCGGCAGGGACTCAACCTCCCACCAAGAAGCCGGAGGATAGGGAGACCAGGAGAGAGAAAGAAAGGCACAAGGAGAGGCACCACAAACGGCGGGCCAATACCTCTGTCTCGGCCCCTCCGTCTAAGCGGGCCTCTCCTGTGGCTTCTAGCTCTCATCCTTCTCGTCTCCATTCCCCCCCGTTCTCTCCTGGACCCGAGGAGGTGGAGACTGGTCCTACTTCGAGGTCACCGAGGCGGCATTCTAGGTCCGCCTCGGTGGCCTCATTGAGGTCTACCTTCTGTATGTCTGAAGCGGATATGGACCGGATGATGAGGCGTTTCATCCAGGCCCAGATGCAGATGGGAGTGCTCCTGGCCTCCCCATCCGGGGGGGGGGGGGCCCTCGACCCCATGTTTTGTCTCCATAGCTCCTTCTCCGACCCAACTCCCGGGTTTGGAGCTGTTGGATCCGGGGGTGGTTCTGATCTGATTGGTCGGCGCACCTCTGATCCGATCCATCCCTTGAGTGCTTTGGGTGCTTCGGACCCGACCTCTCGGAGCCGGGGGCCGAGCCTTGGATCCGAGGGAGCTGGTGTGTCTTCGGCTCTGTCCAGGTCGGAGCGCACCGGTCTCTCGGATCCGACAGTCTCGGCGCCGGCTCTGATCCATGCGTCGGATCCGAGTGGGGGTCGGCTCTCGGGGCTTAGAGTGGTCGGCTCCCCCTCGGCCTTCGACGTGGTGGAAAGGGTGCTGTTGAGGACTTCCGGACCCCCGGTCCCTGCCGCGGCTCCACCCTGCACTCCCTCACAGCTGGGCCAGGCTCCCATCAGCCGGTCCCAGGGACAGCCCGCCTCGATGTCCCAAGTAGTTCCCTTGGAACATCTGGGTGCTGCCGAGGACTCCTCGGACAGTCCCCCCGAGGAAGTGCCTCGCAAGCGCAAGTGTAAGAGGAGGCACGTGGACTCCCCTGAGTCCATCACTGAAGACACAGACTTGGATGAAGGGGAGGGCTCCCCAAGATCACCCCCAGAGGATGTCTCATTTGGAGACATTATGGAAATGTTAAGGATCGGGGGGGGTGGTCTGCCCCCAAGGCCTCCTCAGACGAGTCTGTGTTCTTGGAGGCATTTGAGGTGGGCCCATCTACCTCTTGGGTGTCCCCTCCTGCTGATCCTCTGGTGGACCTTATTGCCACCAGAGCGTGGAAGGACCCGGACACCGTTGAGCCTGTTCCGAAGCGCCCAGATCGTATCCTTAGTCCCCCTGCAGACCGCACTCATTGGAGTAAGGGACCCCCAGTAGATGCCATGATGATGGCTGCAGCCACAAAGAGGGAGTTAGCTCAGGAGAGTCCCTCTATGCATCCCCCGAGCAAAGAGTCCCGCTCGATGGATCGCATTGGGAAGCGAGTCTTTAGTTCAGCAACCTTCTCTTTGAGAGCGCTGAACTACATGGCACATGTCATAAGGATGCAACGAGACCTGATTAAAGAGTACGCTGCATCCCCCCCAGAGTCCATGTCGGCGGAGGACAGACACATGTACTCCACCCGTATGGCCACTCTCAGAGCGGTTTCAAATACTTCTATGCGGCTACTTTCTCACGCAACTGAGGGAGCCGCTAGAGCTAGCGGAGCGGGCCTCGTCATGAGGCGTCAGGCCTGGCTCCGCCACTGTTACTTTGCAGAGCCCTTCAAAGCGACCTTTGCGAATGCCCCCTTCGATGGTTCTGCCCTTTTTGGCAAAACGGTTCGTGAAACGCTGGTCCAGAGCAAAAAGGATGGGAAGACGCTGTCCTCCGTCGGAGTCCGCTTCTCAGCTCCCCAGAGGTCCTTCTTGAAGAATCAAAAGGGACAGAAGAAGATGTGGTTCCGGAAATCGCAGCAATCCCAACCTGCTCCGGACAACCAGTCCTTCCGTGGCAGAAGAGGACAGGGGGGTCGCCGTCCTAGAGGCAGAGGGGCTCCTAGGAACTTTGGGTCCAGAGAACCTTTCTCTGACAGACCCACGCAGCAACCCTGAAGGGTTGCCCAGCCGCCCATCTCTGGAGGCGGTCGGGGGGGCAGTTTTCGAAGCACCTGACAACATGGGAGTCAATCACGTCAGACCGTTGGGTGCTTCGGGTGATATCCAGAGGCTATTCAATCCCCTTTCACGGAATTCCCAGATCCCAAAGCCTCCCCGATGTACCACCCGATCAAAGGGAGGCAGCAGCTATCGAGATCGCGCAGCTGCTAACAAAAAGAGCCATCCAGCGCGTCCCCTGAGATCAGACCGGATCAGGGTTTTACGATGGTCACCTTACAATCTATTCTCCCCCTTCTGCGGGAGAATGACTGGATGTGCTCCATAGACCTCAAGGATGCGTACTACCACATTCTGATGGACAGGCGGTTTAGGAGGTTCCTTCGCTTCCGGCTGGGAGCCAGTCACTACCAGTTCAGGGTCCTTCCCTTTGGCCTCACCTCTGCCCCCAGGGTGTTTACCAAAGTACTAGCAGTGGTAGCGGCCCACTTGAGACTCCAGGGAATTCAGGTGATGTTCTTCATCTCACATTGCTGCAGTCCTTACACTTGGGTAGTCCGCTGTCCTCGGTCGGCCCGAATATCAAAGTATAAGGCTGACGTCGGTCAAGGCGCATTTGACTGACATCAGGACGTCAGGGTACAAATGCGCATGACCGACGTCATATCCTCAGTCTTTTTTGCCGCATGGTCCGATGCAGAAGCAGCATTGCAAGTGCCGGTTGGCGTTCTGAGATTTTTCAAGTTTGAAGTTTCAGACCGAGTTCAAAGTTGGCTAAGTACCCCGTTGGGGAATATTTTGGTTTTTTCTTGCCTCAGTATTTTACCGGATGTCAGAAAAAGTGAATAACTGTATTTCTTGTGGGAAACAGATACCTCATAGGGATTACCATACCTTGTGTATACCTTACTTAGGACCTGAGCACGACGTTGTTGGCTGTCGCTCTTGTGCTAGATTTAACAAACGCACTATAAAGAGAAGATTAGATTGTGCCAGGTTAGTTTTGGGAAGCGGTGTAATTATAAAATGCCGCCGGATGCTCCGGCGCCGCTTCAAAAAGCGCAAGGACAAAACAGCAAAGCCTAGGCTGGAAGAACCGTCCGTGCGGACGTCGGTTCTTTAGAGGGCTCGGTGGAGCCAGGGGTTCAGCCAGAGATTTCTTTGGAATCCCAGGGAGAGACTTTATTACTGCAAGATGTGACCTCTCAGGAGGTAGGCCAGGTGGAAGGGCTTCTCAGGTAGCTGTTCTTCCCTCCCTTCCTAAGGTGGTTAGGCCCTCCCTGCTGTTTCCAAGGCTTCTCCCAGGGCAGGCCAGGTTTTGTTTCAGGAGTTACCCCTAGTTCTTCAGGGTCTGTACCTAAGAAGCATATGCTTAAGATGGCAGAAGATTTGATTACAATGATTAGAGGTTCTATGCCCCTCCTGATAAGAGGCCTAGGGTGGAACCTGAGCTTGGGAGTTTTGAGCAGTGTTCGATGCTTCTGAGTCTTCGGCTGAAGACTTGCAGGAGTATTCCCTTACTCTGATTCTGATGTAGATGATTCTACTCCTTCTGCTTCTCCTCCTGAGGATTTTTCATTTTCAGAGACTCTTCATTCCATGAGGGAGCATTTTAAATGGGAAGGTCAGGATTTCTCTGATTCCAGGAAAAGGCTTAGGGAATTTTGTTTCTACCCCAGCATAGGCCTTTAGCTATACCTCCTGTTCTAGATGTGGTGGAGGATGTTTTTGCAGAGGCTTCTCTGAACCCTGACTCTTTGCCTCCTGCTCCAGTTAAACCGGATAGATATTATAGGGTGCCTGAAGCTCATAAGTATCTATTTAAGAGTCCTAGGGCAGACCCAGAAACTGTTTCACAGGGGCCTAAAGGTGTTAAGGCTTCTGTTGTTAAAAATCCTGTTCCTCCAGATAAAGAGGCAAGGGCTTTGGATAGATGGGGAAAGAAAGTGTATACTTCTTCCACTTTGGCCATGAGAGCTTTGAATTGCCAGTTTCACATGTTGAAATACCAAAATTATCTCCTTTCACAATTAAAGTCTAAGGTAGATGCTTTGGCGGAAGGTATTGAGTGTAAAGAGTTGCAGGATTTAGTTCATGTTTCTGAACAGGTGGGTAAGCATTCTTTGCAATGTGGTTTTGATGCTGTGCAGGCCTCTTCGAGGGTGGCTGCCACTGGTTCGGTTCTTCGCAGGCAGGCCTGGTTGAGGGATCAGAATTTAGCTGAGCATGTGAAAACAAGGATTTTAGATGCTCCTTTACAATCTGATGTGTTGTTTGGTTCGCCTGTGGAAGCAGTTCTAAAGAAAATGGAAGACAAGGCTAAGTCTATGCAGACTGTTAAAGATTTTTTGCAGGTTCAGCCTCCGAAGTTTAGTAGAAATTGGCCTACCAAGGGGTGGACATATCCTGCTTATGATTCCCAGTCTAGGGGTAGGTCTAGACGTGGTAGAGGCAGAGCTCAAGGTTCTTTTAGGCCTAGAACAGGGAGTTCACCTGCTCAGTCTTCTGGTGAGGGCAGGGGTCAGTCCTTTTGTAAACAGACCCAATGACCTGCCTTTTCAGCTGCCAGAATCTTCTCGTCTGGCAGCACCTTTGGGAGGAAGGTTGGCACTTTTCAAAGAAAACTGGAGTTTAATTACCCAAGACAGATGGGTATTGGATATCATTCACCACGGTTACAGGTTTTATTTCCATACCTTGCCTCCTTTCAAAGGCATGCCAGACATTCCTCCTCAGCAAAGGAAAGAGGCTCACAAGCAAATTTCTCTGTTGCTCCAAATAGGGGCCATTCAGCCGGTTCCTGTGCCAGAAAGGGGCCTAGGATTTTATTCTCGCCTGTTCCTAGTACCAAAAAAGGGGAACACGTGGAGACCAATTTTGGATCTGTCTATCCTCAACACTTATCTGGACATTCACAAGTTCAAAATGTTGACGTTACAACAGCTTTTACCTCTGCTGGGCAAAGATCACTGGATGGTAACTTTGGATCTCAAGGAAGCTTACCTTCATGTTCCTATCAGATTAATTTGCAGGAAGTATCTGCATTTTCGAGCTGGGAATTCTCATTATCAGTTCTCTGCATTGCCCTTTGGCTTATCTACTGCGCCCAGAGTATTCACAAAGGTTCTGGCTCCAGTGATAGCTTTCTTCAGGCTAAAAGGAATACAAATCTATCCTTATTTGGACGATTGCCTGATTCTGGCTCAAGGAAGGGACGTGCTTCTTCAGCATTTGGAATATGTGATAGCAGTGCTAAGATGCCTAGGGTATTCTGTGAACGAAATAAAGTCCAGTCTAGTACCCTCTCAAGACATGTGCTTTCTGGGTGTGAGACTGAATACAGCAACCCAGATGGCCTTTTAACCCCGGACAAACAAAAGAATCTTTCTCTTTACTTCCATCAACTATCTCATCAGTCCGGGCTGACTGCAAGGACAGTCCTTCAAGCCTTAGGGTTCATGGCATCTTGTATTCTGGTACTTCCCAATGCCAAACTGCATATGAGGAAGCTACAATGGTATCTCAAAAATGTATGGACACAGCACTGGCAGGATTTGGACACTGTCATTCAAATAATACCTTGCAATCAAAAGGAATTTTTGTGGTGGGCTCAGGAATGTCACCTAAACAAGGGACTCTCTGTGACCCGGCCAGAGGCGAGTCAAATTCTTATGACAGATGCCTCAGACACAGCTTGGGGAGCTCATCTGAATGGAAAGTGGATACAAGACAAGTGGCCTGCCAGACTGCTGCATCTACATATCAACATGAAGGAGATGTTAGCAGTCCAGTTTGCATTACTGGCTTTCAAGGATTTACTTCTTCCAGGGCAGGTGTTGATTCTAACAGACAACACGACAGTCAAATGGTACATCAACAAGCAAGGGAGAACACAATCTTATCCTCTATGCAGGCAAGCAATGATTTTGTGGGAGACTGCGTTAAGCTTGCAGCTGAATCTTCAAGCAAGGTTTCTGCCAGGAGCACAGAACTCCTTAGCAGATGTGTTAAGCAGGCAAATCATGGATCCCCACGAGTGGAAACTGGATCTTCATGTATTTCAGACATTGACAGTGTCATGGGGAACTCCAGACGTAGATCTGTTCGCTCCACTAAACCACCAGCTGCCAAAGTTTTGCACAAAAAGGTTTCATCACACAGCCTGGAAAGTGGATGCTCTTTCTTTCAGTTGGAAAAATCTTCATGTGTATGCCTTTCCACCTCTGCCTCTCCTCCCAAAGGTACTCCTAAAGGTCAGACAAGACAAGCCAAGGATGATTTTAATAGCTCCAGATTGGCCTCGGCAGCACTGGTACCCATTGCTGAGGAGTCTGGTAAGGAAGCCTCCATGGCCCTTACCTTTGATTCCACACCTATTGTCTCAGAAGGACGGGCATCTGCTCAATGTCAAGCTTCACTCTCTTCATCTAACAGCCTGGCATATTCTGTTTTGAACCATAGCAGGTCTCAGCTTCCTCAACAAGTTTTGAATGTGATTATGGAAGCCAGAAGACCTAGTACAAGGAAAGTGTACGCAGGAAAATGGAAGAGATTTTTATTTTGGTGTGCAGCAAAGGATTTGGATGTTTCTGAGCCAAATTTGAGTGTGGCTCTTCAATATCTTACTGAGTTATTGGACAAAGGTTTGTCTTTCTCTTCCATTAAGATTCATGCTGCAGCAATTTCAGCTCACTATGATTGTGACCCACCATTGTTTTCTCATCCTTTGTTCAAGCAATTTCTTAGAGGGGCAAAGAATATAAGACCCCACGTAGAGCTCCTACTCCTGCTTGGGACCTCAATTTTGTGTTGGAGAAACTCACTCTACAACCTTTTGAGCCTGCAGCTACTGCTGAATTGAAATATTTGTCATGGAAGACTGCTTTTTGTTAGCCATTACCTCTGCAAGAAGGGTGTCTGAATTGCAGGCCCTTATGGCGGTTGAGCCTTTCCTGATTTTTCATAAGGATAGGATATCTTTACGTACTAATCCTTCCTTTATGCCTAAAGTGGTTTCTAGTGTGGCTTTAAACCAAACTATTCATTTGCCTACTTTTATGCAGATCCCCAAAATAAGGGGAAAAGATTTTGCACACTTTAGATGTACACAGGCAGTTGCGTTATTATTTAAGCAGGACTAAGGATTTTAGGCAGTCTCAGCAGTTGTTTGTTTCTTTTGCTTTGGGTTCTCAGGGCAAGCCTGTGTCAAAACAAACTATTTCTAAGTGGATTGGGTTTTGCATTGCATTTTGTTATTCCCATCATGGCAAGGAGATTCCAGCTGGGATTAGGCCTCATTCCACTAGGGCTACTGCCACTTCAACAGCATTTCTAAGGGGTGGCAACTAAGGATATTTTGGAGGCAGCTACTTGGAGTTCAGTGCATACTTTCTCTAAGCATTACCACCTTCCTCTCTACTCTAAATCTAGGGCTGGTTTTGCCACGGCTATTTTGCAGGGCATGTTGTCAGCTCCTGCTTCCTTATGATTTGCCAGCCTCCCTTACCTCTGCTTTGGGATTCTACCCAAGTGTTAGGACTGCAGCAATGTGGTATGAAGAACATAGTACAGTTTTGTACCTACCATAAATGTAGATGTTCGAAGATCCACATTGCTGCAGTCCAATTTACCCTCCCTCCTTCCCCTCTGTGTTTAGGGGTGGTTGTGTGGGTGGGGTTATACTCTTGTAAATTTGTATATATTGTATATATATTTGGTGCAGGAGTGTGTGGTGTTTTTTGGTTTTAGCCTTATCTTTTTAGGGTCTTCTGACATCTGGGGCAAGAAAAGACTGAGGATATGACGTCGGTCATGCGCATTTGTACCCTGACGTACTGACGTCAGACTAATGCGCCTTGACCGACGTCAGCCATATACTTTGGTATTCGGGCCGACTGGGACAGCGGACTACCCAAGTGTTAGGACTGCAGCAATGTGGATCTTCGAACATCTACATTTATGGTAGGTACAAAACTGTACTTTTTGGATTGTGCAAGGTTAGTCTTTGGGAAGCGGTGTAATTATAAAATGCCGTCGGATGCTCCGACGCCCGCTTCTTCGAAGAAGCGCAAGGTCAAGGCAGTTAAGCCTAGGCTAGAAGAACCGTCTGTACCGGACGCCGGTTCTTTGGAGGTGTCGGTGGAGCCGGTGGCTCCGCCGGAGGTTTCTTTGTGTTCCCAGGGTGAGACCTTATTATTGCAAGATGTGGCCTCTCAGGAGGCAAGTCAGGCTGAGGGGGCTTCTCAGGTTACTATACTCCCCTCCCTTCCTAGGGTGACTAGGCCCTCTCCTTCTGTTTCTAAGGCTTCTTCCAGGGGCAGGCCAGGTTTGACTTCAGTTGGTGTTACCCCTAGCTCTTCAGGTACTGTGCCCAAGAAGCATATGCTTAAAATGGCAGAAGATTTGATTACTTTAATTAGGGGTTCTATGCCCCCTCCTGATAAGAGACCTAGGTTGGAGCCTGAGCTGGGGGGTTTTGAGCAGGCTTCGGATGTTTCAGAGTCTTCGGCTGAAGACTTGCAGGAGTACTCTCCTTATTCTGATTCTGATCTGGATGATTCTACTCCTTCTGCTTCTCCTCCTGAGGATTTTTCTTTCAGAAACTCTTCATTCCATGAGGGAGCATTTTAAGTGGGAAGGTCAGGACTTCTCTGATTCCAGGAAAAGGCTTAGGGAATTTTTGTTTTTACCCCAGCATAGGCCTTTGGCTATACCTCCTGTTTTGGATGTAGTAGAAGATGTTTTTTCAGAAGCTTCTCTTAATCCTGATTCTTTGCCTCCTGCTCCTGTTAAGCCGGATAGGTATTACAGGGTGCCTGAAGCTCATAAGTATCTTTTTAAGAGTCCTAGGGCTGACCCAGAAACTGTTAGTCAGGGGCCTAAAGGTGTTAAGGCTTCTGTTGTTAAGAATCCGGTTCCTGCAGACAAAGAGGCTAGGGCCTTGGATAGATGGGGAAAGAAAGTTTATACTTCTTCCACTCTTGCTATGAGGGCTTTGAATTGCCAGTTTCACATGTTGAAATATCAGAACTATCTCCTTTCACAATTAAAGTCTTAAGGTTGATGCTCTGGCAGTAGGTATTGATTGTAAAGAGTTGCAAGATTTAGTGCATGTTTCTGAACAGGTGGGTAAGCATTCTTTGCAATGTGGTTTTGATGCTGTACAGGCCTCGTCTAGGGTGGCTGCCACTGGGTCAGTTCTTCGCAGGCACGCCTGGCTAAGGGATCAAATTTTGTCTGAACATGTTAAAACAAGGATTTTAGATGCTCCTTTACAATCTGATGTGTTGTTTGGTCCTCCTGTTGAGGCAGTTTTAAAGAAAATGGAAGACAAGGCTAAGTCTATGCAGACTGTTAAAGATTTTTTGCAGGTCCAGCCTCCAAAGTTTAGTAGAAATTGGCCTACTAAGGGGTGGACGTATCCGTCTTATGATTCCCAGTCTAGGGGTAGATCTAGACGTGGTAGGGGCAGAGCTCAGGGTTCTTTCAGGCCTAGAACAGGGAGTTCTCCTGCACAGTCTTCGGGTGAGGGCAGGGGTCAGTCCTTTCGTAAGCAGACCCAATGACCTACCTTTTCTGCTGCCAGACCCTTCTCGTCTGGCAGCACCTTTGGGAGGAAGGTTGGCACTTTTCAAAGAAAATTGGAGTTTAATTACCCAAGACAGATGGGTATTGGATATCATACACCACGGTTACAGGTTTTATTTCCATACCTTGCCTCTTTTCAAAGGCATGCCAGACATTCCTCCTCAACAAAGAATAGAGGCTCACAAGCAAGTTTCTCTGTTACTCCAAATAGGGGCCATACAGCCGGTCCCTATGCCAGAAGTGGGCCTAGGATTTTACTCTGCCTGTTCCTAGTACCAAAGAAAGGGAACACGTGGAGACCAATTTTGGATTTATCTACCCTCAACACTTATCTGGACATTCCCAAGTTCAAAATGTTGACGTTACAGCAGCTTTTACCTCTGCTGGGCAAAGATCATTGGATGGTAACTTTGGATCTCAAGGAGGCTTACCTTCATGTTCCTATCAGACTAAGTTGCAGGAAGTATCTGCGTTTCGAGCTGGGACTTCTCACTATCAGTTCTCTGCATTGCCCTTTGGCTTATCTACTGCCCAGAGTATTCACGAAAGTTCTGGCTCCAGTGATAGCTTTCTTCAGGTTAAAAGGAATTCAGATCTATCCTTATTTGGACGACTGCCTGATTTTGGCTCAAGGAAGGGAAGAGCTTCTTCATCATTTGGAATATGTGATAGCAGTGCTAAGATGCCTGGGGTATTCTGTGAACGAAATAAAGTCCAGTCTAGTACCCTCTCAGGACATGTGCTTTCTGGGTGTGAGACTGAATACAGCATCCCAGATGGCCTTTCTAACCCCGGACAAACAAAAGAGTCTATCCCTTTACTTCCGTCAACTATCTCATCAGTCCGTGCTGACTGCAAGGACAGTCCTTCAAGCATTAGGGTTCATGGCATCTTGTATTCTGGTGCTTCCCAATGCCAAACTGCATATGAGGAAGCTACAATGGTATCTCAAAATGTATGGACACAGCACTGCCAGGATCTGGACACTGTCATTCAAATAATACCTTGCATTCAAAAAGGAATTTTTGTGGTGGGCTCAGGAATGTCACCTAAACAAGGGACTCTCTGTGACCCGCCAGAGGCGAGTCAGATTTTAACGACAGATGCCTCAGACAAAGCTTGGGGAGCTCATCTACATGGAAAGTGGATACAAAACAAGTGGCCTGTCAGACTACAACATCTACATATCAACATGAAGGAGATGTTAGCAGTCCAGTTTGCATTAATAGCTTTCAAGGAATTACTTCTTCCAGGGCAGGTGTTGATTCTAACAGACAACACAACTGTCATGTGGTACATCAACAAGCAAGGGGAACGATTCTTATCCTCTATGCAGGCAAGCAATGATTTTGTGGGAGACTGCTCTCAGTTTACAGCTCAATCTTCAGGCAAGGTTTCTGCCAGGAGCACAGAACTCCTTAGCAGATGTGTTGAGCAGACAATTATGGATCCCCACGAGTGGAAATTGGATCCTCATGTATTTCAGAAATTGACAGTGTCATGGGGAACTCCAGACATAGATCTGTTCGCTTCTCCACTAAACCATCAGCTGCCAAAGTTTTGCACAAAAAGGTTTCATCCCACAGCTTGGAAAGTGGATGCTCTTTCTTTCAATTGGAGCAATCTTCATGTGTATGCCTTTCCTCCTCTGCCTCTCCTCCCAAAGGTACTTCTAAAGGTCAGACAGGACAAGCCAAGGATGATTTTAATAGCTCCAGATTGGCCTCGACAGCACTGGTACCCATTACTGAGAAGTCTGGTGCGGAAGCCTCCATGGCCTTTGCCTTCAATTCCACACCTGTTGTCACAGGAGGACAGCCATTTGCTGAATGTCAAACTTCACTCTCTGCACCTGACAGCCTGGCATATTCTGTTTTGAACCATAGAGGGTCTCAACTTCCACAACAAGTTTTGAATGTGATTTTGGAAGCTAGAAGGCCTAGTACAAGGAAAGTGTACGCAGATAAATGGAAGAGATTTTTATTTTGGAGTGCAGCAAAAGATTTTGATGTTTCTGAGCCTAATTTGAGTGTGGCTCTTCAATATCTTACTGAGTTACTGGACAAGGGTTTGTCTTTCTCTTCTATTAAGGTTCATGCTGCAGCAATTTCGGCTCACTATGATTGTGTCCCACCATTGTTTTCTCATCCTTTATTCAAGCAGTTTCTTAGAGGGGCAAAGAATATAAGACCCCCACGAAGAGCTCCTACTCCTGCTTGGGATCTCAATTTTGTGTTGGAGAAACTCACTCTACAACCTTTTGAGCCTGCAGCTACTTCTGAGTTGAAATATTTATCATGGAAGACTGCTTTTTTGTTGGCAATTACCTCTGCAAGAAGGGTTTCTGAATTACAGGCCCTTATGGCAGTTGAGCCTTTCTTGATTTTCCATAAGGATAGGGTATCATTACGTACTAATCCTTCCTTTATGCCTAAGGTGGTTTCTAGTGTGGCTTTAAACCAAACTATTCATTTGCCTACTTTTTATGCAAATCCCCAAAATAAAGGGGAAAAGATTTTGCACACTTTAGATGTACACAGGCAGTTGCGTTATTATTTGGACAGAACTAAGGGGTTCAGGCAGTCTCAGCAGTTGTTTGTTTCTTTTGCTTTGAGTTCTCAGGGCAAGCCTGTGTCTAAACAAACTATTTCTAAGTGGATTGGGTTTTGCATTGCTTTCTGTTATTCCCATCATGGCAAGGAGGTTCCAGCTGGGATTAGGCCTCATTCCACTAGGGCTACTGCCACTTCAGCAGCTTTTTTGAGGGGAGTGGCAACCAAGGATATTTTAGAGGCAGCTACTTGGAGTTCAGTGCATACTTTCTCTAGGCATTATCACCTGCCACTTTACTCTAAATCCAGGGCTGGTTTTGCCACTGCTGTTTTGCAGGGCATGTTGGCAGCTCCTGCTTCCTTGTAGTTAGCCATCCTCCCTTACCTCTGCTTTGGGATTCTACCCAAGTGTAAGGACTGCAGCAATGTGAGATGAAGAACATAGTACAGTTTTGTACCTACCATAAATGTAGATGTTCGAAGATCCACATTGCTGCAGTCCAATTTACCCTCCCTCCTTCCCCTCTGCAATTAGAGGTGGTTGTTTGGGTTGGGTTGTACATATTGTGTATATTGTATATTTTGTACATATAGTTGGTGCAAGGGTGGTTGGTTGGGTGTTTGCTGTCTTTTGGTTTTGACCTTTATTTTTAGGGTCTTCTGACATCTGGGGCAAGAAAAGACTGAGGATATGACGTTGGTCATGCGCATTTGTACCCTGACGTCCTGATGTCAGTCAAATGCGCCTTGACCGACGTCAGCCTTATACTTTGATATTCGGGCCGACCGAGGACAGCGGACTACCCAAGTGTAAGGACTGCAGCAATGTGGATCTTCGAACATCTACATTTATGGTAGGTAGAAAACTGTACTTTTCCATACCTGGACGACTGGCTCCTCACGGCGTCATCAAGGCATCTGCTGTGCTCAGCCAGGGACTATTTCCTTCACATAGCCCCTCGGCTGGGCATCACCATAAACAAAGAGAAGTCTTCACTGAATCCCACACAGCTTATAGACTTTATAGGAGGAAGGTTGGACACAAGGAAAATGCGGGCGTTCCTCACCCCAGATCGACTGTCCAACCTGAGGTGTCATGTCACGGCCATCTTACGACCTGCTCCGATGGCAGCTTCGGTCCTGAGGGCCCTAGGTTCAATGGCGGCAGCCATTCCGCTTCTTCTTCATGCTCGACTTCACATGCGGATTCTTCATTGGACCCTCCAGGTCCAATGGTCCCCGCTCTACTTCCCTCTCAGCAGCCCGATAGCTATCAGCAAAGCATGCAGGAGTTCCCTTTTTTGGTGGCTCCAGTCAACGGAACTCCTAACAGGGAGACCTTTCTGTGCTGCTTTCCCCCTAGCCACGGTGACCACGGACGCTTCTCGCCTCGGGTGGGGGGGACATTCAGCGGGCAAAATTGTCCAAGGCACGTGGAACAGTTCAGAGACCTCACTTCATATAAATGTCCTAGAGATGAGGGCGGTGCTATTAGCATTGCAAGCACTACACAGCCTTCTCCCTGCAGGGACTATTGCTATCCAGATGGACAACATGTCAGTAGTCTGGTACATCAACAAACAGGGGGGAACCAGGTCCTATCCCCTTTGTCGAGAGGCCATGAGAGTCTGGGAATGGGCAGTCTCCACCATTCGCTTTCTTGTGGCAACGCACATTCCGGGAAGGTCCAACATCCTAGCGGACAAGCTCAGTCGCACCATTCTTTCCCCTCACGAGTGGTCTCTCAACACTCTAGTAGCGAAGCAGACTTTTGCCGCCTGGGGGCAACCCTGTTGCGATCTTTTTGCTTCTCCCTCAAACGCCAAATGCGACAGTTTCTTCGCTCTATTTCCCCCACTCGGGGAATCCCCGAGAGACACCCTGGTGCATGCTTGACCTCCCGGTCTCCTTTATGCTTACCCTCCACTGCCTCTAATGCAGAAACTTTTGCAGAAAGCCAACAGCTTGGGGAGCAAAATGATTCTCATTGCCCCGTTCTGGCCTCGTCAACCTTGGTTCCCTTTTGTGTGGTCTCACAGAGTGAATCCTCCCTGGATTCTAGATCCGATCCCAGATCTCATCTCCCATCCTCAAGGGCTTCCAATTCCGAACCTTCACACCCTGAAATTGACAGCCTGCCTGCTCCAGTTCCATCCCTGATAAGGACTCCCGGTATCTCGTCACCAGTGAAAGCCATCTTAGTGGCGGCCCATAAACCTTCCACTAGGAAGGTTTATCGAAGCAAATGGAAGAGGTTTTCTATTTGGGCAGAACATAATAACCTTGACCCCTTTTCTGCACCACTTTCGGCGGTACTGGACTTCTTCACAGACCTTTTTCAGCAAGGAGCAAGCTCTTCCACGGTAAAGGTACAGATGGCAGCTATTTCCCATTACCATGTGGGTCTTGACTCAACACCTCTCATGGCTGCAAAAATTTGCAAAACCTTCCTCAAAGGTGCATTTCTCTTGAGGCCTCCGGTTAAGGAAGCTATACCACCTTGGGACTTATCTCTAGTCCTGCAGGCCCTAACCGCTCCCCCCTTTGAGCCTGCAGCCTCTGTGGATTTGAAATACCTTTCCTGGAAAACTGCTTTCTTAGTAGCCATTACATCAGCTAGAAGAGTTTCTGAACTCCGGGCTTTATGCGTCTCCTTTGCAAAATTCGCCCTGGGTAAGGCAGTCTCTAAGGTTACCCTGTCGAAGTGGATTTCTAACTGTATCTTGCAGGCTTATGACACCTCAGGAAGGCCAGCTCCTCAGAGAATTACAGCGCATTCTACCAGGGCAGTATCCACGTCTGCTGCTTTTAAATCTAGTGCCATTAGATGATATCTGTGCAGCAGCCACTTGGACCTCATCTCATACTTTCATCTCGCATTATAAAGTGGATGTTGTTTCCAGAGGGAGAGCATCCTTTGGCTCTGCGGTGCTCCGGAACATCCTTCCATGACGGCCGCCCAATGTTTAGGTAGCTGGGGACTCTGTCCCACAGGTTGCAGACAAATGAAGTCTGCCTACTTCAGATTAAGAAGTTATGTACTCACCATAACGTTCCATCTGAGTAGGTGACTTCATTTGGATGCAACCATCCCCCCCTCCATCCCCCTGACCTTCTTAGCAATGTTAGTCCTGGTTTCCCAGGAATCTTTTATACTAGTATTTACAGGGCAAACTCAATCTGAGGTCAGTCAGGGCTTGGCAAGGGGTTATGGGTAGAGGGAGGAGCTAGGAGCTCAGATCCTAAAGCTTTTGAACTGTCGGCTTGGATCCGATACCCACAGGTTGCATCCAAATGAAGTCACCTACTCAGATGGAACGTTATGGTGAGTACATAACTTCTTATTCCTATCATACCTTGCCTGCGCCTAGAGTTCCTATGGTGGGCAGAGGCCTGCCACCAAAACAAGGGACTGCCATTCACACCACCCCCTGCCACCCAAACGCTAACTACAGACACATCAGACTATGCATGGGGGGCTCATCTGGCTGGAAAGTGCATTCAGGGCAAATGGAGCCCAAATCAAATGCACCTTCATATCAATCAAAAAGAAATGCTAGCTGTACAGAATGCACTGACAGCCTTCAAGGACTACCTTCATCCAGGAGAGTTACTGAAAAAGACGGACAACACCACGGTTATGTGGTACATAAACAAGCAGGGGGGTACACATTCCTACCCCCTCTGCAGACTACCCATGGCATTGTGGAACACGGCCTTGAGCTACCAAGTGCAACTACAAGCCCAATTCCTGCCAGGAAAGCTGAATGTTCTGGCAGACGAACTAAGCAGAAATCTCATGGACCCACACGAATGAAAACTGGAACCACAGATTTTCAACATGTTGACATGCAAATGGGGGAGCCCAGACACTGATCTTTCTGCCTCACCCCAGAACTACCAGTTAGATAAATTATGCAGAAGAACTCATCACAAAAATGTCTGGAAAGTGGATGATCTGTCCTTCAGCTGGAAAAAAACTGTCAGTCTATGCCTTTCCCCCACTGCCTCTGCTCTCCAAAGATCTACTAAAAGTCAAACAGGACAAACCAAAAATGATTTTGATTGCTCCAGACTGGCCTCGCCAACACTGTTACCCACTCCTGCGCAGTGTGTCACACATTTCACCTTGGCACCTGCCTCAGACACCTTCCTTACTGTCTCAGCAGGAGAACCAAATTCTGCACCCTCAGCTCCAAACATTGAATCTTGCAGCATGGCTAATCACTTAAATTCCCCATTAGCATCCCTCAGCAAACCTGTGATGGATGTCATTTTGGTGGCGAGAAGACCAAGTACTAGAAAATCTTATTTTGACAAATGGAAAAGTTTCTGTGCCTCAAATCAATCTCAAGGGATGAGCACAGCAGTGCCCAATTTACCTCAGATTTTGCAATACTTAACTGAGATGCTTAACACGGACCTGTCTTTTTCTTCCATAAAAATCCATGCCTCAGCCATTTCAGCTTATTACAACACAGAACCCCCCCCCCCCTTCTCTCATCCTCTTCTAAAGCAGTATCTCAGAGGGGCCAAAAACTTGAGACCACCCAGGAGAGCTCCAAACCCTGCCTGGGACCTTAATTTTGTATTGGAGAAACTCACTCTACTTCCTTTCGAGCCAGCTGCTACTGCAGACTTAAAATTTCTTTCCTGGAAAACAGCCTTCCTTTTACCAATCATCTTTCATGCGGACAGGGTGTCACTCAGGACCAGTCCGTCATTCATGCCCAAGGTGGTATCCAGTGTGGCTCTTAATCAGTCCATTCATTTGCCAACTTTATTTCCCAGTCCACAGAACAAGGGGGAGCGTATTCTGCATTCATTGGATGTACACAGACAACTTAGATTCTACTTGGATAGGACTAAATCACGAAGTAAATCTGAACAACTGCTGGTAGCATTTGCTGCAGGGGCAGAGGGGAAGGCTATTTCAAAGCAAACCATTTCTAAATGGATAAGCCATTATATTCATTTCTGTTATAAGAACCATGGAAAACCTATTCCCCAGGGGATCAGATCTCATTCCACCAGGACGGCATCTACTTCAACAGCCTTTCTCAGATGTGTTCCTACCAGGGATATTCTAGAAGCTGCTACCTGGAGTTCAGTTCATACTTTCACCAAGCATTATCACTTACCAATTTTCTCTAAATCCAGAGCTGGCTTTGCCACTGCTGTTTTGCAGGGCCTTATAGCTGGCCCTAATGCTGTATAAATCCATCCTCCCAACCATAGCTTTGGGAATCTACCCAAATGTAATGACTGCAACAGTGAAACACGTTGAACATAGTACAGTTGTGTACACTTACCATAAATGTAGATGTTCAAGTGTATTCACTGTTGCAGTCATGGTTAGCCACCCTCCAGCCCCCTGTGTTTCTCTTACTATACGTCTTCTTTCTTTTACTATGCTTAAAAGCCTTTTTGGTGTATTTAGTTTTGTTTGGAGGTATATTTTTGTGTTTTTAATATATATATATATATATATATATATATATATATATATATATATACATATATATATACATATATATATATATATATATATATATATATATATATATATATATATATATATATATATATACACATATATATATATGTATATATATATATATATATATATATATATATATATACACATATATACACATATATATATATCTCCCCATTTGGGGGGCACCTGACATCTGGGGCAAGCAAAACTGATGTAATGGCGTTGGCTACATGTTTTATACCCCTGACGACCTGGCGTCATGGAAGAAGGGACAGCAACCGACGCAGGACCCAAGACTTTGTTAATCAGGCTGACTGAGGGCAACCTGCCAGCAGATTACCCAAATGTAATGACTGCAACAGTGAATACACTCGAACATCTACATTTATGGTAAGTGTACACAACTGTACTTTCTTCTTGCATTTTACATGTAACAAGAACCGGCACATTATTTTAACGATTGATGTGGTGTCCTTATTCACTAGTATTCCCTACCAACAGGGTGTGGAAGCTGTGAGGGAGTATCTAGTGAAACACAGTAACGTAGGACACCATGAAGTTAATTTAGTATGCATTTTAACAGAAATTGTCTCGGAACACAATTTTTTACATTTAATGGCCAGTTTTACAAACAGTGTAAGGGGGTAGCGATCGGTTCCTCGGCTGCACCAGCTTATGTGAATACTGTAATGGCTTTTTGGGAATCTACGATTCTTACTGAATTAAAACAGGTATACAATATATTCTTTTATGCCAGATTTGTAGATGATTTGATTTTTATAATGGAGGGTTATGATTATGTTGGTGAACAATTTTTGAAAGATCTTAACATCAGGTCAGGATTTTTGCAATTTGTTAAAAGTGAAAGTGGAAGCAAAGTTAATGTTTTGGATTTTTGTTTAGATTAGAACGAAACAACTATGTTATTTGACAGTAAAATACATAGAAAGGAAACTTTTACTAATGGATACTTACATTATAAGAGTATCCATCCTTCGTTTATGAAGAAGAATATCCCAAAGGGACAATACATACAAGCTTGTCGTATGACAACCTCCTTTGTAGATTTACAGGAAGAATTTGATAGAATTACTTATATGATTTTGGATAGGGGGTATGACAATGAATATATCCGTGTCCTTAGGCAGGATATTTTGGACAGCAGAGAAACATTATATCCTCCTATATTAAAAGTTCATTTTGTTAGTAACAAAACGAGGGCATTAAATGATAGTTATACATCTAATACTGTCTGTAATTTAGACATGACAGTAGATAGTGGCTGCATTAGGGACATTATTCAGAAGAACTGGAAAATTTTGGAGTGTAACACTGATTTAATTAATGTGTTGGGGTGCAAACCCAGTTTTGTGTACAGAAATAATAACATTAAAAAAACTGTTAGAAAAAAGTTCTATGGAGGTATGTCAGTCACATGTGAATCAAAAAATTGGGATGTTTAAGTGCGGGCAGTGTAATTTTTGCAGATATATTTCTGAGGGACCATATGTTATGTTATCCCATGTCAAATGTACTTACGGTGTTCCTGGTCATTTAACATGCAAAACTAGGGGAGTAGTTTACATCGGACTATGCAGTGGGTGCGAAGCAGTCTATGTAGGGATGACTACATGCACCCTAACGGAGCGTATGAGAGAACATTGTTATAGTATAAGGAAAACGGATGTTACCTTTGCTATTGGAATTTTGGTGTGGTGTTGGCATTGGTTCTACGTTTTTTATTCTTGTATCTAAAGCTTCGATGGCCAAATACGCAGATAACATGTAAATGGGATGTTTAATCACAAACCCAAAATATTTGGTCTGTTTTAATGTGAATTTATGGCTTGATCAAACTGGTTTGAGGGTTAATAAGAATAAATGTGCTGTCCTTTACTTTGGGAGACCTGGGGTAGAATGGAATGTGAATTTGGGACCATTTAAGTTATAAAACTTGTCAGAATATAACGACTAAGGAATTATTATGTGTGATAAGTTTAAATTTAGATCTAATGCCCAAATAGTTAAAACATTGAAAGCATCCTTAAAAATTTCTCTTCACATACAAATGAATTTCTTTTGAGACTGTTTATATTGTATATCAGTCCCATTACTGACTATAATATGTTGTTATAAAACAGGGGCAATCTCCTTGTATTGGAGAGTATACAACAAACATTTACTAGGAGAATTAATGGGTATAGAGATGTCATGTCTAACAGGACTGGAAAGTCTGTGTCTTTTTACAGTTTGCTTCAGATTCTTGAGGGGGAAATCATGTTTTGCATATGAAGAGCTATGGAATGAAGAATATTGCATCTTGTTAATTGTTGAACTACTGTACCGAAGTATATCAACTAGAGGAATGGGTTATATTTATAAAATTGAGGAGACCAGGTCAGCCTTAAGAGCAGGCTTTTTAATGCAGTCTGTGGTGCATTTGTGGAATAGAGTTCTACTTCTGTCAGTCCTCTTTTGAACAAGTTTTTAAAATCAAATTTGATTCCTGTGCTTATTGGAGTCTGTGTTTTGATTGGCCTTGTGTCTGGTATGCGGATCTTAATGAAAGATAGAACTAAAGCATTTGCACTTTAGTATTGAGGTAATGTATAAACTTCTGTCTAAGGCAGTTTTGTGCAGCTGATGATGAGTGTTGCAGCTGAGAGTAGAGAGATGGTGGTGTTGAATTTGTAAATTTGAAAGTTCCCACCTCTACAACTGTTTTCCCTTCTGTAACACCCCTAGTGTTAAGAAACCCTTTGGTTAACCTATGTAGAATCAGGTGGCTCTGTTTCTTCACTGGCCTTTCTGTAGTGGTAGCATTCTCCTTGAATGTCTTTAATGTCTTTTCAACGGTTGTAAAGATTCTTTTCTTCTCCTTCAAGCTTACAGTGAAAGAGTAGTTGTGGTTTTCTCATAGCAGAAAGAGGGTCCCATATAGAAGTTAAATTGATTAGCTACTCTAAATGCTTGTTTACATCATCATGATGGTCATTCGAAATCAAGTGTTCATTCCCCTTTTGTGGGAATAATTGTAATTGTAAAGCGTTCGAGGTTTGTTGCAAATTCTGTTGGAATTCGCAACAAACCTCGAACGTTTTACAATTACAACAATTGATTTTAGTGTCTGACAAAGTACATACATTTCAAGGTTACAATATTTTCAATTTCAGTCACATTACTATAGATCAAGGGCATTTTGATCTATTTTCTAAGGGTTTTAAATTTATTCCATCTTGGAAAGCAGACTTAGTAAAAACCATTGTTGACTTAAAGTTATTTATTAGGAAAAATAATTTAGCTATATTTTTTGGTAATTCAGGATTGAGTACTATACCAGAACCCATGTTAAGGAGAAAAAGCATTTTTAATCCCCCATTGCATCCACAATTAAAGAACTTGGAAAGTGTTATGGAAAAGGAGATCAGAAAGGAAGTTCAGAAACATAAGGTATTTTCTAACCTAACATTAAGGGAAAGACAATATTTGGATACTTTAAGGTCTGACCTTACTATTAGAATCATGCAACCAGACAAGGGGGTGGTACGGTCATAATGGACAGTATTGAATATGAGTCCAAAATGAACTTCATAATTCTCATAAATATAGTTCAGCTTCAGTTAATGAGGTTAATATAGCTACCTCAAGGATTCATCTGATGCTGGAAGATTTATTATTGGAAGGTTCCATTGATTTTGACACTCACAAATATTTATACAACAAATTTCCAAGAGTTCCCTCAGTGTTTGGCATCCCGAAAGTTCATAAATGTCCATTAGATCCACCTTTAAGACTTGTTGTCTCCTCAGAGGGTGCTATTACAGCACCTATAGCTCGATACTTGGATAGCAAACTAAAAGATTTAGCATGTAAGGGGACTACAGTTCTAAAAGATTCATGGAACCTTCTTAGACAGTTGAAACCTGAAATATACAGTGATACATTGATTTTTATCACAATGGACATAGTGGATTTATTTGGTTGTATTCCACATGAAGTAGGTTTAAACTGGTTGGAAGAATATATGCTAACATTTGGGAATTTTTCACAAAATGATTTCAATAATATTCTCCTTCTCATGGAAATAGTGTTAAATAACAATTTTATGTACTTTGAGGGAGAATTCTACAAACAAAATCAAGGAGTAGCGATGGGGGCAAGTTGTGCCCCCACGTATGCCAATATAGTTCTTTCCTGGTGGGAACATAAATTCATTCTCAGTAGTAAATTCATGGGATGCTGGTCATTATATAAACATTTTTTAGATGACATCTGTTTAATATGGACCAATTCTGAGGAGAAGTTTTTGGAATTCTTGAATTATGTAAAAGGTACTACTCACTTTTTGGATTTTACTTATTCTGTGGACCATGACACTCTTCATTTTTTAGATGTTAGTATTTCAAAGGAAAATGGAAGTTTTTGTTCCAAAATTTTTAGGAAGAAAACCTTCTCAAATTCATACCTTCACTTTAATAGTGGTCACCCCTATTTTCAGAAGAAAAATCTTATTAAGGGACATTTGGTTCGGGTAAGCAGAATGACTTCAAAAGATGTAGATTATATTGCGGAATGTTGAAACATTAGTGATATGTTCCGAAATAGAGGCTACCCGATTGAATTAATACAACAATCAATTAGGGAAGTTAGTGAAGGTAGGAAAGGTAGGTTTGCACCTATTTTGGGTCAAGATCCCAATGGACCTTCACTTATTGGAACTTCGGTTCCCAATAATGAATCAAATAACAAAAAATATTAATTTATTTTGGATTACAGTGGTGATTCAAATGTTGTAAGAAGGGTAGTTACCCGTGAATGGGACAAATTTACGCAAATTACTGATATTGCACCAGCAGTAATAGGACATTTACAGTTTACCTATAGAAGAGATATGAATTTTAAAAATTGTTTTGAGCACGGGGGTTCAAAAGGGTATACTGGCACCCGTTTGAAACGTGGGACGTACAAATGTGGAGCTTGCTCCCAATGTATGTACATTTTAAATGCCTCTTCAGTTGATATTCCTAGTAGGAAAAGAGAAATCAAGAGTAAAGGGTATGCTAATTGTAATAGTAGTAGTCTGGCATATTTAGTTATATGTAAGGAATGCGCTTCCTTTTATATTGGAAAAACCGAACGTAAACTTTTTATTTATTTTATTTATTTATTTTACATTTGTTGACCGGGCTAGTCCAACTGGATATATATCCGTTTACAGTAGAGGCCCGGGGAGAAAAGCTCCAGTACATGCAAAAAAATAACACTGGTATATCACAAAAAGTTATTTTAAAACAATATAAAAGTTTAAAAAAAGAGAATTACAAAAAAAATCTAAAAACCTATAAGATAAGTTCAACAAGTTGAAAAATAGGCATACTTTTAAGAAGTAACTCTCAACAATAGAAAGTGTAAGTTTGGAGCTCAGAAAGGGGGAAGGGTAGCAAAATTAATGTGGGGAGACATACTTTCAGTCGGGATTAGTACAAGGACATAGCCATTGAGTTTTAAGATGTTCCTTGATATGTTTTTTGAACAGTGAGGTAGAGTCTTGATTAGTTATATCTTGAGGGAGTAGATTCCAATGTTTACCTATGGAATTTGAAATTAATGCATCTCCAGCTTTATTGTAAGATTTAGTTAGGGATACTAGGAGTTTATTAGCAGAGCGAAGTGTGGCTAGATTTTTATAAGGAGAAATCAGTCTTGCCAGGCTAGGAGTATTGTCCGGGAAGTGAAGGGTCTTGTGAATGACAAGAAATTGTTGGTAGAGTAGGTGGTTGTTAAGCTCTAGCCAGTTTAGTTGTTTGAGGTTGTGACAGTGGTGAGTTCTGTGGGGAGTAGCAGTAATGAATCTGGCTATACTATTATAACAGGTAGAGAGTTTGGTAATGTTATTTTTAGATAAGGTAGTATATATAGCTGAGGCATAGAAAAGGGTGGAAATCAGGTGGATCTGTGCAATGTTTTTTCTGGCTGCTGGGGTAAGGAAGGGTTTAATTCTGTAAAGTGTCCCAATTTTTTTATTAACGGCTTTAATAGTAGTGTTAATATGGTCATCAAAGTTGAGATGGTCGTCAATGGTTACACCTAATAGTCGCGTGGTTTTATCAGGGTTAATAGATGTAGCATTATATGAGGAGATGGTGAAGAAAGGTATAGGAGATTTATTAGTAGGAGTAAAGAGAAAAAGCTTAGTTTTTTTGGGGTTAAGGAGGAGGCAGTGTTGCATAAACCATTTTTCAACGTTTTGGAAAGTTGTTTGGGTGATAGACTGTAGGGAGGAAACATTTTTAGCAGTGCAGATCAAAGTTGAGTCATCTGCATATTGGAGGCAGGTAGCTTGTGGCACATTCAAATAGAGGTCATTGATAAATAATGAGAAAAGAAGGGGTCCTAGGATTGATCCTTGTGGAACACCAATATTTACTGGAAGTAAGCATGATAGATTGTTCCCCCAAAGCACTGATTGTTGCCTATTTACTAGATAACTTCTAAACCATTGTAAAGACGAGGATTTATGAACATCATTATGAAATTAGCAAGGCCATTTCCAGGAATGCATTGTACCGACATAAGTTAATATGTACACAAGCAAGTTTCCTCTTTTTTTTGTTTTAGAGATTGTCCCAAAAGAAATTCGGGGGGTATGTGGGAAGCAAAATTGGAGTACCGGGATCTGTATTGGCAAATAATTTTAGAAGCCACTAAGGAACCCGGACTTAATGACATGTTGTCCATTACATCAGTTTTAAAGCTTAGATCTGCTAAACTTTGAGAATATATTTTGGGAAGTTGTGTTTTATATTTCCACTAGAGGGTAGTATCGCATTTTATGAACAGAAATTTTAAATAGTGTTTCAAATTTTATTTAAAATATTTATATAAAAAGTATATATATATATATATATATATATATATATATATATATATTTTACAATATTTTTTTATAATAATTATTTTAATAAGTTTATTATTTAATAGACATGGTATGTAACAAATATTCAATTTTAAACAGATCAGTAAATTCAAAGTGATCACAACAAGTAATTGATTTTCTATACATCACAATTTGCGTATGTAATTGTTTGTCCAATAGCAAATTTGGTTTTAACAATGTCATAGTATTTAAGTGAGAAAACAGTGTTGGCTTATTGTATCTGAGGAAGTGGTAAAACGAAAACGCAATTGTATTAATAGTAGTGTTCATTGTGTGAATATTCGTGTGAATAAACTGTGTTCATCCAATTTTCATCTACTTCGGCTCTCATTTGGCTGTTTGTTGGGATTACAGTTTCTTATTTGCTGTTGAACTTGCCTCACCAGAGTTTTGACTACCCTGCTCTGCATTCCATTTGTAGTGTGTTTCTAAAAAAGTACCTTTGGGATTTGGTACTATTGTTTGATGGAGTTGGTATTTTTGGCTGGCATTTTCTTGTGCTTAGCCATGGTTCATGATGGGCAAGTCAGCCTGATTTTAAAAAATGTGAACTTTGTGGACATAAAATTCCCACTTCAAAATGACATTTAAAATAGATACATTGTTTGGGTGCTTCTCACTCACAGGCTGATGGTGTCACACCTTTAAGAATTTTGACAAGCATACATTCATTTTCATGCTTGAGGTTTGCTTCCTATAGAAAGGTGTCATAGAACCACCCCTGTTCAGTATGTGAGGGATTTTTCTGGTTAGATTTCCCAGGTTAAATGCACGGATAAACCTGCAAAAAGATGAGGTGAGTCTGCTACAAGAGAACCTTCCCTTTCTCCTAACATTTTTTTTTCAGGAAAAATTGTTTATTTTGTTTGGATAATGCTGTATCTATGTTTCACAGCACATATATTTCCTAAAACGTGATAAAACTGAATCTGTCAGAAAAGATGGTGTCTTTTTTTCTCACTCTCTGATTTGGACCTTGCCAACTGATTCCCTTTCTAGGCATCCTTCTGTCAGGTCCTTACATTTTGTTTTACCCCACAGATCCATCTTATTGGACATAGATTATGTGAAGTTGTCGAAGGTCATGCTGCAGGAATAGTTGGGTTTGGGTCTCATCCATTTCCCTGTCATTCTTTAATTCCAGCCTCTTCATTGACCCCTTTTCTGATGCCAGTTGCTTCAATGCTGCCCAGACCCCTGCTTGCAGTGACCACTGTATCAGTAATCTGTTGGGGGAGACGTTTATGCATTTGGGCTTGGGGTCAATGCTTTTTGTGCCAACTGTGTCCTTGCCCCCCCCCCCCCCCCAGCTCTGGAGTCAGGGACTCTGGCCATATTTCAACATTAACCCTTTCACCGTTTATTTCAATGTGATAGTTTTTGGCCTTTGAGCCCTTTGGCCTGAGCTGCCTTCGTGCCAGCACAGGTGTTGTGGCCGTTCATGGACTTGGTGTTTTTGACCCTGCTGCAGAAGTGCTCCCAGTGTCTGCTTTAGTATTGATCTTATCGAGGGACTATTTCCAATCCAAGATAAGCCTCTTGTCATTTCATGACAGTGGGGCATTGTGCCTTCATCAGGAACAGAGAGTCTGAGCCATAGTCGTTTTCTGACTCTTTCTTATCAAGCAGATATGTTAGTAGCATGTGAAAAATTAAATGTATAACCTCTGCATAAGAATCTTCTGAGTGAGCGCAGTAAAGTAGGTGAGGCAGATTTTCCATTCCCCCATAACCCCAAGTTCAGGTAAATCTTATAACTGGTGCAGGAAAGGGAGAGGGTTGGCCAGTTACTCCTTCCTCATTTTAATTGTTCGGTCTAGTTTGACAGGAGGTGTTCATTTCACTCATAATGCTTTCCTGGCTGCTACTCCCAACAAAATGTTGTCTCCTGTTGTGGAGGAGGTATGGAAATAACTTAATGTTACATTCTGTGTACCTTGGAGGTCAAAGATTCTGTGGATCCTTAGGAACTGGAACTGTTAGGTACATAATCTTGGAGTGGACTCTCAAGTTGCAATGACAGGCCTTAAAAATGCACCACCCCCACAGAGTTCTGTGGTCCACTCTCCAGAGAAAGAGTCAAGAGCTATAGTCGATTTCAAGAAGTAGTTCTATGTGACTTTCATCTTTGGAGTGAGGGAGCTTAGCTATGTGGCACACGTGTTCAGTTTCCAGAGTACAGTTCTTGTCAAGATGCTCCAGCCAGTAGATAAGGTGCAAGACACACAGCTTATAAAGAAACCCAGCCATGTATAGATTCCACCATGAGTAACCTTACTTTGCCCATACTGCAGCAGATGATGCAGTTAAGGTTAATAGTCCCAGTGTGACTGTATTGCATTTTACTTTGCTTTGTCTTACTGAATTTGTGGTGAACTCAACAGCGGCTGTCCTTAATGCCCTCTTCAGTGATTCTAACCTATTTGGACCAGTGCTCAAAGAAAAGGAAGAGGAAAGCAAAAGTGAGAGAGTTACTCCTTGCAGCTGTTACCATCAAATCTGACTCTTCATCTCTATTCTAGGATGCAGAAGTTGGCCCAGATGTGGTTCAGGTCCTGCCTACAGCAGCAAAATGAACAGCAAAGAACGAACCACTGTTGACATGGCAGTCTTCAGATTAACAGTATGAATTCCTGTCAGAGTCAGGGGATCTACAGTTCCAAGTTTGAGGATAGTAACAAGCCCAAGGCCTTGCCTGACTGTTCCACTGTAGAGGCAGTTGGGGATCATCTGTCCCTTCACCTACCAGCATGGAATGCCATCACATGCAACAGGTGGATACTGATGTATTGTCCAGAGACTGTTTAATCCACTTCCTCATCCGCATTCCGTTTCTTTTCCCAGAATCTTAATTTGTCAGAAGATGGTAGCACTAATTGAGATCTCAAGCTTCCTACTGTGTTCACACAGCTATCCAGGAAGTCTCACCAGATCAGAGAGTCTGAATTTTGCTCAAGTTCATTATTAGTGCGGAAAAAAAGACCTCATGCCCCCTTTAGACTTGACCAATACCAAAGCAATGGTTCTGGATAGTCTTGATGTGTTCAGTTCTTCCTTGCTTTTCAAGAGGAGATTGGGTGGGCTATTTTGACCTGCAAGATGCATCCATGTATGTCAAGCTCATTAAAAAGTGAAAATGGTTTCTTGGCTTTTGAGTAGAAACCAGCCATTACAAATGTTGGGCTTTTCCTTTTGAACTCTTCTGTGGTTATAGGCATTCACAAAATGTATGAGTACAATTGCGGCAAACAAGGTGTTAAGATTTTCCCGTATTTAAGTGATTGGTCCCTGGCTGTCTTAAACTTTAAAAAGTTAATATTTGCCAGAGTCTCTTCTTCAGGAGTTCATTCCTTGTGAATCATGTTAATCCTTGCAGGTCTCAGATGCAGCCCGTGCAGATAGTGATATTTATAGATTGTTCACTGGATACCCTTCATTCCAAGCCAAGCCATCCTGGAGAAGGGATTCCTCCCACTAGTCACATAATATCCAAGATCTCATATTCCAGAGAAGTATAAGTGTCCTTGTCTAATTGTCCTGGTTTAAATGCTAGCCTCTCTGTAAGTAGTCTGTTTACTTCCTTTCTAATTGAGCAAAGTACATTGTGAAACAAGATGGAGCTGGAACATAACATAGTGGAGGTCCTTTGGGGCTGAAATATATTTATTTTTGTATTTTTGTTAAAATATTTGCATAAAGTTTAATTTCTGAGCACTTTATAGCTTTGTCTGATTTCCTAATTTAAAAGGCTAGCCTCGCATCCCTAGTGTGTCCAAGACTACTACCATTAGAGTTCATTCAGAGAAATCACCTGACATTGAAATAAATTATTCCAGGTACAGAATTTTCACTTTAAAGTGAAGCCATATTACCCTTGGAAATTTTCTTCTTTCTTGTGGTCCCCATTGAATATAAAAATCTTTCAAGTTTAAAACATGGAGAATGGAAAAGGTGTTGTCAAAATTGATAGACATGGATCGGTGTGGTTTTGTGGAGGGGACAAAAGCACTTTGCATCATTAATAGACAATGATCCAGAATGAAACAAAATTTAAGAAAACACCACTATTGTTAGTGGGTCTTCATGCAGAGAAAGCATTTGATAGTTGGGATTTTTACAAGTAGGGTAGTGACAGCATTTGTTTTCCCTAACAGATTAATAATGTTAATTAGGAAAATGTATGAAGGTCAGAGGCAAGAATTAAGGTGGGAGGGTTCCTATCCAACAATCTGTGTTTAAACAGAGGAATAAAGCAGGGGTGTCCTCTTCTTCCTTTGTTATTTGCTTTATATTTAGCACCTTTGGCAAAGAAAATAGGGAACTTGTAAATTCAAAGATATAAATGGTATGGTATGATAATCAAGAAAAGTAAGGTTTGTTTTTGTATGATGTTATTTTGTACTAGAAAAATCCAGGAAAGGACATTTCAGTGTTATGGAACATGTTTAGACAATTTCAAGTTTTTTCATGATGCAAAATGAAGATAAAACAAAGGCTATAGTGGTAAAGTGTGTACTCACACGTAAATTAGTTTAGGAATACCCATATTTTATGGGGTAATGCTAAGATGAGGTATTTTGGTGTATGGATAAAAAAATCTGTTATGGCAGCTAAGGATATGTGGGAAGATACAAAACAAAATGTAATATAAAAATTGAGAAACTGAAAGCTCATCATTATAGATTTGGATAGTAAGATACAAGCAATAAAAGTATAGTACCTTTAATTATGTATACAGATCTCTCATGTTTTTCTCAACCAGAGGAGAAGCTGTGGACAATAACTAATAAAAGAGTTGAAGGATTTTATCTGGGAGGAAAAGAGAGCAAGAGTTAAGTGAGATAAGTTGATTCTTCCTATAGAACAAGGTGGTTTAGGATTACCCAATTTAAAGAGATACTTTAGAGCTACTCAGTTAACACTTATATACATAATTCAAGGTGAAGGTTATAAATCAAAATGGAAAAGGATGATGATGAAATGGGGCGGGGGGATAAGGATAGAGTAGGGTTTTGGATACAGAACTTAAGGATAATAAAAACTCCCATATAGGGCTCCAAATGGAAAGATGATAAGTCTGCAAACAAAGGAGAGTAGTATTTTTAAAAATGAATTCATCCTCAGGTCTTGGTGAGTACCTTCACGAGGTGGACCCTGTTTTTCACAAAATCTCACCAAGACAACCGATATATAGACTGTATTTTGTATAGCGTATATCATGGACAGAAGTACGTCAAAAATTTAAAAAAGCTGGGTGCACAAAACCCAGGATAAAAATAGTGCCCAATCCTGGTAGGTACACTGGTACCAGGACTGGAAAAAAATGACAGTATAAAATCTTACAAATATGGAAACATTCCTACAATGGGGCCAGGCGAAGCAAGTAGAAGTCCACAAAAGTCACAAAAACTGACAGGCCAAATAAGAGCCATAAAGATGATAGAGTGGACTACTGAGGATGAGAAAGAAATTATGTATTGTTACTGTTATGCAAAAAGTCCCAAATTTCAAGACACAAGATATACAAAAAAGATTAAGAGAGAAATTAGAGGAAAGAAAAATATTTCCACAACTGTCAAAAGCTTCAAATAAAAATTTGTGTACATTACTACAACAGTTGTTTGAAAAACATTATGTAGACCAAGAAACTTTGATCTGTTTGGAAAAAGAAGTTCTGAAGTACAAAAATATAAACAATAAAACCTAGAGATTTTTGAAAAGTATAAAAAAAGAAATATGGACATGGGAAAGAAAGAAAGAGAGATTTGATATGGTGCATTATTTATGAAAAGTCGAAAGTCAAAGCAATCAGTACACCAAAGGCAGCTCCAAGGATATTCAAAGAGAAGTACAGGCAGAGGCGTCCAGATAAGAAAAATGTCACAGTAAAAAAAAATATCACAAAGAGGGAATGTAGAAAAGAAGATTAGTAAAGTAGAAGTTAAAAAATAGAAGTTGAAGTTATAGAATGTCTGCGAAGTGAAGGATTTGGTGTAGAAGGTGTAACACAGGTTACATCACAGCATGATGGAACGAGTCCCCAGAGTAAGGAGAAACAGGAAGATCAGGAGACATCTGAAGAAGAAATATGGACATGGGAAAGAAATAGATTTAATATGGTGTAATATTTATGCAAAGGAGAAATCAAAACTAATCAATACAAAGAGAGCCGCACCAAAGATATTTGAAGAGAAATACAGGCAAAGGAATCCGGATGTGGAAAACTTTACAGTACATAAAAATAAGTTGACAAAGAAGAAAGGAAGATTAGTAATGGAGAAGTTAAACAAATAGAAACTGAGGTTATGGAGTACCTGCGAAGTGAAAAGTTCAGTTTAGAAAATCTAATTCAGAAAGCACCATAGCGTGATAGAGCAATAGACGTCCCATCCAAATTAAGGAGAAACCAGTGGAACGGGAAGCAATTGGTCAGTTGCCATATGAAGATATTTTCGAGCCTTCCACAGGAAACCAGTATAAATGTTCACTTGAAGCTGGACAGCAAGTGAAGGAACAGGAAGCTGTGGCAACTCCAATGCAGTCAGTGATGAGGAGTGATAGTGAGTTCCCATATAGGTTCATAGGTTCATAGGTTCATACTAGGCTATCTGCCCGAGGGCATTTACAAGCCTAGCCCATAGTTTTGTGGCTTACGCCACCCCTTTAGTATGGGGAACTATACCCATTATTTTGCTGTGCCTCTGTTGAGCAGTGACACTGAGGTAATCCCTGGGGTATATCTGCGATCTCCCATCCATTGGTCAAGATTTCTCTTGAACAAGGCCAGCGAGGTGCTCTGCCTCACATATACCGGGATTTTATTCCACAGCATAGGGAGTCTTTGGGTGATGAATCTATCCCTCCAGCACGTCTTATTAATAGCCGTGTCGAGGTTTAAGTCTCCCGCCCTTGTGGCTCTGACGGATCTAGATTTTTTGAGGTGAAGCATATTCATCAAATCTGGGTTTGACATGGCCTTGTATGTTAGGCAAAGGTCACCTCTGAGCAAGCGTAAGCGACTGAATAGAGCTGGAGTTCTTTCAGTCGGGCAGCATAGGACAGATGTTTGAGACCCTTTATCCTTTTGGTGAGGAACTTTTGTGGCCTCTCCAGCTGCTGTAAGTGTCGGGTCAGATACATTCCGAATGGGGCATTGTACTCAATCATTGGTTTGATGAGTGATGAGTATAGGGAGACTATGACCTCCCTTGATCTAGATGAGAATCCCTTCATGATAAGGTGGGCAATGTAGAAGGTCTTCCTAACTACTTTAGCTACATGGGTGTCGAATGACAGACTACTATCAACCTGGGTCCCCAGGTCCCTGATAACTTCTTCTGTGCTCAGTGGATTGCCACCTATTTGGTAGCTAGGGGTAACCTTGTTTTTCCCGAAGGGTATGACTATGCATTTTTTGGCATTTAACTTTAGGCCATGGCTCTGGCACCAGTTATCCGTTTCTGTGAGACCCTTCTGAAGGATATCTGTGTCAGATGTGTTTTCTACTATGGCCCAGTTTGCAGTCATCTGCAAACTTTGTCAGCCATAACCCTCCTGTGTTTGCTTGTACTTGGAAAAGTAGATGCCAAACAAGAGTGGGCCCAGGACTGAGCCCTGTGGTACACCACTTGTGACAGGCTTTGAGTCTGACATGGCGCCAGCAACTCTGACCCTGTGGGTTCTGTCACTCAGCCAGTTTGCAACCCATCTTGTGATGTATGGGTTAACATTTAAGCTGATGAGTTTTTCAATGATACCCGAGTGGGGTATTGTATCGAAGGCCTTTGCCAGATCGAGGTAGGCTGTATGGACTGCCTTTCCCTCATCAATGGCTTTGGTGACTGTTTCGAAAAAGTCAACCAAGTTTAGAAGGCATGATCTGCCTTTGACAAAGCCAAACTGGGAAGAATCCAAAGTCTGCAAATTCCCTATGTCTTTATTTATGAGGTCCATTATGATCCTCTCCATGGCTTTGCAGATAAGGCTTGTCAAGCTAATGGGCGGTAATTTCCAGGGTCGGTGGAGGCACCGCCTTTGTGAAGTGGGACCACAGTTGCAGTGCGCCACTCCTGGGTGCGTATCCAGAGGTAAGACTATGATTAAACAGCTGTCCTAGCTGTGGGTTTAATTCCTCATTGAGTTCGTGGAGCACACAGCCGGGGACACCATCAGGTCCCATGGATGCTGTGTTTTTGCTTTGGAGAGAGCAGTTCTCACTTGGGCGTTGGAGATGTTTGGGGGCTGCAATCGCTTGGTATAGATATCTCTCCTTTGGGGAGGGGAGAAGTTTGCACTGAACCTGTCAGCCAGTATGTTGGCAATGTCTGTAGGATCAGTAATCTTCACATCATTTTGAACTAGTTCTGAGCATATCTGGGAGTTTCCTCCCAGGTTTCTAACATAGCTAAAGAAGGCCTTATGATTGTCTTTTGAGTCTTTAGCTATTTTTCTCTCAAAATTTGCTTTGGATGATTTTATGAGAGCTCTTAGTTTTTACTTATAGTGATCAAGGGTGTCTTACCTTTTAAGGATTTTGCTCTATCTTGTAGTAGCTTCCTCCTTTTGTTGTAGAGTTTGTTTATGGCTGGGGTCCACCAGACTGGACGCTTGCCTTTGGTACAAAGAGTCTTTGTTTTGCTTGGGATTGCCTTATCCATGCAGTCCTGCAGGTGCTGGTAGAAGGCATTTGTAAGTGATTCAGCGGCTTGAGTACTGTTTTCCGCCTCGGGAGCCTTAAAGGGGACCACACTAGTCTTTAGAAGTGTGAGGTCGGCGTTCGAGAAGTTCTTTACTGTGGTCTTTTTTATTTCAGGTGGGGGTGGGATGAGGACCTCCAGCGAGATTAGTTTGTGATCTGATCTCACCAGTGAGGGGTATACTTCCGGTGTTGAACATTGTGCTCCCATGTTCGTGATGATGAGATCAAGTATGTTTTCTCCTCTTGTGGGGATGGTGACTAGTTGTTCCATGGCATTTGAGTTTATGAATTCCAGGAACTTTTGGGCTAGGGTGTTTGGGCTTGAGTAGTGTTCCCAGTCTATATTAGGGTAATTGAAGTCACCTAGTATGATGGTGTTTGGTGATACATTTATCCCCTCTAGTGTTTTCAGGAAGGCCATGTGAGGTTCCTGAGTTTGTGAGGGTGGCCTGTAACATGCTACAATTTGCAGAGCAGTCTTGCCTATGGTTAATTGCACCTGGATGGTCTCCGATGCATCGTGCGTTGCCACCAGTCTTGAGGTGTGGGTGTCTTTGATGAATATGGATACCCCCCCCTCCTTTCTTGGTATTGTCCGGATTTTGGGGCCGGAACGCATGATAAGAGGTAAAACCTGATAGTGCTGGGGTGCTCTCAGGAGCCTTGAACCAGGTTTCTGTCACTGCACAGACATCGATGTTCTCCATACTGAGAAGGGCCTCGAGTGCGTGCATTTTGAGATTTAGACTTCTGGCATTGAGCAGCATTACCCTTAGATTTTTCCTTTTTGTGTTCTAGGGTGGTAGGTTTAGAATTTGAGCCTTGCCTAAAAAGGCACTATGGGGTGGCAAGAGCCTTTGCCAATATCCGAATCCCAGGGTGACAGGTGCAAGCCGTCCCTTGAAGCAGCGTGGCTTGTCCAGCATGTCATCCCAGGCAGACAGACATTGGATCCCCTTTGAATGACACCAGAGTTTAAGCCAATTGTTAAAGCTGATCATCTTATCTCTGTATTGTGGCATCATTCTTGGTGAAGGTAGGATACTGCTCAAGGTCAGGGTCATACCTGCCTGGGCTACATAATCAGAGAGCTCCTCAATGTCTCTTTTCATGTAGTCCAAGGAGGTGCGTCTCAGGTCGTTTACACCAGTGTGGACAATGACTGAGTCGTATTTGTACCTGCTGTTGAGAGACCTGAGTGCTTGCGTTATGTGGCGGATTCTAGCGCCCGACAGGCAGCTTACTGTGACCTTCTCCTTACTCAGTCTGGTGAGCGGGACGTCAGTGTGTCTGACTATGGAGTCACCAATGACTAGTGTGTCTGGCATTGTGTTTGGCCTTAAGGGCTGTGACTGTTTGACACTCTGACTGTGAGGTCTATGTGTTGCAGGTGTTGTGTTCTGAGGTGGTGGTTGTTTGGGTGTCTGCTTTGGTGGCCTCTGCTGTTTTGGTAGATTTTTGATCAGAGCCGAGTATGTCTTTGTGTGTTTATGTGTATGATTTGAGGTTGTGATGGTACTATGTGAGACTGGGTCTATAGTGTGTGTGGTAACCTTCTCCTCCTGACTGGTCTTGCCAGTCCTATGTTGAGAGAGCTCAGCCTCCAGTTTGGCCGTATAGTTGCATCTCTCGCATGTATTTGTGTTTTGTGGGAGGAGGAGAGGGTTGTCTGTGTACATGAGGCAATTGTAACATTGCCTCAATATTCCCAGGTTCACCAGCTGAGCAGGAGAGGACACTAGCAGCTGATCCTCGACATGCTAGAAGGACTAGACAAAAAACTTTAAAAGAGATTCCGGGGATGTGGGTGACCGAGAAATGGGGGTTTGCCTTTTGGGGTGCTATCTATAAGAGTGCCGTATCAAGGTAATAAGTACTGTAGGAGCAAGTGCTAGGTTTAACAGATAGAGAAAAGTCTACTTGGAGTCAAGTAGAGATGATCTTTTAGGTATTAGAGAAAGTGCTAGTAACAGGGATGCTTAAAGGTAAGATTGAAAAGAATGCACTCTGCAGTGTGCACTAGAGAAGTTAGATATGAAAGTAGGTAACTTGAGTTTTACCTGTTTAAAAAGTTAAGGTTTAGTGGAGAGTTACTATTTTTAAAACAGCAAGATGGACTGAAAGGGGTGGTTACTTTTGTATTTTGGTACTATGAAATACTGTAGGATGGCCAATAAATTTAAATAATTGAAGGTGTGGGATTTCAAAAGTGATGGTTTTGTGATTACTCACATAAGCCAGTGAAAGTAGAGAGAAATGAGATATATGGTCAGATTAACATAAGAGGCGGGCAACTAGAAAGACAGTGGTATTTAACAAGACAACTTAAATGGGTGCGAGGGAGGGAAAAAATTCTGCCTGACTCAGAACAGAGAGAGCTGTGGTCTCTTTTGAAGTTTTAATATGCTGTTAAAACAGAATGCAAGCAAAACACAAGATAAAGAAAACAAACTACAGTATTCAAAATATAGAAAGGCAATACAGAAATACAAAAAATAACAGCAAACTAACCTTTCCTTCACAGCAAAGTGTAGCAGAGTCTGGATGAGCCTTTCTGGTATAGCTGATCAATATGATCAATATGACTGAGCAATGGATGACATGGGATGAAATTGAAGAGAATGTGCCACAGGAAGATGCTGTGGAACTTTCTATATAATGCCTGCAGAAAACAGAGAACAAAAAAGTGTGCCCTCTGTTTAGAAGAAAATGAGCTAAGAGAAGAGTTACTTGATTTAATAGAGATAGACATATTAAGATCAATGAAAGAAATAGATTGCAGAAGTTCAATAAAACCCAAAAGTTAGAAGTTTGGTAAAACAAATGTACACAGTAATTAAGACTGTCCATAGATATCCATGCAATATAACTGAAGTAAGCATGATACAGTACTGTCCAGCTAAATTAATAACAGATAAAACTCTACCACAAGAACACAGGGTAGTAAAGGAAAGGAAGGGGAGAAATTGGATACTATCATGGAAATATCAAATAGAGAAAACTATAAAGCAGTTAAGACAAGAAGTATCACTGTTAGAAGAGTATAAAAAAGGAAAGAGATCAACAAAAATACTCAGAAAGATTGATGTGATAAAAGCAATTTGCAGTATTATAACAGATCAGGCTTTATTATGCACTATCACAAATAATAAACTGAAAGTATCAGCACAGGCAGAAAAACTTAGAAAACACACAGATAAATATAAAGGAAAAGTAAAAAAAATAAGCAATTTATTGATGACCCAAAAAAGTTTTATAGAGAATTGTGAAACAAGGTAAAAGGAATTGAAAGACCACCAAAAAAGAAGAAATAGATACATTTGGAAGAAGTATCTATGAATATCCCGTGGAACATAAAGATGCTAAATGGATAGAAGAAGTAAAAGAAATAATAAGAAGTTTAAAGGTACAGGATATGAAATGGGATGAAGTAACAGCCAGAGAGATTGAAACAAAGTTAAGAAAAGCGTCTAATTGGAAAACCCCAGGCCCAAATGCAGTACCTACTTCTGGTTAAAAGTTTTAACATCTTTGCACGAAGATTTAGCCATGAGTAAGAAATAGTTATATGCTCATCCCAAACAGACACCAGCCTGGCTAACAACAGGAAAAACATTGCTCCTGCTTGAGTAACCTGCAAGCTACCCTAAAAATTAGAGACCAATAACTTGCCTTCCGACGACGTATAAACTATTCGCTGGAATTGATACCGACAGAGTTTATAGTCATTTAGAAGAAAGCTCAATTATAGCAGTAGAACAAAAGGGCAGTAAAAGAAAGTCATATGGAAAAAGGGTCATTTGTTGATGTCCTTCAAGGATGCATCTGCAGTCATAACAAATGGGTTGTCCTGCCTCAGGCAGCCCTTCGGTCGGCCGGATTCCAAAGTCTGGGTCTGGCCTCGGCTGATGTCGCACTTCACCCGACGTCATAGCTGCTGGGGTATAAAGGCATCAGCCAACGCCATTTTCCTCAGTCATTCTTGCCGCGCAGTGCCCGAAGCAGAAGCTGTTCGCAAGTGCCGGTCGGTCAGATCCAGAGATTTCAGCGTACCGAAGACTTCTAAAAAGCTAAGTACCCCGTTGGGGACTCTTTCTTGCCTCAGCCGATGTCAGACAAAGTAAATAATTGTTTAACTTGTGGGAAACAAATACCTCGTAAGGATTTCCACTCTTACTGCCTTCCTTGCTTAGGCCCAGACCACGACGTATCAGCTTGTTTAGCCTGTGCTTCCTTCAACCGACGGACTCTTAGACGTCGGTCGGAGTTTGCAGAAGAGTTTTTTGGCTCCACTTTTGCATATAAAATGCCGTCGGAGACTCCGACTACACATTTAGCTAAAAAACGCAAAGAAAAGGACCGACACTCGCAGGCCGCGGTTTTGGCTGAAACCACAGTTAGGCCTACCGCGAGTGTCTCGGTTTCGGCTGAAACCGAGACCTCGGTTCTCCCTTCGGCCGAAAGCATGCCTCCTATAACCGAGGCCACACAGGCCATGGCTGAGTCGGCTACAGAAATTCCTGCTGAAGTAGCAGGCACACAAGAGTTGTCTGACACTATTCCGTTGGACATCTCTACTCCTGCACGTGGGGCAGCTAGACCCCCTGCTTCTATGTCTATCAAGGCCTTTTCCAGGGCTAAAGCAGCCAAACTTTCCAAGGCCTTACCTTCAGAAGCTCCCTCTCACAGGCCTACCTCAAGTTCCCAGATTCTCAGCCTTGCTGAGGACCTTATTTCTCTGATCAGGGGAACCCATCCTCACCCAGACAGGGCCTCACAACCCCCTCCTGAAAAGAGGCCTAGGACTGAACCCCCTGAACCTCTGTCCTCTGACTACTCCTCGGATGGTTCAGATGTATCGGACCATCAGGAAGGCCCGTACTCACGTTATGAGGATTCTGATGCAGAAGACTCCATTCCTTCTGCCTCACCTCCAGAAGAATTTTCTTTTGGGGAAACCCTACACTCAATGAGGGAACACTTCCAATGGCAGGGTCAGGATTTTTCTGATTCTAGGAAAAGGCTAAGTACTTTTTTACACTTACCACAGCATAGGCCTTTAGCCATTCCACCTGTACTATCAGTTGTTGATGATGCATACAATGATGCCAGTACTGCCCCTGATTCTCTTCCCCCGGCCCCTGCAAAGCCTGACAGATACTACAGGGTCCTGGATTCTCACTACCACTTGTATAAGGCTCATGCTGCAGACCCAGAAACCATTTCTCAGGGCCCTAAAGGTGTTGCAGCTGCCTCTGCCAAAAACCCACTACCATCTGAAAGAGAATCTAGAGCATTAGAGAGATTGGGTAAAAAGGTTTATACATCTGCTACTCTTTCTGCCAGGGCTTTAAACTGTCAATTTCACATGATACAGTACCAGGAATTTTTGTTAGATCAACTGAATAAAAAGCTGGCCTCTCCTGAACCTTTAGACCGTAAGTCCCTTCAGGATTTGGTACACAATTCTCAGCAGGTCAGTAATCATTTCTTAAAATGTGGCTATGATGCACTGGAGGCTTCATTTAGATCAGCTATGACTGGAGCAGTGATTCGAAGGCATGCCTGGTTAAAAGAACAATCCTTACCAGACCATGTTAAGTCTAAACTCCTGGATGCCCCTATGGAGAAACAAAGTTTGTTTGGCTCCCCTGCACAGGAGGTTCTAAAGAAAGTGGAAGAAAAAGCAAAATCTGTCCAAACAGTCAAGGATTTTTTGCAGGTCCAACCTCCGAAGTTTAGCAGAAATTGGCCTTCAAAGAATTGGTCCTTTCCAGACACTTCCAGAGCACAGAGAGGCAGAAATAGACGCCCAAGAGGCAGAGGTCAATCTAGGGGTGCCTACAGGGGTCGTCAGTGGCAACCTGCCAACCAAAGAAGTGCCGCCACAGCTGCGACTGCAACCACTTCTACAGGACAGACACAATGACTTGGCTCTGATTCCGCCTACCAGGGAACAACTGGAAGCACCCTTGGGTGGAAAGCTAGCCTTATTCTCAAGAAATTGGCATTGTATTACAGGAGACAAATGGACTTTACAAACAATAGACAAGGGCTACAGGTTTCACTTCCACACTCTACCAAAAAAGAGAGGAATGCCAAACCTTCCACCAAGCCAGAAATCAGAGGCTCTAAAACAAATCATCAGTTTACTAAGGATGAGAGCAATAGAAAAGGTACCATCTATGGAACAAGGCCAAGGATTTTACTCCAGACTATTCCTTGTACCAAGAAAAGAAAATCAATGGAGGCCTATTCTCGATTTGTCCGCACTGAACACATACCTCATTGTTCCAAAATTCAAAATGCTGATCCTACAGCAACTTCTTCCCATGTTGGGCAAGGAGTCCTGGCTGGTGACTCTAGATCTCAAGGAGGCATACCTGCACGTCCCTATATGACCAGATTGCAGAAGACACCTCAGATTTCTTGCAGGATCAGAGCATTATCAATTCTCAGCATTGCCCTTTGGCTTATCTACTGTGCCCAGAGTATTCACGAAATGCCTGGCATCAGTAATTGCTCATTGCAGGCTTCAGGGAATTCAAATCTACCCATACCTGGACAACTGCCTAATACAAGCGGACAACAAGACAAAATTAATAAAGGATTTGGCCAATGTCGTACAACTGCTGCAAGCCTTGGGATACACAGTCAACATACAAAAATCAAGACTAGTGCCATCCCAAAGGATAACATTTTTGGGTGCAGAACTGGACACAATAACTCAGATGGCTTTTCTCACAGAGGAAAAACAAAAGCAACTACCAGTCTATTTCATGGCATTAACAAGACAAACTGAGCTTACTGCAAGGAAAGTCCTGCAGGCCCTGGGTTACATGGCATCCGACATAATATTGATCCCACATGCCAGGCTGCATATGAGAAAGTTACAATGGTACCTAAGGAATGTATGGTCTCAACACAGACACAGTCTAGAAGCCCAGATACCAATCATTCCATGTCTGAAAAAAGAATTCCTGTGGTGGGCTCAGGCCTGTCAGATAAACAGAGGATTGCCTTTCCACAAACCACATCCAAGGCAGACCATCACCACGGACACCTCAGACCTAGGCTGGGGGGCACACATGGAAGACAAGTGTATCCAAGGCCTATGGTCACAAGACCAGCTGAATCTACACATAAATCTAAAGGAGGTGCTGGCAGTGAAACATGCAATCGAGGCATTCAGACCATTCACCCAGCAAGGACACCTGCTGATAAGGACGGACAATACCACAGTCATGTGGTACATCAACAAACAGGGAGGCACACATTCATACCCTCTATGCCGGACGGCAATGGACCTGTGGAACTTGGCCCTGAATCTCAAAATCCAACTGCAGGCCAGATTTGTACCAGGAAAAGAGAATTCACTAGCAGACAGCTTAAGCAGGACTACCACGGATGCTCACGAATGGATGCTGCATCCAGTTATTTTCAAAACCATAACAAAGAAATGGGGAATGCCAGAGATAGACCTGTTTGCCTCCCCACACAACTACCAACTGAAGAAATTCTGCTCAAGAGTATACCACCCACTTGCCTGGAGGGTGGACTCCCTTTCTTTCAGCTGGAAGGACCTGACAGTATATGCCTTTCCACCTCTTCCTTTGATGTACAAAGTTCTACTGAAGATCAGAGAGGAACAGCCAAAGGTAATTCTGATAGCTCCAGACTGGCCAAGGCAACATTGGTACCCGCTACTGAGAAGCATGTCTCGGACATTCATGGCATCTACCTCTATGTCCTTTACTTCTAACGCAGAACAATTACAAGACCCTGCATCCAAACTTAAAAACACTGCAGCTAACTGCTTGGAAAATTGCATAAAACAAAACCAACTTGATTTATCTCAGAGGGTTAAGGACATTATCCTGGAGGCTCGCAGACCCTCCACAAGGAAAACATATTCAGCCAAATGGAAAAGATTCCTCATTTGGAGTGCAGAAAAGGGAGAAAATGTCACACTAGCAAACCTAGCACACATCCTGGAATACGTAGCAGAACTGTTCCACAATGGCCTGTCCTATTCTTCCATTAAGATACATGCATCAGCAATTTCAGCAGAGTACAACATGGATCCTCCTGTCTTCTCTCATCCTCTCCTCAGACAATTTTTGAGAGGGATCAAAAATGTAAAGCCTCCAAGGAAACCACCTTTGCCTGCATGGGATCTCAATTTTGTGCTAGAAAAATTAACACTTCCCTTTTGAACCAGCAGCAACAGCAGACTTACAGTTCTTATCTTGGAAAACTGCCTTCCTGCTAGCAATCACTTCAGCAAGAAGGGTATCTGAGTTACAGGCATTAATGGCAGTGCAGCCTTTCCTTATCTTCCATCAGGATAGAGTGTCTCTGAGAACCAATCCTACTTTTATGCCAAAGGTGGTATCCAGGGTATCCTTGAACCAAGCCATACATTTACCTACATTCTTCCCCAACCCACAGAACAGGGGGGAAAAACTACTACACACCTTGGATGTACACAGACAACTGCGCTACTATCTGGACAGAACCAAGGCTAGCAGAAAAACTGACCAGCTTCTGGTAGCATATGCAACAGGAGTGCAAGGAAAAGCAATTTCAAAACAGACAGTCTCAAAATGGATAGGAAATTGCATTCGATTCTGCTACTCATTTCATGGAAAGACAACTCCTGAAAATATCAGGCCTCACTCCACAAGAGCTACAGCCACCACTACAGCTTTCCTACGAGGAGTGGCTACCAAAGACATTTTAGAAGCTGCTACTTGGAGCTCCGTGCATACATTTGCCAAGCATTATAATCTTCCTTTATACTCCAGATCCCGAGCAGGTTTTGCAACTGCTGTTTTACAAGGGATCTTAACTACACCATCATTATCTTAGTGCCTCCTCCCCCAGTTTGGCTATGGTATTCTACCCATTTGTTATGACTGCAGATGCATCCTTGAAGGACATAGTACAGTTTTGTACCTACCATAAATGTAGATGTCCGATAGGTATGCATCTGTAGTCAAGATTACCCACCCTCCTTCTCCTCTGTGGTATTCCTAGGGTACTTACCCCTCTTTTAGCTAGCTGGGGGAATCTATTATGGTGTATTTGTTTGTATGTATATATGTATATATATTTTTCTTTCTACTGTTTGGAATTATCTGCATTTATCCAAATTTAGCCTTCCTAGAGGGCACCTGGCATCTGGGGCAAGAAACACTGAGGAAAATGGCGTCGGCTGATGCCTTTATACCCCAGCAGCTATGACGTCGGGTGAAGTGCGACATCAGCCGAGGCCAGACCCAGACTTTGGAATCCGGCCGACCGAAGGGCTGCCTGAGGCAGGACAACCCATTTGTTATGACTGCAGATGCATACCTATCGGACATCTACATTTGTGGTAGGTACAAAACTGTACTTTAGTCATAGTGGGGAGCTGTAAAAAGGGGAAGAATCTTAAGTATGGCATGGATTGAGTACAAAAAAGCATTTGACAGTATCCCACATTCATTGGTAAAAAGAGTGCTTAAAAATGTATAAGATATGCCCTTCACTAATAAACTACATCACAGCAACCATGAAACAGTGACAAACCAATCCGCAATTAAGCTATGATAAAGGACAAATTATTATTCCAGGCATAAAAATCCAAAGGGGGATATTCCATGGTGACTCTCTGTAACCGTTGCTCTTTTGCCTTGCCTTTAATCCATTAAGCTGTCTGCTTAACAGATTAGGTCATGGCTATAATTTGGCTCCCAGAAAGCAACAGTGTGTAAAGACTTTCATCTTCTCTTTGTCAATGATTTAAAACTGTATAGCTCATTAGATGAGGAACTGAAAGCACAACTGCAAGTAGTCAAACTTTTTCAGATGATATAAGAATGTTATTTGGTATTGATAAATGTGCAAAAGCATCCTTTAAAGCAGGAAAAGCTGCAGCACCAAGAAAACATCAGTTTGGGACAAGAATGTGATGTAAAAGAACAAGAGGGAGTGTATAAATATTTGGGAATTGATGAAGAATCAACAATAAAACATGAACAAATGTGAATAAAACTTAGTAAGAAATATTTCAGAAGACTTAAATTAATCCTTAAACAGTGTTGATCTCTAGGAACAAAATTCAAGCTATAAACCAGTTTGCTGGTCCTGTCTTAACTTACAGTTTTGGAGTGATTAACTGGCCCCAAAAGGTGTTGGATAGATTAGACAGGAAAACAAGAAGGATGCTTCATGCTCATCACATAATTTATAAAAATCAGTGCATACCAAAATTATATATTCCCCATTCCGAAGGAGGTACGGGCCTACTTGAAATTGATTACATGCATTCATCTGCAATTGGGGGACTACATTCATATCTGCTAACCTCACAAAGACCCAACTATAGTGACTGTTTTGAAACCTGAGTAGAATAAACCTAAGATGACTTCCCTTCTTAGTCTAGCAGAAGCATATCAGCATCAAGCGGGAATGAAAATCAAACCAGAAGTAGATAAAAATCAAGCAGCAACTGAATGTGCCAAAAAATAAAATAAAGAACATAAGGTAAAGGATCAGATGAGAAGGTAAGAAATGTATAGTTGCAAGTATAGAAAACTCCTGGAAGAACCCCATGTTGATCAGGATTGAACGTAGGAATGGTTAAGGAGAGGTGAATTCAAATCAAAAGATGAACGGGTAATATTGGCGGCCCAAGATAGTGGGCTGCCTACACGTTGGTTTACAAAGTCCATTGATTATGTGGGAGAAACAGACAAGTGTAGGTGTTGTAAAACAGAATTGGCAACAGTTGCACACCTTGTTGCTGGTTGTAATATACTAATGGCAGAAGGACTGTATACTGAAAGGTATAATAATGTGGCAAAACTGTTGCACTGGGAATTGTGCAAACATTATAATATTGAAGTAGCTGAAAAACACTGGAAACATGAGCCACAAAGCATCATAGAAAATGATGCAGTCTACATCACATGGGATCACCAGTTACCAACAGTTCAAAAGATAGATGTGAGAAAACCAAATATAGTGGTCCATGAAAAGAAGGCAAAAGTAATTCAAATCGCTACACCCAGACTACAGTGTCTTGCGTACAGAGAGAGACAAAGTCATAAAATATCAGGATTTGCAGGCAGAAATGAAAGTTATGTGGAAGAAAGATACCTAGACAGTTCCAATTGTAATGGGAGCAACGGGTCTTATAAAAAAGAATCTGCAGTCATATTTGGATATGTTACCAATATATGTAACTCTGTACAAATTGCAAGAGGAGTAATTTCTGGGCATATTACAGGTGCTGCGAAGAGCACGTCTGGTTGACAACAGGCTGAAATAATACTAATTTCATGAAATTTAATTGTACTTTAAAAAAACAAACTACCTAAAATAACACAAACGGCAAGGCAAACAGACACTTACTAAACCCAAATTATTTATTACAATAATGTGAGCACTTTCGTTCAAATAATGTTAAACTTCATCAAACCAACATTACATTTGAAAGACCATATATATATATATATATATATATATATATATATATATATATATATATATATATATATATTCTTTAAATACCTCGCCTAAACTTTTCAAACAAGAAATTATTCAGTCCATAAACCTGCCCTTAAAGGGGCTATGATCCCAAAATTGCTTGCAGCCTACACAGCAAGATTTGTTCACAAATTAACCCAATGCAACTTTATATTTATGTTGCTGTGTGACCATATTTATGTTCAGAAGTAAACATCCTAACCTGTCATCCCCATAAAATTTATATTTGCATAAAATTAAATTATTAAAAATATTTATTTCAAAAGTATATCTGAACATTAAAATACAACACTGTTGTCAATCATGAATTACTCTAAAATTGCTAGTATGAATGATGTGATAACATATATCCAATGACAAGTAATACTTTTAAAATTTTATAATCATAACAATGTATTCAAAATAATCTATCTAGAAAGAGCCCCGAGTTTTAAAATACTATTAATAGAACTGTACTCATTAATGCCTGGCCAGGTATAAGCATTTAACACATTTTTTCCATATTAATTCACTTCTTTCCAGTTGTAAGGATCAAGGACCCCCCTAAGAGTATCCTTAACTTGTTCAACAATTAAAAATTGAAAGTGGTGGTCCTGATTATTGGCAACATGCTTGGCCAGTGCATTAGTTAACTTCCCTTTTCTAATTGCATACTGATGCTCGTATATTCTCTCCTTTAAACTCCTTTCCGTTTTTCCAACATAATAAGAGGGACATTTTTTTTGCCAATAGCCAAATAAACAACCCTTTTAGTACTACAGTTAAATGGCCCTTTTATTCTATATGTTGCACCTCTTATCTGGAATTGTTCACCAACAAAAATCATACCACAAAAATTACACATACCACATTTTCACATGCCTAAATATTTTTATTGTTATCCTTCCTTCTCCTCTTCCTTTCCAGTACACTTTTGGTAAAACAGAAAGAAGTTTAAAGGAGAGAATATATGAGCATCAGTATGCAATTGGAAAAGGGAGGTTGACTAATGCACTGACCAAACATGTTGCCAGTATAATCAGGACCAACACTTTCAATTTTTAATTGTTGAACAAGTTAAGGATAATCTTGGGGTGGGGGATGAGGTTGTTGGTCCTTAAAACTGGAAAGGAGTGAATTAATATGGCAAATTGTGTTAAGTGCTTATACTTGGCGGGCATTAATGAGTACAGTTCTATGAATAGTATTTTAAAACTCTGGGCTCTTTCTAGATAAGTATTCTTTGTCATTGGATATATGTTATATCAGTTCATTCGTACTAGTAATTTTAGGGTAAATATGATTGACAACAGTGCTGTATTTTAATGTTCAGATATACTTTTGAAGAAAATATTTTTAATTTAATTTTATGCAAATATAAATTTTATGGGGATGACAGGTTAGGGTTGTTTACTTCTGAACATAAATATGGTCACACATCAACATAAATATAAAGTTGCATTGGGTGAATTTGTGAGCAAATCTTGCTGTGTAGGCTGCGTGCAATTTTGGGATCATAGCCCCTTTTAGGGCGGGTTTATGGATTGAATCATTTCCTGTTTGAAAAGTTTAGGCCGGTTATTTAAAGAATATATAAATTGTTTTAATTGTACTTTGACTTAAGAATGGGGTCCATTCCCATTATGGTATTAGAAACCCAGAAAGAGTTGGAGAAATTAAAAAAGGAAAAGCAACATTGTATTAATAAAGTAGCAGAATGTATTCTAAGAAATAACCCAACACAGGAATGGAGAAAGGTGGTTTTACCAATAGGGATGACTGCAAGTAAGGGTATAGAAAACAGGCAAGATGGGGCTGTATTCTATTGAAGAAAATTAACAAAAGAACCAAAATGTTGGGAGAAAATAATTAGGTAAAGGGAGTAAAGTTGGATGAGGTCAAGCATAGCTTTGGCCTGCAAGTTAGAGACTGCCTTCCGTACAATGGATTAATATCAAAGTATATGCAAAGATACAGGGGAATGTTAAGTGAAAGGCCAGAAAAGAAGCTGCTGTTAAACGGGTAATTAGTAGGGCATATAAAATACTGCACGATATTGTAAGAGTCTGTCAGCGGAGGTTAGAAAAGATTTGGAAAAGAGACTGGAAAGGCAATTTAGAAAGGAAGAATGAGAGGACATCTGTATGTCTCCCAGGTATGAAACAAATTCCAGAAGGTTTTATTTGCATAGGTATTTTATACCCCTTTGGATAATCTTTCCTCAGGTAGATAGCAAGTGCTGGAGTTTTGATGGGAAAGAGAGGTGTACTTGGGCATATATTTTCTGGGAATACAGTAAGTGGTCAGGTTTTTAAAAATCCCTACAAAGTACTTTTCCAGAAATATTGGGAAGCAAATGGTTGTAATTAAGCAAATGATTCTTTTGAGCTGGGACACAGGCTCTTAAAAGCCAAAACATAGTAAGCATATGCTATGTTTAATGCCATTGCCTGCAAAAAAAACTTATTAGATAATGGAAGTCAAAATCTAAATCAGTTGTAACTTAAGTACTGAATATTGGTAATGAGGTAAAAGGAGGAGTAAATGCATATTATACAATTCCTCCCCTAAAACGTGCACGCTGATTGGCCAGCCCAACCAGCGTGCCCGTTGTAAATCCCTCAATATACTAACGGAAAAAGATCCGGTCGCCCACTTTTTCCGTTAGTATAAAACACTGTCTCGCTATGTTAAAAGAGTTTAACATACCGACACAGGTTTAAAAAAAGCAACGGAGATCTCCGTTGCTTTTTTTAAAGCTGTCTCGCTATGTTAAACTCCTTTAACATAGCGACACAATAGTAAAGCAACGGAGATCTTGCGATCTCCGTTGCTATTTTTTTTAAAGCTGTCTCGCTATATTAAATGGGTTTAACATAGCGAGACAGCTTTAAAATAAGCAACGGAGATATCCGTTGCTTATTTTAAAGCTGTCTCGCTATGTTAAACCCATTTAACATAGCGAACAGTTTAAAAGCAACGGAGATCGCAAGATCTCCGTTGCTTTACTGTTCGCTATGTTAAATTGGTTTAACATAGCGAGACAACTTTACAATAAGCAACGGATATCTCCGTTGCTTATTTTAAAGCTGTCTCGCTATGTTAAACCCATTTAACATAGCGAAACAGTGCTTTTGCCCACAGCTCTGATGTACTGCGAGGCATCGCAGTACATCAGAACTGCCGCAGAATACCAGACAGCTGCGGAAGGGCAGTAAAGAGGCATTATACAATGCCATTATTTAAGAAAAGTGATTATTTCTTTTCTTAAATAATGTCATTGTATAATAGCAATAACCCACTTCTGGCTGTGGGTAATGCTGGATTTACCCACGGTTGGCTTTGTTTGGTCCCTCGGGCTTCGCCCTCGGGACCAAACCACGCCAACCGTGGGTAAATCCAGCATTATCCACACCCAGGCGTGGGTTATTGCTATAGTAGTAAATGGAAGTTGTGGGAACAGTACGTGCAGAGTAATGTTCAGGAAGGGGAGGAGTCAGGTTTAAGGAATGGCAGGAATTGAGCAAACTATATAATGTTGGAGTGAATCATTGTTTTTGTGTAGTATACATTTTAGCAATGAAAATAGTTCTATGGTTTGTTTTCTTTTCTATTAATATCTGTGTACCTATGTTACCTTTGCAACTGGAATTTAATAAAGATGTTTAAAAAAAGTTTAGAACATGAAGGAACTTTATCTTTAAACCCTAAATGATCTATAGTTTAACAATTTGCAGTTCATGTTCAGTGTATTCAAATGGTAAAACATTTTTCCTCAGTGGAATTTGTATATAAACTATTGCAGATTAGGAAGACGTAGTAACATACTAAAGGGCAAACACTGCAATGTATGTGATACATTATTTTTGTATTGTCCATAGCCATAACAGAATTTGAGGAACACCGTTCTTCTGAAGTAGTGCTACAGAAGGCGGGAGATAATAATCATTCAGATTTAACACCAACAATTAATGACAAGGAATGAATCACTGAAAGAGCAGTAGTCCAGATAAATACAAGTAATAAAATGATTCATAAAGAAGAAAAAAATAGGAATAGTCATTTAATCCCCAAATAACATGGCCATACTGCAGGAAGGTTTGTCCAAAACAAGTAATTTGTGCCATAATCATGGACTAAAACTAAATACTAAAAAAGCATTATTGTATCATTTAGAAGGTTGTCTAACCCAAGGAGTTACCACATTTACAATACACTCCTAAGAGATGACCCAGTTGTTTGGGTTTGTGAACTTATGTGGACAGTGGCCTAATGGTCAACCAACATGTATCCACTGTTATAGAAAGTGTTCCTGTGTTGCACAGCTTATAAGTAAAGAGATTGTCTAAATCTACAGATGTCATTGCCCCTTTTACTCAGCCCTCATTAAATCAGTCATAGAGTATAATGCCTCCTTTGGCATGTATTTGTCCAGACACATGCAACAGCTGAAACATCCACAAAGATTCCTTACTAAAAAGATGTTGTTGTTGTTGTTGTGTCTTTTGGCTTTTCCCGGTTAGGGGTCGCCACAGTGGAACTCCGGTCCACTAATGATTGGCAATTGATTTTTATGTGCTGAGTTGCCAGCCCTAATGCACAACCTTCAACGAAGGTACGCCCATTCACGCATGTCTCCACGCAGAAGACGCTCTAGCTGAGAGTCTTACTGTGAGGCGACAACGCTACAGCAGCACCACCACCGTGGAATCCTTACTAAAAGGATACGTGGCCTAAACAGTGTGTTCTGTATGGACTGGCTCAAAGCTCTGTGTGTATACTTGGTATCCTTCAGACTGCTAAGAGGTGACCTGTGTCTGGCATACAGGACAATCCTCCAGCCAATACTGATGGACCTACTGCATATCAGAAAATTAGTTTGCATCAGAAATAATCTGTCTAGGGATCTAAGCCTCTTCAATAACATCAGAAGAATGGTTTGGAGGGACAGGTGTACATAAAACAAAGCTCATCTCTGTCTATAGTCAAGTTCAACTTGAAGGTATAGATGGGAATTAGAAAATTAAACCCAGGATTTCCCTTGTATAATTAATGGACAGAAGTAGCTCATAAATGCTTTATCCCACTTATGGTCCTCTCATATTATCTGTGGTATGATCCCAATTATTCACTAGGAGTAATATACAAATGTCTACCATGGGATGGGAAAGGCCATTCTAACATCAAATGGGATAGATTAATTCAAGCACCAAAAGAGAAATTGGCTAAGATTAAAATGGCCCACAAGGGTTGCTAACCTAGTACATACCTATGAATCTATGAAAATAAACTGAATACAAATGATGACTGTAGTGAAAGTCCGTTTAGTTCAAACTGCATTTCCAGTTAAGATGTGGAAATAGTTTCAAAGAAGTAAGCAACATACAAACCATAAAATGACCTAGCTGCAGAAAGGGTAGAATTTAAGAGAATTACCAAATGGGCCATCAGTAGAAAGAGCAAGGCAGTTAGGAAGAATGAGCAAGTCTCTTTGGAGCAGCAAAAGGAAGGAGCTCCCTTGGAAAGAAACTTTTCATCCTTTTCCCCCTAAACTTTGTGAGAGTCTTCTCTGGAGTATTCTCCTCCTCCACACCAGATTGATGCCCTTGTTGTTCTAGTCCAGTCTTTGGAGCCGTCAGCTAGCAGGTGGGCCTCCAAGCCTCCACTGGTTACTTTGCTGGCCTGCTTTTCCTGATCACTCAGAAGTTTTAAGACCTGCTGTCTTGGAGCAGCTGTTGCAGTCCTTTCCAATAAGCACAGATGCAGTTAGGACTGATCCTGTTAACTTTGTGTCCTCGACCCGAGGCTTCAGTTCCATCAAGCTTGTTTCTTCCTTCAGGACCAATGGCTCTGAGTTTTTCGGAGCCAATTGGTTTGCCACCTCTAGGGTCGGATCTGACTGCTTGGCCAGTTTCATCTCCAACCCCGTTTTGATTTCCAAAATCAGACAGTGTTGGAGCCAAGCAGACCTCTGATCCAATACTTTGAGACAGGAGTTTCCTGGTCAGGGTTGATGCTTTAGGTTTTGGAATCATCTCTCCTGCTCTGTGCCTCTGCTGTTAATAGTTCAGCTCCATTTACTGTGTTGGAGCAGATGGAAATGGCTCCTGAGTCTGGAATATTCTTAGGATCATCAGATCATAGATGTGCAGGCTCTGGTGTGCAACATTAGTATCTGCCTTTGATTGTCGTAGTTAGGATGTTCTTCTGTCAGGGAATTGAGTGGTCGACTCCAACAAGTATCCCTCCATCTTCAGTGTTTGTGTTTGTGGGCATGTATCAGATAGCTGTGGGGACAGCCCACTCCTGGTGGTCTCCAATCTGTTGTGCACTTATGACCTACTCCCTCTTCTGCTCCCCTAAACCCAGATTCTGCAGGTCAGGAAGTTTCTGGCAAGAGGCAGTGCAAGACGAAGCACCTGGACTCTTCAGAGGAATCACTCACTGTGGATACCGACCTTGATGAAAGAGAGGCATCCCCAAGTCTCCCTGTGATGACACCTCTTTTAGCCATCTTTTGTAGCTGCTGCATCAGCACAAGGGTTGATGTTCTTTGTGTTTCACTGTTGCAGTCATCACACTTGGGTTATCTGCCTGCAGGTAGCCCTCAGTCTGCCCGAATACCAGAGTCTCAGGATTTCTGCGTCGGTTGCTGTTGCTTCTTCCATGACGTCAGGGGTGTAAAATAGGCAGCCTATGCCATTACATCAGCTTTTCTTGCTGAGCGGGAGCCCGAAGCAGAAGCAGTTCACATGTGCCGGTCAGCCGCTACCTGAAATTTTAGTTTTCGAGTTTGTAATCCTGAAGTCTTCTAAAGCTAAGTACCCTGTTGGGGATCCTTTTTTCTTGCTCTAACAATTGTCTTGCCTGTGGAAAGCAAATACCTCACAGAGATTTTCATTCTTACTGCGTCACCTGTTTAGGCCCAGACCACAACGTCCCTTGCTATTGGCTTTGTGCCTTGTTTAATGCCCGAACCATTCGTCATCGGGCTATCTTTGTCATTAAATTGTTTCGCTCTCATTCTCCATATTCCGAAATGGCTTTGATAAGCCATCCGACTACTGAGCTTCCAAAAAAACGTAAACATAAAGACAGAGACAGACCGCATAGGTCCAAAACTGCCGACGACGCTTCCGTTAAGCTAGTCGCCAGTCCGCCGGTACTCAGTGAGGCACCTTTGCAGTCCCTGATGCCCGCTTGTACAGATTTACAGGTCTCTGCTGAGACCCCATTCGGAGTCTGGTATGCCGCGAGATGCCGCTTCGACTATGGAACCTGCAGATGTCTCTACCTTGGGTGGGTCCAGAACTGCTGTGCAGGCACCAGCTTCTGAGGGTGTATTCCAACTTACCGATGTTCGAATTAAACCGACAACTTCATTTTTAGTTAAAACTGAGTTTCTAAGGCCCAGAATACGCACTACGCCTAGAAAACCTACGACCAAAGTGCATGCTAAAGCTCCCATGCCACAAAAACAAATGCTTAGAATGGCTGTAGACCTTATTACCCTAATTAGGAGAAGCCAGTCTTCTCCTGCTGAGAGACAAAGAATTGAGTTTCATCCTGATTCTACAGACCAGGAGTCCGATGACTCTGACCCTTCAGATTATTAGGACATGCCCTTATCAACTTGTGAGGATTCAGATGCAGAGGAATCCATTCCCTCTGCCTCCCCTCCAGAGGATTTTTCTTTTGGTGAAACCTTGCATACTTTAAAGAGAGCATTTCCGCTGGGAATGCCAAGACTACTCTCAGGCAAAAAAGAGACTCAGAGAATGTTTAGAGTTGCTTCAGCACAGGCTTCTAGCTATACCCCCTGTTTTGGATGTTGTAGATGATGTTTTTATGGAATCCCGTCTTACTCCAGATACTTTACCCCCGGCCCCTAGGAAACCTAACAGGTACTACAGAGTACCTGATTCCCACAAATTTGTCTTCAAGAATCCTACTGCAGATCCAGTGACCATTTCCCAGGGACCTAAAGGTATTAAGGCTACTACAGCCAAAAATCTTATCCCTTCGGACACGGATTCCAGAGCTTTAGACAGATGGGGTAAGAAGGTAAATACTTCTGCAACTCTTGCCATCAGGGCATTGAATTGCCAGTTTCACATGTTGAAGTACCAGCAGCATACTATGGAAATAATTAAACAAAAAAATGGTGTTCCTTCCAGATTGTGCAGAAAATAAAGATTTACAAGAGCTAATGCATTCTGCAAACCAAGTTAGTAAGCATATTTTGCAATGTGGCTTCGATGCCCTAGAAGCATCTTGCAGGGCTGCAGTCACTGGATCTGTACTGAGAAGGCATGCTTGGCTGAAGGAACAAACCTTGCCAGATCATGTCAAATCCAAATTACTAGACGCTCTTTTAAATAAGGACTGTTTATTTGGCACCAAAGCAGAAGAGGTTCTTAAAAAGATGGAAGAAAAAGCAAAATCTCTGCAAACTGTTAAAGAATTCTTACAAGTGCAACCACCTAGATTCAGTAGGCATTGGCCTTCTAAAAACTGGTCCTTTCCAGACCCTTCCAGGCCTCCTCAGACCAAACCCAGGGGAAACAGGCCACCGAGACTACAGTCTCAGGGTATGCAGAGATCTAAACAATGGAGTGCCCCACATCTAAAACAGGGAGTGGTATGCCGCCCCCTTATGGAAAAATTTCACAATGACTTGTCAATTATCCTGCCCAGCCCTGCTCAATTACATGTGCCCTTAAGAGGAAGGCTTGCCCTTCATGCAAAAAACTGCATGTCTCTTACTCAGGACAGAGGAGTCCTAAACATTGTATCCCAGGCATACAGATTCTAGTTCCATACAATGCCAACCCCAAGCGGGGGCAGAGGCTCAAAAACAGGTACTTCCCTGCTCAGTATCAAAGCCATTCAACCTGTTCCAGTAAAACAAAGGGGGCAGGGTTTCTACTCCAGACTTTTCCTGGTGCCCAGAAAAGAGAGCTCTTGGCGCCCAATCCTTGATCTATCAACTCTCAACACCTTTCTGGTGGTCCCAAAATTCAAGATGCTTACCCTGCAACAGCTTCTCCTATGCTAGCCAAGGATGCCTGGTTAGTCACGCTAGACTTAAAAGAAGCTTATCTGCACATTCCCATAAGGGAGTCATGCAGAAAATATCTATGCTTTCAGGGTAGGCTGTATGCACTGTCGGTTCTCTGCACTTTCCTTTGGCTTATCTACTGCGCCCAGAGTATTCACAAAGTGCCTGGCTCCAGCCATTGCATACTGCAGGTAGAGAAATATCCAAATCTTCCCATACTTGGATGACTGCCTGATTCAGGTGGACAGTCAGGAATTGCTGCTTCAGCACCTGGCATTTGTAAAAAGACTTCTCACTTCTTCGGGGTACACCATCAACGAAAAGAAATCACAACTGGTGCCCAGTCAAAAGATTGTATTCCTGGGAGCAACCTTGGACACAACTTCCCAGATGGCATTTCTCACTTCAGAAAAACAGGTCTATCTGACAAACTACTTCAAACAAATGGCCACCAGAACCCAGCTATCTGCAAGAGAAATACTACAAGCCCTAGGGTTCATAGCCTCATGTATTCTGCTAATTTCATATGCAAGACTGCATATGAGGAAACTTCAATGGTACT